>NC_027750.1:45750649-45786420 GCF_000695525.1 Brassica oleracea var. oleracea
TGTGACAAACTTCATGTCTGAATAGATCCACCTGTTAGATTTAGGGTTCAGATAGGTTATGAGGGATTAGCCCAAAATATAGAAGTGCTAAGTTGTGATATTCATCATAGGATTGTTCTTACTGCTTGTGTTCTAGAGTCATGAACTAGAACCCTGATCTTAAAATCATTAGGCACAATGCCATCGCTTGGACTTTTCTCTGAACTTAATTCTATTGAGCTAGGATTGCTAGAAACATGCGAGAGTTGATTTAGGAACCCTAGTAAACACATATTCAACCCGATAGTAAAGCTTGCTAGAAGCGATATCGATCGATGATCCAATAGATTAATCGATCAATATTGTGAAAGGTGTATCGATCGATATTCCTATAGAATAATCGATCGACACTTTCTTGTGATCAACAAACGAGAGTTGAGATCCAAGATCTAGATATTAGACTATCTATACAACATAAGTTGTTAGATTTGTACTCCCAGTTGAGTTCTATAATATCTTGCAAGCAACAATTAGCCTCTATATCATTATAATCCTGATTACCTGAATAGAAACCCTAGATCTAGCAACCATCCTTCCATCAAAAAACTCCCTGCCAAGCTGAACAATTGTCTTGTTCAACTTGTTATTACTGCTTATTTACTGCTTTATAAACTATTAGCCCAGCTTAATCATAAACTGTTTAGATCTAATTGGTTCCCTAGCTCCCTGTGAATTCAATCCCTAAGTACTACAACTCGACCTCTTATTTGATAGAGTATAAATCACTCCTTACGGTAATTTGAGTGATATCAGAGAGGACAGGAGCAGGCAACTGCCAATCTACTATGTAAGTAAGGCCCTCCTGGACGCGGAAACCCGCTACAGCCATCTGGAGAAGCTGGCTTTAGCCCTTATAGTCACTGCCCGTAAGTTGCGGCCCTATTTCCAGGCTCACCCAGTCGTGGTCGTCACTTCCTTCCCCATAAAATTGATCCTCCACAAGCCTGAAGTCTCCGGATGCCTAGCGAAATGGGTTGTGGAACTAGGAAGTGTGATGTGATTTTTCGACTAGCTACAACTATAAAGTCACAGGTCCTGGCAGACTTTGTGGCCGAATTCTCCCCTACCTTTCTCCCCGCTCTAGAGCAAGAAGTACGCCTCCGAAGCGAAACAAAAGAAGAGGGAGAATGGGTCATGCATGTTGATGAGCCCAGCAACCTTAGAGGAGCCGGTGTAGGAATAGTGCTTACCTCGCCAACAGGAAACACGGCCTCAAGGGCCGTGAGGTGCAACTTCAAAGCAACTAACAATGAGAATGAGTACGAGGCCTTAATCGTAGGGCTAACACTCGCCCATGAAATTGGGGCAGGAAACATCCAGATCTTCAGCGACTACCAGCTGATAATCAACCAGGTGCAGGGAGAATACCAAGCAAAGGACTATAGCATGATGTGGCGGTCGCCCAGTGACTCATTAAGAAATTCAAGAGTTGCAAGCTCACACAAATCCCAAGGGACCAGAACTCGCAAGTCGATGCCCTAGCTAATCTACAGTCCGCCCTCAAAACGAACAGCCAGATGAGCATACCCTTGCTTGTGTTTCAATGGCCAGCCACCCTGGAGGAACCACAATCTGAAGAGATCTTTTCTATCGAAGAGGATGAAACCTGGATGACCCCCCTAGTCTGGTACCTAGAGAATGACATTCTCCTGGAAGACCGCAAGGAGGCCAAAAAGATCAAGAAGCAAGCCCGTACCTAAGATGTGTCACGCCCAAGGAAGCCACCAGGATCCTTGTAGAACTACATGAAGGAGACTGTGGATCACACTCTAGCGGCAGAAGCCTGGTGCTTAGGGCCAGAAAGGCAAGCTACTATTGGCCCACGATGGCCGCAGACGCTAACAAACAAGCTAGACACTACGATCACTGTCAGACGCACGCTCCGGTTTCCAAACTCCCTCCGGAAAACCTCAATTCCTTCTGGTAGTTATTGACTACTTCTCAAAATGGGTCGAAGCAGAAGCACTCAGCCGGATAACAGACCTCCAGATCTGCAAATTCCTGTGGACGAACGTAATCACTCGCTTCGGGGACCCCCAAGAGATCGTCACGAACAACGGACCCCAGTTCACAAGCTATAACTTCAAGGAGGTCCGCAAGGACTGGGGCATAAAGCTCACCTTTGCCACACCCCGAGACCCCCAGTCAAACGGACAAGCCGAATCCACGAACAAGACCGTGGTAAACATGCTTAAAAATCGACTAGAGGGTTCTCACGGGAAATGGGAAGAAGAACTGCACGGAGTCCTCTGGGCCCACCGGACCACTCCCAAGACAGCGACGCAGGAAACTCCTTACTCGCTACTCTATGGCTCTGAGGCCATAATACCCACGAAGATGCACGTGAGAACAACTGTCTCAGTGTTTACCTCTCAAGAAGAGAATGATGAACTGATGAATTTGAGCCTCGACCTACTCGACGAAAAGAGAGAGGCTGCTCGACTAAGAAACTTGTCCTACCAGCAAGACATCCACCAGGACCTACAACAAGAAAGTAAGAACCAGGACCTTCCAGCCAGGGGATTGGGTTCTACGACGAGTAGAGAAAGCGACAGGTGTTTGGGGATTTTTGTGTAGGCTCTTTTAGAGTACCACGAAACGATGGATAAGCTGGTTTCTTTTAAGTGTTTGTGTATTGATTTAGTAAGATAACGAAGATATAGGCTTGAAGAGACTTTTATTAGATAGAACAAGCAAGAACAAGCGAGGTTACAAGGTATTAGGTAAGAACCCTAATTCTAGCCATCTAGTTCTAATCTCTAAGCCTTGGAGAAGTCGATCCTTTGCTTTTGGGATTTAGGAGCTCTTATATAGTCGTCCTGAAGTCGGTTTGGTTTAGGTTAAATTCTTCCATATTTGGAAATATGGAAGGTTCTCCTTGTCGGAAATCTTCCATTTCTTGGAAGGAAGGTTGGTCCCTGGGGCCGATCCTAGGGTTCCTTTTAGCGGGGACTTGGAGCGTTCCTTTATCAGGGACCCAGGGGCCTGGGTCCTGCCTGGAGGCTGGAAGAAATGATAACGGGGTATTTTCCCCAACAGTTTGCCCCTTATTTCTTGATTTCGTCATTGAAGTCGGGGAATAACCTGTGCACTCAAGTCAACTGGGGTTGCTCATTCTCAGCAGGCTCCCCTTAGGCAGGACTCCGCTCCATCGGTCTCGCTGTCCTGGATTCCACTCAAGCCGGAGCTCATTCTGAACCCAGGTGAGGATCGGTTCCTCCTTATTTAGCCGGAGCTTGATTGTAGCTTCTTGAATTTCCTGGAGGTGATGAGGCTGGAGAGAGTTCTTGTTGGAGAGAACCGGAGTCTTTTAGGCTGGGATCTTTTGAACCGGAAAAAGGCGGGAGCGTGATCTTTAGGGTAGATGAATAGCGTTTTTCCTTCCTGGATCGGATTTCCTTTGTTCTTGGTCGGTCGCTCTTTGTTAAGGATTCTCTAGGAGATTTGGAAATATTCGATTTCCTTTTCTCCGTCTTTAAAAAGGAAAGGGTTAGGCGCATATTTATGATACACGACGCTTCTCACCAGATCATCCCTGATTTAAGAAAGATGAATTCTGATTTACCCTCTCTTCCGGCCTCGCTCGTAGGTAGACGCGTAAGGCCTCGTTGCCTATTTGCTGACCCCTTTTCATCACCTGCTGCTTCTCACGGAGAGGTCCCCGAGGCTGATAACGAGGCGGTCCCGATGGCACCCTCGAAGCAACGTTGCTCTTATGTTCTTGATGACGGCCCATGCTCTGAGATCCAGGAGGAGGATCTGATGGCCATCCGGAGGAGATATGCAATTCATTCTTCGGTGCAGATGAGGAGTTCCTCTGAGTTTGAACGGGCTGCTGACGGGGGACCGAACGAGATGGCCGTCATTGAGGCATACTTGGTGGCAGGTTTTCGGGGATCATTCCGTCACTCGTGGCTGAGATATCGTCGTTCTTTGGTTTCTGCCCTTCTCAGCTTACTCCCTTATCGTGGAGGACTCTAATGTCGATTCAAGTACTTGGGGAGCTCTACGGCCTCGACATCGGGATACATGAGGTTCTGTATTCCTACTACTTTGCCCCGCTGACGATCATGCCCGGATTCTATAATCTTCAACCCAGCGATGGCACCCCTTTGGTCGAGGAGCCTTCGAGAGGTACCAGGGGTAACTACCCCTTCGGGAATAACTGGAACAGCCGATACGTGTTTATGAAGATTCAGGAACCCTTCTTTTACCCTTCGTTCTGGCGTACCGTCGGTAAGTCTTGTCTTCTGTACTTCATTCTACTGCGGTTGTTGATTTGCCGATGATTGGTTTTGTTTTCAAATGTGGCTCGTCCGGTGTCCTTCCTTGGGGAAGCAGTGGCGAAATAGGTTCTAGCGATTTCTCGGTGTTTCCGTAGAGTGCCATTCCTGGTGAGTAAGGAAGTCTTGCGCCACAGCAGTCTTTGGGGTAAGTTCTTGTTTCTTAGTCCTTGCTTGGTAGGGTTTCGTCTTCTTACTCTTCTATTCTTCAGATAATATTGCGAGACTCCCTGCTTCAGTTCTTTACGACGAGTATCAACAGGCGGGGACGCGAAGAAGGCGTTCTTTCTACACTCCTCCACCTCGTTTGGCTATAGCAACGCCGCCGACGGCTAGGTTTAGACGAGACTCAGTCAGGACCCCGACTGGAGGGTTTCCGCTAATGGGCATTCAGCAGAGGCTGCTCACCGAGCTATTCCTTCTTCGTAATCGGGTGCGAGATATGGCGGCTCAGCGTGACTTATTGATTCGGCGGGTGACAGATTCGGGTAGATGGGAGCTTATGAAGGAATGGTTGAAAGGAAGGACGGAGCACTGGGATCCCGAGGAAGAATATCGTCAGCATCTGCTTAGGTCTGAGGGATTGGATCGCCATTCTAGAGGGTTTTCCCAAGTCAGCTTGAGGTCTGTTGCGGAGTCTCGAGTCTCAGCTGGTCCGCCTTTCTAGATGCTTTTTGTCAAACCTGTTTTTTTCTTTGAATAATGGCTTCTTGTTGCCTTTCTTGATTCTCTTTGGAACAATGATTTTTCGTAATGAATTCCTTTTCCCTGCAAGCTTTGTTTCTCGTTCTCGTGAGTTTGGGATTCCAAGATCGGAATCTTAGCTCTGGCGATATAGGATTCAGAGGTCTTTCTAGGGACCCTGAGGTTGTTGGCCTATAGGCTATATAGATCGTTTATAGATTTTGGTTATCGGGCTTTGAGGCTGTTTAGGAACTTCTATACTGAGGATCCTGAGATCATAGTTGAGCCCGGGGGTTATAAAGAACCTGAAGGTTCACCTTTTCCAGGTCCTGAAAAAATCATTTCAGGGCCCGGAGACTGCTTGGGGACCCAAAGGGTTTCAATAACCCGGGGGTTCTGAATTATTAGTTTAAGGGACCGTATTCTGCCTGCCTAGGTGAGGCCGCTACTGATACCTGTTGGGATTTCACATTCTGCCGCTCGGAAGCTAGCCACTATCGAGTTCCCACGCTGCATGCTGCTTCAGCAGGAAGCCACTATCAGACTTAGAGGGTGCTGGTACGGGTGAAAACCCAAGTGCCAGGCTTACGCTGCTTTCCACGTCTGGAGAAACAAGATATCATAGGGTGCTCCCGGACTATTTCACTTTTGCTCCCTGTTATCATAATACTTTTGCAATTATACCTTGTGTCCCCTGTATTATTTAGCACGTAGCGTTTTAATACATGTGCCTTTCACGTTTGGGTATTTATTTAGTTTGGGACCCCGATATGCCTGAGGCTATACAGGGGTTTTTAGGTAGTATTGACGGCATACTCGGGATTGTGCCGACCCATTCCTACAATATGTCTCATACCCGTTTTGTTTTTCTGTGGTCGTACCACTTTTTCATTGAGGGTTGGCCAGGATCGGAGGTCGCTTGGACCTGATCCAGCTCGTTTGCCCCTTTAAGTATGATGGTATTCCTACTACTCCTTTATAGTCGAAACTATTTTATTGCATAAGCTGTGTCCGGAGACGTCTCATCGTTCATAGGAGTAGGAATCAGTAATGCTTAAATAATAGATATAGAAAATATGATCCGGGGATCGATGTTAAAAATGATAGGCTCTGAGGTGCAGAGAATTCCAGCAATTGGGTTGTATTTTACCTTTGGCGTCATGCAGCCTGTATGCTCCTACTCCCCGCACCTCGATTACCTTGTAGGGTCCCTCCCATCCTAGGGTGAGTTTCCCAGTTGTTTTATTTGCTCATCGTAGGACCCAATTGCCTTGCTGAAAGGTTCTGGTTCTTACCTTCTTGTTGTAAGTCTTGGCTACTTCTTTCTGGTAGGACCAGTTTCTCAGTCGAGCCGCTTCTCTTTTTTCGTCGAGTAGGTCGAGACTCAGCGACATTAGCTCATGATTTTCCTCCTGAGAGGTGGTCCCCGAGACCGTGGTCTTCACATGCATCTCGGTTGGGATTATGGCCTCTGCTCCATATACCAACGCATAGGGGGTCTCATGTGTTGCTGTCTTGGGGGTAATCCGATAGGCCCAAAGGACTACATGTAGCTCTTCCGCCCAGTTTCCTTGAGAACCCTCCAAGCGTTTCTTCCGCATATTTACCACAGTCTTGTTTATGGATTCCGCTTGCCCATAAGATTGAGGGTGTCGAGGTGTAGCGAAGGAGAGTCTTATGCCCCAGTCTTTGCAGAACTCCTTGAAATTGTGGCTTGTAAACTTAGGGCCGTTGTCTGTAACAATTTCTTCTGAAACCCCAAACCGCGTGATCACATGCGTCCATATGAATATTCTGATTTGGAGGTCGGTTATCTTGTTGAGTGCTTCTGCTTCGACCCATTTCGAGAAATAGTCTGTTACTATTAGGAGGAAGACCTTCTGCCCCGGCGCCATGGAAAACTTCCCCACTATGTCCATGCCCCATTTCCTGAAAGGCCAGGGTGAGCTTATGGACTTGAGATACTCTGGAGATAGTTTAGAAACTGGAGCGTGTCTTTGGCATTTGTCGCAGAGTTTAGCCTTTTGATTGGCATCCTCGGCCATCGCGGGCCAGTAGTATCCCGTTCTTTTAGCCCTCAACACTAGGCTTCTTCCGCTGGAGTGAGACCCACAATCTCCCTCGTGTAGTTCCACCAGGATCCAAGCTGCTTCACGGGGTGTGAGGCATCTCAGGTATGGGCCAGAGAAAGACCTGCAGTATAGCTTTCCCTGAGAGAGGCAGTATCTAGCGGCTTTCTTCATAATTTTCCTGCTCTCATTGCGGTCTTCTGGGAGTATGTCATCCTCCAGATACCAGACGAAGGGAGTCATCCATGTTTCTTCCTCTTCAATGGCGGAGACCTCCTCATTCGAAGGCTCTACTAGGGTGGCCGGCCATTGGAGTACCAGCAAAGGAATACTCATCTAGGTATGCGTCTCAAGGGCGGACCCTAGGTTAGCCAAAGCGTCGGCTTGCAAATTCTGTTCTCTGGGAATCTGAGTGAGTTTGCAGCTTTTGAACTTCTTGATGAGACGCTGCGCGACTGCTAGATACCGGATCATGCTATCATCCTTAGCCTTGTATTCTCCTTGTGCTTGATTGATAATTAGTTGGGAGTCACTGTAAACTTCGATATTTTCTGCACCCAGCTAGTGGGCGAGCGATAATCCAGCGATCAAGGCCTCATACTCGCTCTCGTTATTCGTTGCCTTGAAGTTACATCTTACGGCTCTCGAGGTTGTGTTCCCTGCTAGAGACGTGAGCACGATCCCTACTCCTGCCCCTCGAATATTACTGGAGCCGTCTACATGCAAGGTCCATTCTCCTTCTTCTTCTACCCCGTTCCGGAGACGTATCTCATGTTCGAGAACCGGGAGCAGAGCTGGAGAGAATTCGGCTACAAAATCTGCTAGGACCTGGGATTTAATCACCGTGGCTGGCCTGAAGATCACGTCGTATTCCCCATGTTCGACTGCCTATTTCGCCAGTCGTCCGGAAACCGCAGGCTTGTGCAAGACCAGCTTTATCGGGAAGGAGGTAACGACCACAATTGGCTGAGCTTGAAAATAAGGCCGCAACTTTTGAGCGGAAACCATCAGGCCTAGGGCCAATTTCTCCAGATGGCTATAGCGGGTTTCCGCGTCCAGGAGGGCTTTACTCACGTAGTAGATTGGCAGCTGCTTAGTTCCCTCTTCTCGGGACAGGACGGCGCTGACTGCATGTTCTGAGACCGCGAGATACAATAGCAAGACCTCACCAAGCAAGGGTTTAGATAAGAGGGGAGTAGTGGTGAGGTTGGCCTTGAACTCGTGGAGAACCGACTCACACTTCTCGGTCCACTTGAAATCCTTTGGGTTCTTTAGGGTTTCAGAGAAGGCATGGGATTTGTCGGAGAGTCTGGATATGAATCTGCTCAAAGCCGCCATCCTACTGGTCAGCTTCTGAACTTCTTTGACGTTTCTTGGAGAGGGAATCGAGTGGATGGCCTTGATCTGCTCTGGGTTGGCTTCGATGCCCCGGTGGGTCACGATATACCCTAGAAATTTTCCGAAACTGACGCCGAATGAGCACTTGGCTGGGTTGAGCTTCATGTTGTATCTTCGGAGGGTAGAGAAGGCTTGTTGTAAGTGCGATATATGATCCTCTGCTTCCAGGGACTTTACCAGCATATCGTCGATGTAGACTTCCATAGTTTGCCCTATCTGATCTGCGAACATCATATTTACAAGCCTCTGGTACGTCGATCCGACGTTCTTCAGACCGAAGGGCATGACATTGTAGCAATAGGTCCCTCGGGACGTCATGAAGGAGGTCTTCTCTTGGTCTTCGGGATGCATGAGTATTAGGTTATAGCCGGAGAAGGCATCCATGAAGCTCATTAGTTGGTGTCCAGCTGTGGAATCGACAAGCTTATCGATGTGAGGGAGAGGGAAGGGGTCCTTTGGACAAGATTTGTTGAGGTCCGTGAAATCAATGCATACTCGCCATTTTCCATTTTTTTTTCTGACTGCGACCACGTTGGCCAGCCATTCTGGATACTGCACTTCTCGAATGAACCCCGCTTTCAACAAATATTTGACTTCTTCGTTGATTATAGTATCTCTTTCCGGAGCAAACTTCCTTTGCTTCTGCCTTATAAGTTGGTGCAAGGGATCTACTTGCAGCTGGTGCATAATGATCTCTGGGTCGATCCCGGGCATATCCAAGTGGGACCACATGAAGCAATCGGAGTTTAATCTAGGAAGTCAATCAGCCTTCTTCTCATCCCCTCGGAGAATTTGGAGCCGATCTTGAGGTTACGGATCCAGTTTCCTTCTATCAACGGCACATCATCCATATCTTCAATCTCGGGTTCTTCCGTATGTGGAGCCCGAGGCTTGCTTTCCTGATCTCCTTTAATCGCTCTAATGCCCCAGGATGTGGGGAATTTTATTATCTGATGGAGAGTTGAGGTGACCGCCCCCATGTTGTGAATCCATACTCGGCCCAGGATCCCGTTATAGGAAGAGTGGCAGCTAACGACCAGGAACTTGGTGTGTAAGCTGACTCATTCACCGTAGGTAGGGAGGATGGTTTCCCCCGTTGTTCGTTTGATTTCTCCGCTGAACCCGATGAGGGGGGTCGCTTTGCGTATCAGGGCATTCTCCTCAAGCCCTAGACCTTGATATGCGGCCTGGAAGATGATGTTACAAGATCTACCACTGTCCACCAGTATCCTCTTGACCAGACAGTTCGCTATAGTAAGCGAGATGACGAGGGCGTCATGTTCTGGAGCCAAGACCTTCTCTCATTCTTTGGAAGTGAAGCCTATCTTGTCGGTTCCAGGGTGTTCCGACTTGATGGTTTCAGGGTCGTCCCCTACACCGTTGGTATTTTTCTTGACGGCGGGGTGGCTTACATCACCTACCTCCAGTCCCCCGGATATGACGTGGATCTGATGTAGTTTAGTTTCTTGGCTTCGTAAGTCGCCGGGTAGCCCCTAGGGCTCGGCTTTTCTTCGAACGGCTTCGGATAGCTCGTTGCGCTCATCCATCACCATCATCACGTAGTTAGATTACTCCCCTCCTTCTAGCGCCAAACTGTTAGGAGATTTTTGTGTAGGCTCTTTTAGAGTACCACGGAACAATGGATACGCTGGTTTCTTTTAAGTGTTTATGTATGTTTTGTTGGGGATTTAGTAAGATAACGAAGATATCGGCTTGAAGAGACTTTTATTAGATAGAACAAGCAAGAACAGCGAGGTTACAAGGTATTAGGTAAGAACCCTAATTCTACCCGTCTAGTTCTAATCTCTAAGCCTTGGAGAAGTCGATCCTTTGCTTTAGGGATTTATGAGCTCTTATATAGTCGTCCTGAAGTCGGTTTGGTTTAGGTTGAACTCTTCCATTTTCGGAAATATGGAAGGTTCTCCTTGTCGGAAATCTTCCATTTCTTGGAAGGAAGGTTGGTCCCTGGGACCGATCCCAGGGTTCCTTTTAGAGGGGACCTGGAGGGTTCCTTTATCAGGGACCCGGGGGCCTGGGTCTTGCCTGGAGGCTGGAGGAAATGATACCGGGGTATTTTCCCCAACAACAGGCCTGTTCGTTTATTTAACGCGGCGACCAACTCTGGCGACTGAAATTTGTTCGTAATTTTCTTATGTGCTGGTTGCTGGTGAAGGAAAATAGAGAACATGCGTAAGAATAATCGACGGATTCCGGTGATGTTTGTGCCGCTGAAATAAATAGCGTCACCGTTCATCTTTTCTCTTTCTTTCCTGCGGCTGAAAAACATGGATGCTCTTCCATTTTTTTCTCGCGTATGTAAATTTTCTCGCTTTCCCTTAAAATTTCAGTCACAAGTGTTAGACGCGGCGTTTAATAAACGAACAGGCCTAACAGGGAAACTCGCCCCTGGGTGGGAAAGACCCTATAAGGTAATCGAGGTACGGGGAGTAAGAGCCTGCAGGCTACAAGATAGCAAAGGTAAAATACAACCCAACTGCTGGAACGACCAGCACCCAAAGCCTATCATTTTTAATATGGTCTCCGGACCACGATTTCTACTATCTTACTATACACTATTTAAGCATTATGATTTCCTACTCCTATGTATGCTAAAAGTCTCCGGACAAAGCTTATAATAAAAATAGTTCCGACTATAAGGGTAGCAGAAAATCATTATACTTAAAGGGGCACACGAGCTGGATCAGGTCTCCAGGGACCTCCGATCCTGGCCAACCCTTAAGTGGCACGTCCACAGAAAAATGAAACGGGTATGACACATAAAGCAGGAATGGGTATGCGCAAGCCTGAGTATGCTTTCAAAACAACCTAAAGCCCCGGTGCAGACTAGGGCGCATCGGGGTCCCTAGAGTACCATATGTGAAAGTACATGTATTAAAACTGGGTGTTAGGAGATTTTGTGTAGGATCTTTGTGAGTACAACAGAACGTGGATGAGGCTGGTATTCATATAGATTTGCAAGTAATAAGGTAGAAAGAGACGTTTTATTAGATCAAAGAGATGGAACTACAATAGATTGGTGTATGAACCCTAGTTCTAGCCGCCTAGCTCTAATCTCTATGTCTCCAAGTGTCGATCCCTTGTTCTAGGGTTTAGGGCTCCCCTTTTATAGTAGTCTATGAGTCGGTCATGGTCAGCCAATAGGGTTAAACTCTTCCATATTCGGCAATATGGAAGGGTTCCCTTATCGAAAATTTTCTTTTTCCCGGAGGAAGGGGGTGGTCCCTGGGACCGGACCCGTAGTGCTTCCTAGCGGGGACCCGGGGTGTCTCCTAGCAGGGATCCAGAGGCCGATGTCCTGCCGAGGGTCTAGAGGAATTCAATACCTGAGTATTTTACCCCAACGGTTTGCCCCTTATTTCTCGATTTCGTCATCGAACTCGGGGAATAACCTGTGCACTCAAGTCAACCGGAGTTGCTCATTCTCAGCAGGTGTGAGAACCGAAATTCACACCGTCGATTTATATAATCGGAGGAAAGTCAAGAAACCCTATCTTTCCCTGAGGTCCCGGATTCTTTGCGAGAGCCAACGACAAGTGACCAAATAAATGCGGAAAATATGAAAAGATAACAAAATGAATTTATAGAAAAGGTAGATCTTATTTCGAATCCGCGTAAGAGCGTTGCGATCATTACAAGAGATTATAAAAGCTTCGGCCGCAAGAGCTGGCAGCTCGATAACAGAAGACGAAAAAAATATGAAAAAGGTTTTGATTGATTTCAAACTGAACCTTATGAAAGGCTGCCTACGTACCCCTTTCGAGGATAAGGCCGAACGTAGTTCGATTGAAAGAGTGAACCAAGAGATCGAACTTCCTGCGCAAGTTCGTCTGGTAATCGGGTGCCAGTCATAGAAACATAACATGTCGAGAATAACGCATAAAGTTTCTAAGTGCCTAGAGTTCTAATAGTAAAAAGAATCGTCTCCTAGTGCCTCCAACTTTGACATCCTTATATATTCTTTAAGAGGCGGTTTTCTCTTTCCTTTTCTGCCCTCGGTCAAGTTTATCGCTTCGCGGAAATATTTTATTTGCCCTCGACCTTCATGTTTATCTTCGGAAACTTCACATTTATCCTCCAAACTTGACATTTACCTTCTCCTGCATAATAGAAGGGATTAACCGCCATAACGATTTGGGCTCGATTTTGCATAAGATCCCAAGTGGGATTTTTGCCGCGTTTTGGACCCTTTCGGGCCATTCTCCAACTTAAGCGTTTTTAAGATTTTATAGAAAGAGCATTTTCAGAACGACGTCGATTTCGAAGAACATCCAAACTTCTTGTATAGCGTAGGCAGTTCGAGGTGTTTAGTTATCCATTGCCGTTTAATACGAGAAATCCAAATTTCATTCGAGAGAACGAGTTCTTTGAGGTTTCCAAACTGCAAAGTTCCCATGGTGACTCCGATCGAGACGAAACGAGAGTCAGTTCGATCTGATCACAGAAGAGGATGCTACGAGAATGGGATGAAGGCACCGTGTTCGGTCAAACTCACCCATTTGGCGAGTTGGATTTAGTCCAACTCACCAAATGGGAAAGTTGGACGGCTTGATCGATGCAACTCGCCAAATGGGCCAGTTGGATGGCTCGGTCGGTCCAACTAGCCAAATGGACGAGTTGGACGGCTCAGTGTCAGTCTTTAATAAAACGGACATAACTTCTGCTACAGGATTCTGATTGACCTCATATTGGTGGCATTGAAAATATAACTTAAAGCTCTATCTTGTGTGAAAATATGGGCTCAATCAAACCATGGGAAGATCTTCATCCATAGCTAAACATCTGACACGTCTGTGCAGTTCTGCACATCAAAAGGTCCGACCGAACGAGTTGGACTGCTTGTTTGGTTTCGTGATCCATTTCTCTCGAGTCTTTTGCCCAGGAACTTTTGTCGAGAGTGTGTCGAGGAAGCTTTCGTACAGAAATGCAATTTTTAGACATTGATTCCGTCGTGACCGATTTTGACCTCAACAGTTAGCCCCCCAGCTCGTTAGAATCGTTAGCTTTTAGCGTGAGGTTCTAGCCAGTGGCTTGGCAAGTTAGGCGGAATTAATGGTTGAAAAGGTCCGTCGTAACTGTTCTTCTCGTTCTTCTAAGAGTGGAATGCGAAAAGATTGGGGCTGTGCCTTATGACGGCTGCCTACGTACCCTTGTTGAAGGGATCAAGCCTTTCGTAGTTCATCTTGGAGTTAAGATTCTTATGACCTATTTTCCAGCGAGACCTTTACGCTCTAATTTATAAGTCGTGTAGAGGTTATCAGGCATGTTGCTGCCGATGGCATTTTATATTGGTGTAGAGGCAAGACTACGAGTTGTCATCTCGTAATCTAACTCTGTGTGAACTGCTATATCTATGATCTGTTTCGAGAGTTTTCTGCAGTGCGTAAACTTGCGGGATTTCAGAAGACGCTCGAATATTAGTCAAGAGAAAAATTTTGGGATCTCGTATTAGGGTGTTTGATACTATGCCTAGAGATGTTAGAGACCAGTGTGCAGAGGTTAGGGCAAGACCTAGGTTTAATCACGGCTTTAGGAGGTGCGATGACTACTTCGACTTACATTTTCCGTATCGTTTTCGACCTGATTCCATCCCGCTTTAAAGTCCGCGATATGTTCTCGGCTTACGTGACTTGTATCGTAGGAATCGAGCATCTCTTCGAGGACAATTTTTAAGTCTCCCGAAAGTGCTGACCAAACTTTCAGATTTTTTATATAGCGCTATTACCCTTGTGTCGGGTGTACGAGAGCTATCTCTACGAGATGGCTTAGTCTGTTTAAGACGTTAAGAGTTTGTTGTGATCAGCAACAAAGTTATTGGTAGATGTTAGTATGTATGACTTTTTGATCTCCCAAAAAGGTACCTTTATCTAGGAAGGTAATTTTGTCGAAAAATGGTTCTTCAGGCGTCTGCGACGTCTCACAATGCTGAAGATTGATTTTTCTTTCGTATGCCACGTTTCGTGCTTGAAATGTTCGCGGGCTTGAAGATTTTTCGCGATATTGCAAGGGTTTAGTCTTAACCCTGTGTTTGAGAAACATTCTGGTTTGTCTATGGATGTTCGCAGCTAAAATTTTTGTTCATGTTTGGATGCTAATAATTTGATTTGCGATCGAGGAATTAGGACCGAGGGGTCGCGTAAATTTGTCCCTGGGAAGAATTGTTTTCCTTCATAGTGCTTTGTGAAGTGTTGGCTTTCCGAGACATATTTCGTGCATTTTTTAGGATGTTTTGTATAGCCCTAGGAGCTATGTTACGAATTTTTCCTTACATGCCGCGTATTATGGGTAAAACATAGCGGGTTTTAAAGTTGATCGTGGAACGTATTGAACTTGGTTGATTGTCGACAAGTTTAGGTTTTCTGTTAACTGTTTGGTTGTTAGGACTGAGTTTTGTTATGAAGACTTTCATATGTTTTCTGACTTTGGGTTATACGATAATTATTTTTTTAATAGTCACATGACATTTTTAGACAAATTGCAGATTGTCGTTTAGCCGTTAAGTGATGGATCAATGGTTTCTCAAATAGTTTGGCTTGGCTTCAAGGTTTTGTTCACTTAGATAGCCAAGGACGTTGTAGGTCAAGGATTAGACCATGCTACTTTCGTGTTAACATTAAGGTCATGTTAGTTTACGATCGTCCTTAAAGGGGATGCCAAATTCTGGTTCAGACTTTTACTGGAAGGCGTAATTGACCAAGGGCCAAAGAGCGCTTGTCGAGATTGATAGGCCAAGTTTTGGGGTTATCCGTGTTAAGATGGCTGATAGTCGTAGAAAACGATTCTCTGCTTTAGCTTTCAGTTATACGATGAATGTTTCGTATAATGTTACCTATAGTCTTACGAAATTTGATTTGTTTTGTCTGAGGAAGACGAAGCCTAAGAGGTTTGATACAGAACCCGTGCGGAGTCAGTTGCGGGATGATTGCCTGCTCGGATGTGACCGAGTGGAATGAAAGGCAGAAGCCAGCACGCCGCAGGGCTAAAGAATGAGACTTGTTACGTTTACTTTCGAAAATTGCTTGATATGAGTTGATCTGATTGTACGAAGGATTTTTCGTGTTAGTAATGGGCCACCGATTACATGAAGGTAGTAAATCGGTGCTATGTATGGACATGTCAAAGTAGCGATGTTTCCGCAGATTTTACGAAAAACGTTTCTGCTTTGATTTCGATCGTTGGTGAAATTTTCTTGGAGTTACTCATGGAGTGTTCCCGAAGTTTATATCATTACGATCAAGTCATAGAATGTTTTTCATAGGCTTTTGAGAGGATTCTCATGACATATTCGTTTCTGGAACGAATTGGACAACCAGCGGTAGATCTAGCGAACGATCGAGAAGAAAGCATTCCCTTAGTTGTGCTATCTGCTACTTTTATTCCGAATTTTCTTTCTCGCAAATGTTTTTGATGCTTTTCCGTGACTCACGTGGTTCAACGGAAACTCAATGAAATGCTTTGATGCATGAAGATTTCTCGTATAACTTTTATTTTTATAAGAGACTGGCTTTATAAAGCCGAAAAGGGTTTCAAGACTTTGGCTAATCGTCGAGTTTCAGTTTGATATTGGTACAGGTTTTCTATACGCATGATTGCGACAAGAAATGCTGCACAGTCTTTGAGATTATGTTCATGATCGTCTGGATATGTTGCTGGCATTTAGACAAATTTTAGATTGTCGTTTGCCTATTTGGGACGATTTGCTTTGCCGAAAGCGTTTTCTTTATGATTTGCAAAAGTTTTTGAAATTTGGGAGTATACGAGTATAGTATATGTACGTACTCCCTTTTTTTTACGAAAGAAAACGGTTGAACCGATACTTTGAAGGGTTGTGTATGTTTCTTCTTCTGAGGTTTGGAATGATCGACAATCCGCGTCGATTTAAAGACGACGTTGGGACTGTGATTTGGTTGTTTCCAGGTTGCCAACTTGGAATATGTCAGTTTTAAGAAAATCGCTAGAAACGAATCGATTTTAAGACGACGTTCGTGTCTCTAGTTTTTTTTCTCTTTAGGAAGCGAGCTGGATATGTGTGTCGTTTCTCAATTTTCAGAGAGTTTAGATCGGTTTGCAAGATCTGGCTGAACAGTTGTGGAACGATATATCGAGACAGGAAAAGTCGCCTAAGACTTAGTTCGCTAGACTACCCACCTAGGTTTTAAGTTCCCTAAAGTTCTATGGCAGTCTCAAAAGCGTTTTTATTTCTTAGTAGTTTCATACGAAAATTCCAAGTCTGATTTCAAAAATTCCAAGTCGCAAATACCTTAATTCTCTCGAAGATTCGGGTTAGCCTCTTCTGCGTTTTGCTTGCTCATTTGCCCTTACTCTTTTCGTGTCTGTCTGCCTATTTTGTATAGCAAGATTATTGAGTCTTCCTGGATTTCTCTGCTTTCCTGGCCGCGTTTAGGCTGATGCCAATCTTGCGTTTTCGTGATCCATGTTTCAATCTTAGTATCATTGGATTTACGAAAATGATTAAGCATCTCGTCGAAACCTTTTTAGCGTTTAGGAATGGCCAGGGACGATCAAGAGATGCCAAGGATGATCAGGAAGACTCGCCAGGTGATGAGGTTTTGGTGACAAATCAAGGCATGAGAGGAAGGATGGTGAGACCGTGGAGAGAGGCGGATGGGCGGATTTTGATTCTTGGATTTCTCTCCATCTCTTTCCTTATCCGAAGGTCTTTTTTTACGATCGTTGTTAGATTTTCGAAGGTTCTCAATTGTTGTCAAATTTAGTTTTACGAAAGTTTTCTGAAAAATAATACCTAGTTTCATTTTACGAAAGTTATTCCGCAAAATGTTATCGGTTTTAATTTTATGAAAGTTGTTCCGTTAAGAAGTTTTCAAGTTTTGGCTGTACGAGAGCCGTGACGAAGTTAATTATTGCAACCAAACTTTATCAGAAATTTTTCTCTTATCTGTGGGATTGATCCGTGAAGTTTCGAGTAGTTTTTTCTGAAGTAAGATTTAGGTGACAAACATCGACAACTCGCAGAATTTGTTACTATGGAAGTGATACTTGAATTCTTACGAAATCTTAGGCTTCGGAAAACGTTTTAGCTGTGGGGATACAATCTCCCGTTTTGCTTTATTAAGTCTTCGTCAGTTGTTTTAGGTTTCGAGTGATTATATAGAAATCAACTTCGTTTCTCTGAAAGTTATTTGGAAGAAGTACAGCCATGGGGGTTTTGTAACCGATTTGCTGCGTTTCCTTTTTCTATGATTAATCTAGAGTTTTCCAAAAGATATTCGGAAGAAGTACAGCAGCGAGTTATGCACCCGATTTGATGTGCTTCCTTTTTCCACGACTTACCTAGGATTTTTCCGCAAGATATTTGGAAGAAGTACAGCGTGAGTTATGTACCCGATTTGCTGTGCTTCCTTTTTCTGCAATTAACCTAGGGTTTTTTCCGAAAAATATTCAAAAGAAGTACAGCGGCGAGTTATGTACCCGAGTTGTTGTGCTTCCTTTTTCCTCGATTAACCTAGGGTTTTTATGCGGTTTTGGGGAGAACAAGTTTTACTTCTCCGAAAAGTTTTTAGAAAACGTGTTTTGGTAAAACCCTTACTCATTGAGACCTCTTTAGCTCGGTAATGAGCCAAACTTACGGGATTTGATAAAATTTATCGTTTCCCTTTACGTTTAAACAGAGAAATCGCAAGCTCGTTCTGTTGCACTTCCCGTGGCGAAAAGTCACGGCTACGTTGTCGAGTTTTTCGAGCACTACGGCGTTTGCGTAAGCGTTGGCCATAGGAGCAGTCGCTGCTGGAGTTGTTTTACCAGAGTTGTTGCAAACTGTGATTTTGTCTTTCGTATTTCTAGACATCGTTTTGATCAAGCGTTTTGCGGCTATGAGTTGGAGTAATCCGTACCCCCCCCCCTCCTTCTAGCGCCAAACTGTGGAAACCAAAATTCACACCGTTGATTTCTGTAATCGGAGGAAAGTCAAGAAATCCTAACTTTCCCTGAGGTCCCGGATTCTCTGTGAGAGCCAACGACAAGTGACCAAATAAATGCGGAAAATATGAAAAGATAACAAAACGAATTTATAGAAAAGGTAGATCTTATTTTGAATTCGCGTAAGAGCGTTGCGATCATTACAAGAGATTATAAAAGCTTCAGCTGCATGAGCTGTCAGCGAATTACCTAGTTCTAGCAACCTAAAACCTTAAACCTAGTTAAGTCGCAGCTCGATATTAGAAGACAAAAAAGATACGAAAAAGGTTTTGATTGATTTCGGACTGAACCTTATGAAAGTCTACCTACGTACCCCTTTCGAGGATCAAGCCAAACGTAGTTCGAATGAAAGAGTTAACCAAGAGATCGAACTGCCTGCGCAAGTTTGTCTGGTAATCGGGTGCCAGTCGTAGAAACAGAACATGTCGAGAATAATGCCTAAAGTTTCTAACTGCCAAGAGTTCTAAGACTAAAAAGAATCGTCTCCTTGTGCCTCCAACTTCGACATCCTTATATATTCTCCAAGAGGCGGTTTGATCTTTCCTTTTCTGCCCTCGGTCAAGTTTATCACTTCGAGAAATATTCTATTTTCCCTCAATCTTCATGTTTATCTTCGGAAACTTCACATTTATCCTCCGAACTTGACATTTATCTTCTCCTTCATAATAGAAGGGATAAACCGTCATAACGATTTGGGCTCGATTTCACATAAGATCACAAGTGGGCTTTTTGCCGCGTTTGGTCCCTTTCGGGCCGTTCTCCGACTTAAGCGTTTTTACGATTTTATAGAAAGAGCATTTTCGGAACGACGTCGATTTCGAAGAACATCCAAAATTCTCGTATGCCGTAGGTAGTTTGAGGTGTTTAGTTCATTGTTGCCATTTTATACGAGAAATCCTTATTTCCTTCGAGAGAACGAGTTCTTTACAGTTTCCAAACTGTAAAGTTCCGATGGTGACTCCGAGCGAGACGAATCAAGAGTCAGTTCAATCTGATCACAGAAGAGGATACTACGAGAATGGGATGAAGGCACCGTGTTCGGTCCAACTCGCCAAATGGGCGGATTGGACGGCTTGATCGATCCAACTCGCCAAATGGGCGAGTTGGACAGCTCGGTCGGTCCAACTCGCCAAATGAGCGAGTTGGACGGCTCGGTCGGTCCAACTCTCCTAATGGCCGAGTTGGACGGCTCGGTCGGTCCAATTCGCCAAATGGCCGAGTTTGACGGTTCGGTCGGTCCAACTCCCCAAATGGACGAGTTGGACGGCTTGCTCGGTTAGTCTTTAATAAAACGGACATAACTTCTGCTACAAGATGCTGATTGACCTCATATCGGTGGCATTGTCGTTCTCAAGGCGGCTGCAAAGACCTTCAATCTTGAGATGGTGATGGCTGTAAATGAAGCGAGGGTCGTTGCTCGCTGGGAATTGATGAGGGAATGGTTGAAGAAATAGAGTGATCAATGGGAATTAGCTAAGGCGTTGGTGGAATACAAGACTATGATCCTGGAAGAGGCCAGGAACAAAGGTGCTGCTCCTCCTACCTTCGAGGATGAACTTGACATTCCGTTGGTTTTGGAGATGGAAGTGGACTCGTCTGTTAAACTAAGAGGGTCTCCGGCCTGGATTTATGCTTTTGTTTCTTCAGATTTTCCCTTTCTATGAATAATGGCTTTTGTTTGAACCTTGGTCCATTGTGGCCTTTTCTCCTTAAAAGGATGCGTTCGGATTTTTATTCTGTTCTAGCTTTTGCATAGCGGATCTCTTAGCAGTTTATCAGACATATATTCGAAACAAGGTTTCCGTCGATGATTCTTTTTTGAGAGATAACAGACCATATATTCAAGGCATCGGGACCTTGGGAACGAATCGAACCCGGGTCTTACCTTAAAAAATGTCGTGAGGACTCGGAAGTTATTTCCAGAACCCATAGGTTGTTTCTGGATATTGGGGTTGCCTCATACTAGGAGATTACGCAAGGACCAGAAGGTCGTCACGAAACCTGGAGGTTACAGCTAGGACCTTCAAGATAGGCTCTGAACCCGAAGGTTTAAGACGGACAAGCCGAGTCCACAAACAAAACCGTGGTCAAGATGCTTAAAAAGCGACTGGAGGGCTCTCACAGGAAATATGCGGAAGAACTACACTGAGTTCTCTAAGCCTATCGGACCACTTCCAAAACGGTAACAGGGGAAACTCCCTACTCGCTGGTCTACGGCTCTAAGGCAATTGTACCTACAGAGATGTACGTAAGAACAATGGTCTCCAGATCCACCTCTCAGGAGGAGAACAATGAGCTGATGGCACTAAGCCTCGACCTACTCGACGAAAAAAGAGAGGCCGCTCAGCTGAGAAACTGTTCCTACCAGCAAGACATCGCTAGGACGTACAACAAGAAAGTCAGAACCAGAACCTTCCAGCAAAGGGATTGGGTTCTACGACTAACAGAAAAAACAACGGGGAAACTAACCCCAGGGTGGGAAGGATCCTATAAGGTCATCGAGGTGCGGAGACCAGGCGCCTTTAGGCTGCAACATAGCAAAGGTAAAATAAAACCCAACTGCTGGAACGCCCTGCACCTCAAAGCCTATCATTACCATGATTTCTATACTACTATATACTATTTAAGCATTATGATTTCCTACTCCAATGTATGCTAAACGTCTCTGGACAAATATTATAATAAAATAGTTCTGACTATAAAGGCAGAAGGGAAATCTTTATACTTAAAGGGGCATACGAGCTGGATCAGGTCTCCAGAGACCTCCGATCCTGGCCAACCCTTGCAAAAGTGGCACGACCTCCATGCAAGCTCACAAAAAATCAAAACGGATATGAGACATAAAGCAGGAATGGGTATGCGCAACCCTGAGTATGTTGTCAAAACTACCTAAAACCCCTGTGCAGCCTAAGGCGCATCGGGGTCCCTAGAGTACCAATGTGAAAAGTACATGTATTAAAACGCTACGAGCTACACAATAAAGGGAACACATGGTATATATTCATTGCAAAAGTACTGTGAAATATAGGGAGCAATCTAAATCCTGCTTCTTCAGACGTGGAACGCAGCATAAGCCTGGCACTTGGGTCATAACACCCACACCATCACCCTCTAAGCCTGTCAGTAATTTCCTCCAGAAGTAGAATACAACATAGGAACTCTATAGTGGCCAGCTTCCGAGCGGCAGAATGCGAAATACAAACAGGTACCGGTAGTAGTCTTGCCTAGGAAGGCGGGGTACGGTCCCTACGAAAAACAAAATATTTTGGGTTCCCAAGGAACTCCGGGTCCTTATGCAAGCCCCCGATCTAAAGAGGAAACCCAAGGTTCCCAGTACGATTTCGGGTCCTATTTATAAAATTTAAAGAAGAACCTCCGGGTTCCCCCATACCCTCCGGGTTCCAATCAAAGATCTCAGGGTCTAAGGAAGAACCTCCGGGTTCCTATGTGGCCTCAGGGTTCCAAAGATAAAAAAGAAGCTATAACCCCTGTGCAGCCTAGGGCGCATCGGGGTCATTACAACTTCAAGGAACTTTCGGGTTCCAAACAGCAATCTCCGGATCCAAACCTTCGGGTTCCACTACGGCCACAAAGGCCTAATACGATTTTAGGAAACATGATAGAACCCATGAGCAGCTTAGGGCGCATCAGGGTCATTACATCCCTAAAGAACCTCCAGGTTCCCATGCGACCTCAGGGTCCAAATACACCAGGGTCCCGATATGATCTCCGGATCTAAAGGAAAACCTTGTATTCTTATGCGACCTCAGGGTCCAATCACGATCTCGAAACCTCTGGGTTCCAACCACGATCTCCGGATCTATCATAGAATATCTAGATTCTTACACCGCCTCCGGCTCAAGTCTTGGTCCCAGGATATGGAGAAAAGACCTCTGGGTCCCGAACAAAGATCTCATGGTCTAGGGGAACCTCCGGGTCTTCAATATGATCTCATGATCCAAGGGGAACCTCCGGGCTCCTCCCCGGCCTCGTGGTCCCCAGACAACCCCTAGGTCCTCATGCAACCTCAGTGTTACAAGAACAATCTACAGACTCCAAGAGCCTAGGTTCAAGAAAACTTGAAACCCCTGGGTACACAGCCCGTCTCTCGAGACGTAGTCGCAACCTCAGGGTTCCTACGCTATCTCCCGACCTATGCATAGTCTTCAGGTTCGGAGCAACCCCGATACGATAGCTCAGTTTAAAATAGACAAGTAATAGTCTGGATAAAAAGAAGGCCACAGCAGAGCCGTTGTTCAAAAAATAATAAAGGCCAGGAAGGACCAAGGTTCAAACAAACACCATTATTCGAAGAAAGGAAAAAGGGAAAATGGGAGAAACAGAGACATAAGTTCAGGCCGGAGATCCTCTCGGCTTGACAGATGAATCCACATCCATCTCAGAAATCAGCGGAATGACAGGTTCATCCTCGAAAGTAGGAGGGAAAACACCCTTGTTCCTTGCCTCCTCTCGAACTACAGCCTTGTATTGCTCTAGCGCCGTGGCTAAATCCCATTGAGCACTTTGTTTCCTTAACCATTCCCTCATCAACTCCCAGCGAGCAACAACCCTCGCTCCATTCACGGCCATCGCCATCTCAAACTTAAAAGTCTCCGCCGCCGCCTTGAGGACGTCGATCTCTTCTCCCAGTTCTTGATTCTTCTGGCTCGTAGTCAACGCATCAGCTGAAGACGTCTCGGCCACCTTCTCCAGATCTTTCACCTTGTCTTTAAGATCACGGACCTCTAACTCTCGGGCCGCACGTTGATCCCTCTCTCCTGACACCTGGCGCTTCAGGTCCTCGATCTCCTCTCTGAGGGTTGGCAGGTCTTCACTGGATAGTCGCTCCCCAAGATGGTATAGCTGAGATACGGTCTGCAAGAAACATGAATCTCAATCAAGCTACCCGACTAAAAGGGAAAGCGGGCATGCGATAGGACTTACCCGAAGAAGCCTTCCTTGAAGAACTTGGACCACCTCTGAGGAATTCCCTATAGGCAAGACAGTACCGTCTTGAGGGAACACGTTCAAGTTGAGATTGGACAAAGACACAGCCAAACTCCCTGCGGAGCGAGCCATGTCAGCCGTCTGCTGTGCCGATCGAGTCGTCACGCCGCAACTTTTGGGTCTCTTTCCCGGGAGAGATGGAGAAGGCTCTAGCTTAACCACTGTCGAACGATGGCTGCCGGTAATCATCACCTCATCTCCGGATGCACTCCTACTACTGGACCCCTTCTTCGCAGACATCACCTTCCCGCTTCCTGATAGGCTGCCAAGGGATCATTGGTAACGCCTCCTGACATATCTCCTGGATAGAAATAATCGTCAGACATTATAGAAGAAAAGAGGACAGGGCAAGGGGATGCTTACTCCAAAGACTACTACGTCGCAGCACCGTTTTGCTAACCAAGAAGTTCACCTGACGACGATCCACATGAAGCTGTCACGCCCGGAGAACAGCTCTCTCTCCTTCCGAAGGAGCAGGATGAGTTCCGGCTGCATGAAAAACACGGGGTCAAAAAGATGGCCGATCAGCAAAAGGATTAAACGATTCCTACCGATAAAATTCCATCGATGGGAGGATCCGGGGAACATCATAAAAGCATATCTCTCCGGCCATTTCTTATTAAAAACTAGCCCTTTCCGGTCACTCTTTGAAATCTCCTCCACAATCGGCAGTCCGCTGCGAGGGCGAAGATGGAATCGCCCCTCTCCTCCGTTAAGGGGAGCCAGATGATACGCGAACAGGACCTCATTGATACCAAGAGATAGATACTCCAAATAACCTAAATTCTGGATAACTATGAGGATTCTCCAAGCCGGAGGGTTCAGCTGTGAAGGTGAGATCTCGAAAAGATTGCACAAACCAGCAATCAGAGCAGGAATCATTCCCCTGAGGCCGGAGTCAAAGAAAGCTTCGTAAGCGGCAATCTCCCCTGGGATGTAGCTGGAAGCACACTCTTCTGGGGTGGGGATTCGGAGGATAACGGAAGAAGGAAGCTAATATCTACTCCGTCATTCTGCCAGCTCATCCTCACCGACCGATGAGGCAGGACCCACCAAGGGAGGAGCCGCATAAGCACAAGACAGAGGCAAGGGAGCAATCAGATCGCACTCAGATCCTTGACCCGCCTCCGACGAGCTGTCCGATCGGGAAACCGGAGATTCCATCCTTCTCTTCAATCTAGCCCTGTCAGCCGTCGTAGGAGGAGAAGAGGAGGATCGCTTAGACATGATGCTGATAGTTCCTATCCAATGGATCACGGCAATGAGAAAGCTAAACGCGAGGAAACCTAACGAGAGGTTCGATCTATCTAACTAGAATCCGAAGAACTAGAAGAGAGGTAAGAGAAAAGGTTACCTGAACTCAAGATGCCGACGACGAAAGAGCGAGAAATAAAAAAGGGAAAGAGGAAAGGCAAAGCCTATACAGAAGGAGCCGTTGGGAAGATTCCCGAAGAAGCCGCGAGCCCATTAACTTTTGGATTTTTGGGGAGATTTGAAATTCAAAATCTTTCCTTTATCAACAGAGTTGCGATCTCATTCTATCTCCTGCGCCTAAGGGAATAAGATCTCCAAAATAAGGCGAGGATCGGTGCGAGTTATCCCGGACGCCAGAAATGGAAACCTCAGGAAATCCCGAACTCCATCAGGAACCTCCCAAAAAATTCACGCCAGCATCAAGGCCTGCTTCTAAACAAGCTCCTCCTCATGAAACATTAGAGCTTCAGGCTCCACCGTCTCCAAGACGCCATCAGAAGCCCAGACCTTCCCATCTCCGACAAGAAACCAACGGTTCAATAGCACCAGACCCCAGTCTGGAGAAATGAAACCGGTCCTCCCACGAGGTCAGAGTCTGGTTCCGGCCTGAGTGGACGGAACCTGAGATCACAGGATTACTGGAGCGATGTCCTGCCTAAGGGAAGCCTGCTGAGAATGAGCAACTCCGGTTGACTTGAGTGCACAGGTTATTCCCCGAGTTCGATGACAAAATCGAGCAATAAGGGGCAAACTGTTGGGGAAAATACTCAGGTATTGAATTCCTCTAGACCCCGGGCAGGACACCGACCTCTGGGTCCCCGCTAAGAGGAACCCCGGTTCTCCGCTATGTAGTTCTTTGGGTTTTTTCAGGTCAGTGAGAGATTTGGTGGAGATTGGTGATTTGTAGGACATGATGGAGGACCGATCGGTCAACTTCGGAGCTATGTTTGCTGAGTATTTGGCCAAGCTGAAAATGAAGCATTTAAAAGGTACTGGCGCAAAGAAGGAGACAATGGGAAGCCTGCTCACACCTATCTTCCGGCACCTTGGGATAAGGATGGATGGAGTCACCATCGTCAGGACTAGACTCTTCATGGACGCAGCTCACCTCACGAGAACACATTGGCTCAAGGAGGGACGTTTATGGACCTATGTGGACGATGACGGAGACCATCTGCTTGACTTACCTCAGTGGACGGTGACAGACTTCGGAGACGACGTCACAAGTCTTGCGTTCCACCCAGATCCCATCCTCCGCCGAAACCTGGTGAACCGACCACACAGACGCGCCATACCCAGAGCTGCCGGAGCAGCAGCCGCCCAGACCCATCCAGATATCCCCGACTTCCCACACATCCCGGACATTCCCATGCGCGAACATGGCGTTTTCCAGCGCTTTGTTGTGGACGCTCTTCATGCCATCTTGGCAAGAGTGTCACAATGCCGTTGTGTTAGTAGAGGGAGTGTGTGCGCGATATTACCGTCAGCTGCAGGACTATCTCGCCGACTAGAGGATGACACCGATGACGACACCGATGAGGACTAGTTTTCATCTTTCTATCCCTTAACTACTTATGTTTTATTTTTATTTTTCAGACTATTAGGATATATGCTCGAACTTATTTTATTATGCTATGATTTGAGAATATCTATTACCTAACCCTCACATGTGTTTGGATTATCTAACAGAGCTAACCATGCTGACTAATGACTTATAAATGATGATTTACACCATCTGACATGTTACCATAGGCACTGAAAATTTCCGTCTCGAAACCATCCATCGACACCAAGGTCACGGTGGTTTGGGACAGAAAGGTACGAATCTTTATCCATTGTCTAACATTTCTTAATACTTATGATTTATTCCTAACTGACCTTAGACCGAATAAGACGGAGGACAGTGTCGTTTAAGTCTTGGGGAGGTAGTTACTAATATTATAATTTATTCTTAGTATTATACTAAAAAAAAAGAGTTTTCTACAAAGAGTTTTTAATAATAAAATGTTTTATTCAGTCAATAAAGGGACTATGATCTTCTACAATTTAATTACTACTCTAACGACTCTCTAGCACCATCTAGAATAATTAACTTTAGGATGTATTAGATGGAAACAGCGTAGTGTATCACGTGTTACTCACATCCACACTTACTGAGAATGTCTGGAGAAACAAAATCTGACTTCCAATCCTAACCTACTTCACTTGCTTATTTTGGGGTTTGGTATACATTGGATCTGAATCCTCCTGCAAGTCTGGAAGGTATTAGATTTAGTGTATCTGGTTCTTCTTCCACCTCTCTTTAGCATCCATATTTATAAAAGATTAAAATGATTTCTTGCAGTTTAGAGGGATATAATTGTCTCCTGCGATCCCATTATTCTACTTTAATTGAATGATCACACATTGTTTTGAAACGAGGGGTAGGAGTGTCTCCCTTGACCCCACTATTCGCCTACAATTTTACCAGTAATACTATTAAAAAAACGGAATCAGAAAAGGTAGAAGAGAGAAGGAAAGCCAAAAAGGGTTACATGTAGGTCCAGATACTTGTTTGATTTGATTCCATGTGTCCCTCGATCGATACTTCCAGGATGTAGCCTACAAATTTACTTTATGCAAATATGAGGTCAGTGAAGGGGTATGTCAGACGCTATCAGTGGAGTTGTGTGATATATGGTAATGGTGACTAAGCTAGAGTGTAGTACATTGAATCATCCAATGTTAGTAATGATTCATTTCTACCTATCATATTTGTATAAGTGAGAGTAGTAGTTTTAAATTTTGTAAATCCCTGCTGTTTTCTAAACCTTTTTCAGGACAAGCAAAAGGATAAGTCTAGGGGAGTTGATATGCCTTGAATTTTACCCAATTTTACCCATGATTTTTATATGTTTTTAGAGTCTTTTATATGCATTTTGGAGTCTTTTAGAGTATTTACAGGTTCAGGTACCTATTGGTGTAAAGTGGTGATTTTAGGGCAATTTTGGAGTTTTTAGGAAAGCATTGCTGAAAACATGAAAGCGGAGTCGATTATTGAATAAAACATCGATCGACATATCATTAACAACGTCGATCGACAGCGAGCCATCTCCAAAGTTTAATGATGATTTAAGGAAATCACGAGTTTTGCCTAGAAGTTGCAATATTTGCACCATGAGTCCATGGCCGCCTGTTAGACATTTATTAGGGTTTTTTATGTTTTACCTAGACACAGACTTTTAGAGTGAGATACTTTTGGACGCAGACATCTCTACACTTAGAGACGAGAGTTTAGGATTGGAGAGAGGGATCTAAAGTTGATAATAGAGGAGATTTTAAACTCCCTTTGTATATTACTCTACTTTGGTTGCTTTTCATCTTTATTTTATTAAGTATCATTCTGACCATTATAATTTTCTTTATGAATATGTCTAAGTAGTCTCACTGTTAGATTTAGGGTTCTTCAAAGATTGATCTATGTATTGCTGAAATGAATATTTGTTAGGAAATTAAAATAGTTCTTCATCTAGTTGTTCTTAACGCTAAATCGAGGCTTCATCACCCTGAACTTAGACATTAGGATTAAATGGCACAAGTAGACGCTTGGTCAATTACTTGAAACTAAACTAGTATGATCTAATTAACTAGATACACACGAAAGTTTGTCTAAGATATTAAAGAACCTATCAAACCTACTCGTAAAGCCTGCTAGTTAAAACCTCGATCGAAATAACAACAGTTATATCGATCGACGTTTTGAAAAGTGTATCGATCAATAATTCATATAGAACATCGATCGACACTTTCTCATGATTAACAAATGAAAGTTGAAATTTTATATCTAGACATTTGATCATCTAAACAAACGAAAGTTGATAGATTATAACTTAAGTTTGAGTTCAAGAACAATTAACATATATAAACTCCTAATAATTCATAGAATGTATACTTGTCATGCCTTAGCTTCATTTACTGCTTTAATCATAACCATCTAGCTTTAATTGGAAAACTGCAAATCTATTGTGTAATCCTAGAGTCTATGTGGATTCGATCCCTAAGTACTACAATCGAACCTCTGATTTGCGAGAGTAAAATCACTCCTTAGGGTAATTTGAGTGATATCAATGGCACTCACGTGGTGTTTCAGTGCTTCCTCTCCTTTGGCATTGATTAAGGCTTCCTGCTCTTAACAGCTTCTCATGTCTAAACCACCTGAGTTTCCAAATTCTTCACATGTGTGCTTAAAGCTTCAAAACTTTGTGTTCAGGTTGCTGTAGATAGCATCTATCTTCCCATTGAAATCAACTATCAGCTTCTTCTCGCCCTCAAGAACCTGATCAAGCATTCCTTCTATCTTGCTTTCCTGAGTCTATGCTTGTGGATTCTGGTAAGAAGAACTTCCATAAGCTTTGTTTTTGTTGTAGTTGTTGTAGGTCTTTATGTAGGGTTTCTGGTACTGTGAACTCTGGTTATACCCACCCCTCTGTCCATTGCCATAGAAGTTTTTGTTGCCTCCTTGATTCCCAGACCTCTGATTCTGAAAACCAATACCACTGATGCAGTTCACATCCTCCTCGTCGCCTCTGTCAGTGTCGACATCTACAGCCTCTACATCCTCTAAAAATCTAACATGCTTCTTAATAATCTTGTGAACAATGTCCAGTTTGGCTTTAATAGAGGAATCCAAGGAATATAAGAAAAACAACATCTATGGATGATCAACAATATAAATGAACTAACTATTTCCTAGTACATAGTAGAATACGCTAATCCCTGTGAAAAGTCATCTTAGCCATGCCAACCCTTTCTATCCAAACAACAGATTTCGGCTTCATAACCGGGTCAATTCCTACCTCTGGGTCAATTTGGGTTAGAGGCCTTATAAGATCATTCAACCCCTGAGATACAACTCCAAGGAAAGAAAAGTATTGTTATTCCATCTGACAGAGCAGGAGCACAGAGAGAGCGTCGTCCTGGTGTGAAGAGTTAGCCCTCCATCAACCATAAAAGCCAAGAAGTTGTAGATATACTTCCAGGCTCATCCGATCGTGGTGGTAGTACCTCTATTTTTTAAATCTCTTTGGCTCCATAAGCCAGAGTAGCAACGACAACTAGCCAAGTACGCAAAAGAGTTCATAAACATCGAGGAACCTCCAGGTTCTAGAAAGGTATATCCCGGAACCTCCAGGTTTTAGAAAGGTATATCATGAAACCTCCAGGTTCTAGAGGGGTATATCCTGAAACCTCCGGGTTCCAAAAGGATAAATTATATAACCTCTAGAGTTCAAGAAGATACATCTGTAAAGGTGAGAACTATGGCACAAACGTAAAGCAAAAAGCACACCAGAGAATATCTCTACAAAGATATGTGTATTACTAGTATTCTTTTAAAGAAAAATTACAAGTCTCTCTTTAAACATAACCTCAAAAAGATCTAAACATTCTTGACTTGTTGCTCTAGCTTCACATGTCCCAAGGTTGAATACAAGACCTTTAGAACCTCTCCCCTTAGCTTTTAGTACTTTCACTCGCTTACAAGCTTATGAAACCCACTCTTATGCTAAGAATACAATTTCAGTGACAACCCTAATACATGGGTCGTATAGGACTATATATACACAATAGTTAAGTCGGCTAACCTAGCCTATCAACCCAATATTTACTAAATACCCAAATGTGGTAAGTTCCCTAAGACTCATACTAAGTCTTAAGGAACTTCCCATCATGAGATCTCCCTTCTCCAAGGTGAATCTCTTCATGCTTGTTCTCTAAGATGTCTTCGCATTAACTCTAACTTGGTCGACAATCTGTTCTTCAGGTCTCGATCTTCACTTCGTCTTGTTTATCCGCATGCGCACTCATTGTCGTAGACTCTGCTCCATTCGTTGTTGTACTTGCGTTTGTATCATAACGTCCACGTGATCTTTGCATCTTCAGTCTCCCCCTTTTTAGCTTTGGATGCTTCTCAAGTGCCTGCAAGAATTTACTCACACAACCACACAAATGTCTCGACACATAATTCCTGAATAATGTGTGCATTAAAAGAAAAATAGTTCAAGACATGCGGGTCCAAGAGTTATAGAGAATTACATAGCCAAAAACAACAAGAATAAAAACACCCTTTTCTCTCTCTTACTCGCCGATAAACAATGACCTAAGAAAACAAAGACCTAAGTCCCCTGGCCATCACTTTCATCCGCTGACTGCTGCGAATCCTGCTCACTTTCTCCCCCTGCTTCAGTGCATTCAAAGTTAAAAAACTTTAAAGATCTTAACTATTATGAACTAGACAGAAGACTTACTTGGATTCATCATTTTAGCTATCTGTGACACAACGTTCGTCAGAGCCTCCATTGCTACCCCGATCTGTCGAATGGAGATTGAGACTTCTTCAAGTGAAATCTTGGCTTCTTCAACATCTATCGGTTCTCATGGATAGGCAACCGTTCCCAGATGGATGATCTGAAACTTTCCTTCTGGCCATGGCGACTGGTGTGGGGATACATAGGCCCTGTCCGAAGAGCTTGGCCTTTTTGATGATTCAGATGGTTTGCGGCGTGAAACACTTGGTGGAGGTCCTGACTTAGACAGTTTTTGAGGTTGATGCGGCTTTCCCTTTCTTTTTAGGCTTTCTCTGTGCCTCCTCTGCGGCTTCTCGTTCTTCCTCCTGAATCTGTACATACTCGTCACCAAGACGTGGATCCTTCTTGTAGTGGATCATATATATGAGCTTCTTCCTTGGTTTTCTTTGCAACTGATTTTTGGCTCTGAAGAACACCATAGATGGTGCGAGGGAATAGCAACCACCTCGTGTCTTTCTTGCCTCCTTCCTTCCGAATGACACCGAGATTCAAGACTTGATAGTAGATCATCTCCTTTACATCCTTACGGATCCCATGAAACATCTTATAGATGAGTCTCGCTCTGTGTACAGACACTGCATTCTTGTGAGACGACTGCACCCAGTTGTATGCTGAGAGGATCACCAGAGCATCTTTGCATGGAGACAAGAACTTTGTGGTTAAATTCTTCAATCCACGTGTTCCCTCTATCAGAAATTCTGCCAGCTCTTCATTTGAGACTGCATTCATGGTCTCATCAGCATCTATCTCATCTCCTTGGGGCGGTGAGAGATCGAGAAACTGGTTGATCGCAGCTGAAGAGAACTCAAACTTCAGACCCCTCACAGAGCCTATCACCTCGGAACCTTTAGTCATCTCTCCGGGAAGTGCTACATAGAACTCCTTCACAATCTCAGGAATATAACCACCTAAAGGCTTGTGACAGTCTTCTCAAGATGGCCATTTCTGATTATCTCCAGATACCCCCAAGTATCATCACTCTATAGATCTACAGACCTTTCAGGAATGATCTCCCGAGAAGAGAGGCTTTCATACCTCTGTTCTGCCACGAGTTCAGCGTTTGCAGATTTATCAGAGGTTTTTGCCTTGGATTCTCCCGCTGAAGCTGATGCAGTATTCGTCTTGCTTGGTACAACTTCTGGAACAGTCAATTTCCTTGTTGTCTTTCTCTCTGGGTTGGTTCTCTGCATTGACGGTGTCGCCGGATCTATCAGAAGTTTCACGTCCTCAACATCAACTTCTTCAACCTCACTTGACTCAATCTTTTCCGAGTCCTCATCCTCCATGGAGGAATCTCCCGAGGATATTTCAATTTGTTTCTCTCAAACCTTTCTTGTTGACTCGCCAAGATCTTCGGTGTCTCCCACCTCTTATGGAGTCGCCTTAGGTGTTCACGGTCTCAGACATGAGATCTTGAGAGTTTAGGCTCCCCTGTGGAGTCGTCTGCTCGTCGTCGTCGGAGTAATCGACCAGACTATCGGCGGCGGTGGTGCGACGACTTGCTCCTTGGTTGATGCCGAAGTTTTTCTACTCTTAGTAATTTTTCTTGCGAGAGAGAGAGAGAGAGAGCTTTCTTGCTTTGGGAAGCGTTTCGATTTTTGGGAGCAAAGAGAGTTAAGAGAGAGATGTGTTGGTGTCTAGGCTTTATCAAGGGGTAATGATTTCCCTTTTGGTGCACCACCCCATGATTTCTTAGATATTTGCCATATTTCCCACTATCTAATAAATGGAAGTTTTTCAAAAAAAATTAAGAAAAAAAAAATCTTCCATTTAATCCTACACGATCTCTCCTTCCTTTTCTTTTGTCCTGTCACATCTTGTCTGCTTTTGACTTGATTTGGACCGAATCTTCCCTTGACTGCTGAGACACTTGATGACATGGATTAGTAGAACACTTAAGAACCTATGCTGAGACACCCACTTGGATAAAAGAACGTTTTAGTACTCGGAACACTCAAGAAGTGAGAAAACACATGTCACATATCAGTTTATTATGTACGTAAGACAAATATTTGAGTTGTACATTTCCTATTCAAACTGTTCATCTCGTGATCCAGAAGTTGACATAGCTTCTGATGCAGCTACACCTTTTCTCTTATTAGATCATCATTTGATCATCAGGTCATCTTGTGACTATCTTTCACACGAATATGCCTTTATCATACCTGGCTCAGTTTTCAACATTTATTCATCACAAAGAAGCTTTTAGAGGTTGACAGACCATGAATTTTACCCACTTTTAGCCATGGTATATAAGTGTTTTAATATATATATTTACTACTATATAGAGTCTATTTAGAAGCAACCCAAAATTACCAGAATACCCTTGGACAACCAGAAACCCTATTTATGTTATTTATAAGCCATTGTTGACGGCTATACGCTATCTAAGCTTTCTTTAATTCTTGTTCTTAGTTAGGAGAGAAAGGAGGAACTCCTTCGGAGTCCTCCTGGAACTCCATTGGTTTTTATATCTATTGCAATTTCATATCTATTCATCTATGATTTCTGTGACAAATTTCATGCTTGAATAGATCCACCTGTTATGTTTAGGGTTCAGATAGAATGAGGGATTAGCTCCAAATATGGATTGCTAAGTTGTTAGGATGTCCATCAATTGAATTGCACTTATTGCTTGTGTTCTAGAGTCGCGAACTAGAACCATGATGTTAGGATGAATAGGCACACGCGAAAGCATGGTTTATCTCTTGAATAATTCATATTATGGTAGGATTCCTAGAGAAAGACGAGAGTTGATCTAGGAACCTAGTGAACATAGTTCGAACCTGCTCGGTAAAGCTCGCTGGAAAGATTGTCGATCGACAACTCGGTAGTTGTATCGATCGACGGTCTGAAAGGTGTATCGATCGACATTCCTCTAGAATCGTCGATCGACACTTTCTACAGATCAATATGCGAGAGTTGAGATCTTAGATCTAGTGATAGATAATCTAGACATGCGAGAGCTGGTAGATTATTGTTATTGTTTGAGTTCTTGTTCATCTAACAAACATCTTATGCATTTATATCATTATAATCCTGATTTCCTGAATAAAAACCCTAGATCTAGCAATCATCCTTCCATCAAACCCCAAATCAATCAATCGAGCAATTACTTTGCTCACAAACATGCCATTTACATTTAATCATTAAACCAACCTAGCTTGATCAAACTGATTAGATTTATTTGGTTCCCTAGCTCCATGTGAATTTGATCCATAAGTATTACAACTCGACCTCTTATTTGAGAGAGTATAAATCACTCATTAGGGTAATTTGAGTGATATCAAATTTGGCGCCGTTGCCGGGGAGCTTTGATCGCCATTAGATCTTGTTTAGTTAGATTTAGTTTAGGTTTTACTATTGTTCAAAAAACTGATAAAATTTTTTCTTATGTTTCAGGTACATACATCTTAGTACCAGGAACAACAATGAAGAGAGGATTTCTGGGTTCTTCAAAGAAGGAGCCTGCTGATTCACACACGATCCGTAAGTCTACGAGGGAAGAATCGATCGACACCCTCCAAACAACATCGATCGACAGCGTGAACCAAGCATCGAACAACACTATCCAACTTGTGTCGGACAACACTGTTCACAACGGTACTATTCATTCTAGTACTGTTCATCGAGGTACTGTTCATCTCGATACTATTCATCCTGCATCGATCGACACTGTTCATCCAGCGTCGATCGACACTGTTCATCCTGCGTCGATCGATACTATTCATCTCCCGTCGATCGACACTGTTCATCCCGCGTCGATCGACACTGTTTATCTTCCGTCGATTGACACTGTTCATCTTCCGTCGACCGACACTGTTCATTTCGACACTGTTCATCCCGACACTGTTCATCCGAACACTGTTTATGGTGCCACTGTTCATCCGGGCACTGTTCATCCGGATACTGTTCATCCCGACACTGTTCATCCGGTGAAAACAACACCACTTGCTGGGAGACAGAGAAGATCGAAGTGCTCATACTTAAAGTCGACGAGAATGGGATGTTAAGAGACGAAGAAGGTCGCACTCGCAACATAGCGCATGACAATTAATTAATGCTCAGGGTGCTGTGATCCCTGATGTGATTGTTGTTGCTGAGATGAATGACTTTGACCTGAGCCGAGAGTTGTATGATTGGGTAGGTCAAGACCCCTTCCAGGGTCTTCCTCACCAAGATCCTAGAAACCACATCGAAGAGCTTGAGGATCTCGTGTCAAGGAGTGCGCAAAATGAAGTGTCTGAACACCACATGCTCTGCATGATCTTCCCCTATTCTATTTCTAGGGATGCATTCAGCTGGTTCAGTCAACTAAAGCCAGGATCTCTAACCAGCTGGGAGGACATTGAAAGAGCCTTCCTTTACAAATTTCTTGATGATGCTGAAGCAATTCGAGAAAATGAGAAAAATGATAAATGGGATATTCCTCAGAACTGGTTGAACATTGAGATTTAGTCACTTACTTGAGACTAAGTCATTTTAATTTTGTTTTGTTACTGTTTCTTCTTCTTCACCTACCTTTAACTTTCAGGTGTATGAACTTGAGGAGCAGGGGTCCATCAAACCTAGTTCCAATAGTAGCAGACATCAGAGCTTTAGAGAGGGAGTGTGCTAGAGCTAGAAGAGAAGAAGAATAACAAGCCCACTTGCAGAGATTGGATATTGATATGGCAGATCCACCGCAAGGGGCAGAACACCAACCGCGGTAGCTCAAA
>NC_027750.1:45786634-45786915 GCF_000695525.1 Brassica oleracea var. oleracea
TTGATTCCTCAATACAGCAAGTTCCTGAAAGATGTTGTAGCTGCAAAAAAGAAGGATATGGAAGGCATGATGATTCTTACCCATGAATGCAGTGCCATCATCCAGAGGCTTGATGTTCTAGAGAAGTTAGAGGATCCAGGATGTTTCACACTACCTTGTGCTCTTGGACCTATGGTATTTGAGAAATGTCTCTGCGATTTGGGAGCTAGTGTCAGCGTGATGCCTTTGTCTGTTGCAAAGAAGCTTGGATTCACTCAGTACAAGAAGTGTAGACTCTCTCT
>NC_027750.1:45788639-45800732 GCF_000695525.1 Brassica oleracea var. oleracea
CACCTCTCAAAAAGACTTGTATGCTTCAAGCCTTGAAAACTCTTCCTAAAACTTGTTGATTGCTGAAACTCTGTCTTTGAAGCCAACTACAACCTTATTTGAACTGAACGAACTTAATGCTTCTTGCTCATGGTTCCTTGTGTATTGAATCATGGATATACACACTTGAGTTGTCACATCCTTTATGCCAATCTTTTTGACAACCTCTAGTGGTAGACCTCTCCCCAAAATCCCTTCCTCCTTTTAAGCCTTCATTGATTGATGACCTTTTCGAAAAGTCTTACATGCACATAATGTTGAGAGTATCAGGAACGACAATGCTTGATCTTCATTCTTGATAGATTTGGCACATTATTGTCTAGCCATAGGATGGGGGTGAGTGTTGTAAAGTTTGATTTGGGAGTATGAGAAAGTTGAAGGAAAAGAGTGAACTCTTGTGCTTAATTGACTAGTCTTTATAAGATAAGTAGAGAAACTTCTAGCTCAATTTGTGAAAAGTTTTGGCCCCCAAACATGAGCGACGTGTCGAAGTCGCTCCCGATGTTCAGAGCGACCTGTTGGAGAGACACACGAAGGTCGCTCGCGTCCTCTCGTCCTGAGACACCAAAATCGGCCCTGGAGCGACTTCCCGGAGCGACGTGCCGAAGTCGCTCCCAATGTTCAGAGCGACCTGTTAGAGCGACAGAGAGATGTGAGTTGGGTTTGGAATGGGGAAATGAATGTGTATCATATATGTTTGAGAAAAGGGTAGAACAATGTGAGCGACACCTGCAAGTCGCTCCGCGTTATTTTGCTGCCAAAAATTATGATTTCTCGGGGACCTTTTGGTCATTTGTATGCACGTTTTACACTTCCAAAAAAAACCCTATGTTTTAATACTTTGTAAGCCATTGGAGGCTGGATATTCCAATTGACCATTTGCAACAATTCACTTGATGCTATGCTTAATGAACTTGAGAGTTGGCTGATTTGCATGTGTGAATGCACGATGATGAGTGTAGGAATGAAAAGAGTTGAGATAGGCCTAGAGCATCTAGAGTAAAATAAGATAATCACCATTTGAATTCATGGGTTAGGGAGATCAAGGGTGATTAGGTTAGTTCTAAGATGTTTTAGTGTAGATCATTCTTGTTCCCTGCTAGTAGAGCATTCATAATGCATCTTCTGAGTTAGCCACTCAAAAGTTGATCAATAGGTATTTCTCCCATATTGGATTTCAGATTAATCATGTAGAGAAATAGATAAGAAATCAACAAGAACACAAGATGAAAGCAATGAAATCTGAATCAAAAGAAGTTTTACTAGTTGTTCTCCAGAAAAAAAGATATCCAGCCTCCAATGGCTTGCAAAGTATTAAAACATAGGTTTTTTTGGAAGTGCAAAACGTGCATACAAATGACCAAAAGGTCCCCGAGAAATCATAATTTTTGGCAGCAAAATAACGCGGAGCGACTTGCAGGTGTCGCTCCGGGAAGTCGCTCCAGAGCCGATTTTGGTGTCTCCGGACGAGAGTACGCGAGCGACCTTGGTGTGTCGCTCCAACAGGTCACTCTGAACATCGGGAGCGACTTCGGCACGTCGCTCCGAAAAGTCGCTCCAGGGCCGATTTTGGTGTCTCCGGACGAGAGGACGCGAGCGACCTTCGTGTGTCGCTCCAACAGGTCGCTCTGAACATCGGGAGCGACTTCGGCACGTCGCTCCGAAAAGTCGCTCCAGGGCCGATTTTGGTGTCTCCGGACGAGAGGACGCGAGCGACCTTCGTGTGTCGCTCCAACAGGTCGCTCTGAACATCGGGAGCGACTTCGACACGTCGCTCTGGGAGGTCACTCCGGGATGTAGTGCACAGCGACTTCATGTAGTCGCTCCGGGAAGTCGCTCCAGGCAGTGCTCGTCCAAAGATCACTCTAATCACCTCCTTTGAGCTCCAAATGCACCCAAATGTCTCCAGGAACTCCATGTGGTACTCCAATACCTAATAGAGACATATGTATGCAAAATGCAACCTAGACATGGCTAAATCCTAATCTATATGATGAAAATGCACATGAATAAATGGATAAAATAATGTAAATATGCAAGATATCAAAAAGCTTGTAGATTTGGATTCGAGTAGGGAAGTCACTATGGAAGACTTCTTAGAGCTGGAGGAAGAAGATATGGATCAGAATTCGAAGAAGAAGCTTGATGACGATAAGCACACTTCGAGAGGAGATATGGAAACTTCAAAGGCTAGCATCGATCGCCACCAACCTGATGAGATCGATCGACAACCACCCCGCATCATCGATCTACACCCACCCGACATCGATCGACACCGCCAACCAGTTATCGATCGACACCACACACCTAATATCGATCGATGCCCATTGCTGGACGTTCAGTCAGGTTGCATAGTTGAGATGGAACCGATTGATGAGAGAATGCACAAGTCTGAAGCTTCACACCCTGCTGTCCCTAAACATCAGAGACCACCTATCTGGACAGAAGAAGCTGTTGGGTTTCACAAAAGAGTGAAGAGGATACATGATCCTGTGAAGATTGTGGTTTCATGCGATGTATTTGAAGCTGAATCTCCTATTCCACCTGATAGAAGTATGCAGTTCAGCTCTTACAATGAGGTATTGGATGATCATCAGCACGTAGAAGCTTCTCAGAGAGGGTTGCAATTTAGAGATGAAGTCGATAAGGGCCCAGCAGAAGCAGCATCGGTCGACACCGACCAGATACCATCGAACGACATCAACAAGCCGGCATCGATCGACGCTACCACTTCTCCATCGATCGACACTGGACGTATCAGAGCAGAAGGAGTTCGATATGTGTGGAAATCTTAGGGATGGTGTTCGATATGTGTGGAAATCTTAGGGATGGAGAAACCACCACGCGATCAGGCAAGTCTGGGGGAAAGAGGAGGAGGAATTGGAAGAAGAGAAACAGGATCATGGGTGATTCTTAGTTATCATTGATTCCTCGCTTCTCAGATGGTGTCAGGAAATCCACAGTGCGCAGCAGGTGCTTCTCAACACCATTCGTAAAGGTTCGAGCACTCTTTATTGCTGAGATGATAGACAAAGGAGAAGAGTCTATGGAGGAGGCTTTCACACAAGAATTATAAAGCTTCAGAGAGTACAAATTGAGACTTGTTTTGTAGCGAGTTCTCATCCTCATACGGACTAAATCAGATCTCCAAAGTCAAGATAAATGACTATAACAAAGCGCTGAGTGGGAGGCAACCCACTATTAGGTAATTTGTTTCAGTTTAGTAAAAAAAACGGTTGAACAGTAACGATGGTACTGTAGCAGAGGCACTGTAGTAGAGGCACTGTAGCATCGATCGACACTATGGCTAGGAAATCGATCGACACTGTAGCAGAAAATCGGAGTCACTATAGCAGCGTTACTGTAGCAGAACACTGTTCATTGAAAAAAAAATTATTTTTTATTAGTTATCTTTTACTGACTTTTAGTGTTTTGTTTATGATAGGTAAAAGGAAAAAGATCCAAGGTCCATGAGTTTTGCACCAGAATCGATCAACGGCTGGCCAGCGCATCGATCGATAGAGCATCATAAGTATCGATCGCCAATTAACTGTGTTGATCGATACTCACATCCATGGCAGGTATACTCGCGAAACCTTGTTAAATTTAGTACTTATGGTTTATTTCCGCCACCGATCTTAGATTGATTAACGCTGGAGATAGTGTTGTTTAAGTCTGGGGGAGGTTCAACTAATATTGTGTTTTAGTTAGCTATTTAAAAAAAAAAAGATCCGAGTAGGCGATTCCTCCGTACATCGACCGATGAGACCAGCTCGATATCGATCGACAACACTTCAGATCCAACGATCGATTGTCTCTTCATTGTGTCGAATGATTGCTCTAGCCATCGACCGATGAGACCACGTCGCTATCAGTCGACAACACTTCATGAACATCGATCGATTGTCACTTCATTGTGTCGATCGACACTGAGCAGATCATCGTTCTTACTTGTTAAATTATGTACTTATGATTATTTCTCACCATAACTCCGACTAGATATACACTCGGGACAGTGTAATTTAAGTTTGGGAGGATGTTTACTGATATTAGTGTGTTCATGAGTCTTATCAAAATGTTTTCAAAAGAGTTTTATTGAGTCAAGAAGGGGATAATGAACTTATTAGATTTTTGCTTGTTATCTAACCATTATTTAGCACCATTCTAGACTTACTGATTGCAGATAGTACTAAAGATACTAAAGTGGATCAACCTGTCAACTATTCACACTTGCTGAGATTGTTTGAAGGAACCAAAGCTGACCTCCAACACTAAACCTGACACAACTGCTTGTCTTGGGGCTTGGTATACATGAGATCGGATTCTTCAAACAAGTATGGAAGGTAAAAACTTGTGTAGATTTATCACATTTTCTCTCTCTATTTCGACCCTAGATTTATAGGTAGAGATATTTATTTTCTAAAAACAATAAAAAAAAATAAAAAAACGAAAAAGAAAGAAAGAAAAATATATATATATATATATATAATAGGTGTTAGTTAGGTGGAATCCGAACATGACTTGGTGGCTACAACCATTAAGGCTTACTTCATAAGGATTCCAACAAAAAAAAATCGAACGGGACTTGGTGGCGGCAATCATCAAGGTTCGATTCACTTGAATTCTTGGATATAGGTGAAAAATAAGTGAATAGGACTTGGTCGTAACCACCATTAAGGCTTGATTCATGGAAGTCTGCTCAATCTTGGTCAATGATCTTGCAATATAAGCAGACTTTGACTAAAGAGAGAAATTAGTTGAGAGAAAATATAGGAACTAACTTTTTACCTGCAGATCCAGATACTTGTTTGAAAATCCTTGCATCCTGTGATTGATACTCCCAAGGTAAAACCTGCACTTTTTTTTATGCTAAGAAATGAGGTTGGTAGAGGGGAATGTCAGACATGATTTGCTAAGTTGTTGGGTTGGTGAATTTGGTTGCTAGGCTAGGATATGGTATAATGTGCTTTTGTGATTAGGACTTCTTAGATGTGGATTACAATATTTCAGAGGTGATGATTCTAAGTTTTAAATCATGTGAGTCCCTGCTGTTTTCAAACCTCTTTTTGAGAGACTGCCCGTTTGTTTTGCTTGAGGACAAGCAAAAGGGTGAGTCTGGGGGAGTTGATAGCCCCTGGATTTTACCCACTTTTAGCCATGGTCTATAAGTGTTTTAATATATATTTACTACTGTATATATTTAGAGTATTTACAGGTTCAGGTACGTTCTGGAGAAATATGGTGACTTTGGAGTCTTTTGAGGTGCAGAACTGCACAGGCGCGTCAGATGTCTAGCTATGAATGGAGACCTTTGTACCGATAGATTGCGCTCATATTTTGACACAAGATAGAGATTTGAGTTAACTTTCTAATGCCACCGGTTTGAGGTCAATCAGCATCCTGTATCAGACGTTATGCCCGTTTTACTGAAGAGTGGTCAGTCTGCCTCGCGAGAGGAAGCTGTCGTGGAGATGAAGGACTGTCGATCGATATCACGGCATTGGTGTCGGTCGACAGTGATGCCAGAATATGGGCTGAGCATATTTTATGACTGCTGAAGCCCAGAAGCAACCCATAATTACCAAAATACCCTTGGACGACCAGAAACTCTATTTATGTTATTTATAAGTCATTGTTGACGGCTACACGCTATCTAAGATTTCTTTAATTATTGTTCTTAGTTAGGAGAGAAAGGATGAACTCCGTCAGAGTCCTCCTGGAACTCCATTGGTTTTTATATCTATTGCAATTTTATATCTATTCATCTATGATTTCTGTGACAAATTTCATTCTTGAATAGATCCACCTGTTAGGTTTAGGGTTCAGATAGGATGAGGGATTAGCCCCAAATATAGATTGCTAAGTTGTTAGGATGTCCATCAATTGAATTGCACTTATTGCTTGTGTTCTAGAGTCGCGAACTAGAACTATGATGTTAGGATGAATAGGTACACGCAAGAGCATGGTTTATCTCTTGAATAATTCATATTGTGCTAAGATTCCTAGAGAAAGACGATAGTTGATATAGGAACCTAGTGAACATAGTTTGAACCTGCTCGGTAAAGCTCGTTGGAAGGATTGTCGATCGACAACTCGGTAGTTGTATCGATCGACGGTCTGAAAGGTGTATCGATCGACATTCCTCTAGAATCGTCGATCGACACTTTCTACAGATCAACATGCGAGAGTTGAGATCTTAGATCTAGTGATAGATAATCTAGACATGCGAGAGCTGGTAGATTATTGTTATTGTTTGAGTTCTTGTTCATCTAACAAACATCTTACGCATTTATATCATTATAATCCTGATTTCCTGAATAGAAACCCTAGATCTAGCAATCATCCTTCCATCAAACCCCAAATCAATCAATCGAGCAATTATTTTTCTCACAAACATGCTATTTACATTTAATCATTAAACCAACCTAGCTTGATCAAACTAATTAGATTTATTTGGTTCCCTAGCTCCATGTGAATTTGATCCCTAAGTACTACAACTCGACCTCTTATTCGAGAGAGTATAAATCACTCCTTAGGATAATTTGAGTGATATCAAATTTGGCGCCGTTGCCGGGGAGCTTTGATCGCCATTAGATCTTGTTTAGTTAGATTTAGTCTAGGTTTTACTATTGTTCAAAAAACTGATAAATTTTTTTCTTATGTTTCAGGTACATACATCTTAGTACCAGGAACAACAATGAAGAGAGGATTTCTGGGTTCTTCAAAGAAGGAGCCTGCTGATTCACACACGATCCGTAAGTCTACGAGGGAAGAATTGATCGACACCCTCCAAGCAGCATCGATCGACAGCGTGAACCAAGCATCGAACGACACTTTCCAACTTGTGTCGGGCAACACTGTTCACAATGGTACTATTCACTCCAGTACTGTTCATCGAGGTACTGTTCATCTCGACACTATTCATCATGCATCGATCGACACTGTTCATGTGAAACCTGTACCTTTTGGAGTATGACGGCATATTCGGCATCTTTTTTTAACTAACAACTTACTGATGCTAGACAAAATCTGAACTCTATGTGCAACTGCATCAGCTTTTCCGTCAACTCTGTAAAAACCCCAATGGAGTTTCAGAGCATAACAAAATGGTTAAAATCAAGTGGTTTAGTGAAAAGATCTGCTAATTGTAATTATGTGACAAGGCGTTCAATCACTACCTATTCTTCGTCAACTAGTTCCCTGATGAAGTGGTGACGAATGTCAATGTGCTTAGTCCTCGAGTGTTATAATGGATTCTTGGAGATTTGATTGCACTCGTGTTGTCGAAGTATACCAGAAACGATCCTGAGTCCATTCCATAGTCACGAGACATTTGCTTCATCGACATGAGTTGTGTGCAACAGCTTCCCATCGCAATATACTATGCCTCTACTGTAGACAATGACACAGAGTTCTGCTTCTTACTCAACCACGCGATCATATTGTTTCTAAGAAAGAAACAGCCTCCACTCGTGCTTTTTCGATCTTCTACACTCCCAGCCAAGTCTGCATCACAGTATCCGACAAGACTCCCATTTGATCCCTTGGAATAGAAAATCCCTAGATTGACCGTCCCTTTAACATATCGGATGATTCTGCTTACTGCCTCCATATGAGACTTCTTAGGATTTACTTGATATCTTGAACATATCCCAACACTCAGGCTTAAATCAGGCCGGCTTGCGGTTAGGTAGAGCAATCTTCAGATCATTCCTCGATATATCTTCGTATCAAGTGGCTCGCCACTTTCATCTCGAGAGATCTTGGTTGTAGTACTCATCGGAGTTCTGGCCTCTTTGCATTGATCTAGATGGCACTTCTTCATGAGTGCCTTTGCATAGGTGCTTTGAGAGATAAATCCACCTTCTTGAGTTTGATGTATCTGTAACCCTAGAAAGTACTTTAGTTCTCCTACCACACTCATCTCAAACTCTTGAGTCATATCTCTGGTGAATGCCTGTAAATGTGAGAGCTATGGCACAAATGTAAAGCAAAAAGCACACCAGAGAATATCCTACAAAGATATGTATATTACTAGTATTCTTATAAAGCGAACTTAGAAGTCTCTCTTTAACCAGAACCTCAACAAGATCAAGACACTCTTGACTTGTTGCTCTAACCTCACACGTCCTAAGGTCAAATACAAGACCTCTAGAACCTCTCCCCTTAGCTCTTAGTACTTTCACTCGCTTACAAGCTTATGAAACCCACTTTTATGCTAAGAATACAATTTCAGTGACAACCCTAATACACAGGTCGTATAGGACTATATATACACAATAGTCAAGTTGGCTACCCAATATTTACTAAATACCCAAATATGGTAAGTTTCCTAAAACTCATACTAAGTCTTAAGGAACTTCCCATCGTGAGATCTCCTTTCTCCAAGGTGAATCTCTTCATGTTTTTCCTCCAAGATGTCTTCGCATTAACTTTAATTTGGTCAAAAATCCGTTCTTCAAGTCTCAATCTTCAATTTCGTCTTTTCCATCAGTATGCTCACTCATTGTCGTAGACTCTGCTCCACTCGTTGTTGTACTTTCATCTGTATCAGAACGTACACCTGATCTTTGCATCTTCAACGTCTTGTTTTACGGGAGGTTGTTTCGTAAAATTCGTTAAAAATCGCAAATACCTTATCCGGTGAAATTCTTTCGACATTTCTAGTTCATATTTGGATAGAAACTATTTTATTTCTTATACAATGTTTTGTTATCATATTATTTTTAAAATAGGCTTGGATTATGTGGTGAAATTCTTTTGACATTTCTAGTTCATATTTGTTTAAAGTATATTTTCTCCAAAGATTTTAGTTGTTGATTTTGCAATGACCGATTTGACCCAACAAATATAACATACACCGATACACGTATACCCTCTCTAAAGCCATTTATGTGTGAAAAAGCTCTTGCTAAACCCATTTTTACTAGTGAAAAAACAATTAACCAAAAAGTTTTTTTTTTTGGCAACAAACGGCTATTCTATTACTCAAACTTGAGGTGGTTTGGGTAACCACAGAATAGAACAACCAATAAAACAAAGAGATCTATGAAAAGAACGGGCATTCCTAGCTAGCGAATCAGCAATCTCATTTTGCGTTATTGTGAAGTAGCTAATCTTGAAGTCCGTAAAACACAACTGAAGATTTTGAATGACCTCCAGCTCAGTTGAGAAGTTTGGTCAAGCTTGTGGGTCCGTTATCATTGCAATCAGGTCCTTGCAATCTGTCTCAAATCTCTGACAGGTCAAATGTTGTATCATGCTCTCCATTGCCCATTTTAATGCTTCTAGTTCCGAGTGTAATGCTGTCTCACGCCTCCTCAAGTTTCGTGTCCCCATAAGTTGAATCTTCCCCATGGAATTTTTCCAAACTCATCCAATTCCACTAAATTGAGCTGTAGAGGTCCATGAATCATCCACCATACAAATATTACCCAAGCTTAAGGCTTGTGCTTCTTCAACAAACTGTGCCTGTGGAGGAACAAGTATGGTATCCTTTGAATTGTACCAAGCTTGGCATTCACTCTCTGCATACATGACTAGTTCTAAGGGGTCTCTGTCCATACCTCTAAATAGCTTATCATTCCTAGCCTTCCAAATATATCAGATTATCCAAGGATAAGGGTCTCTATTATCTTCTGGCTTCATAATACTACTCTTCGTCAAAAAGAGATAGTCCATATTGGCGTATATACTCGATACATGGAAAGTCTAAGAGCTTGACGGTGTTGATGATAATGCCAATGCTTGTATGGCCGGTGGGCATTCGAAGATCGCATGAGTAACAGTTTCTTCTGGATCTCTACGGGTATGACTGGTAACCATCGAGGAACATTAGGAATGATTAGGAAAAGAACGAATAGGAATAAAATTTTGGGAATGATGAGGAATGAGGGTTCCTAATCTAAATTAATAAGGAACAAATTTTCATTATAATTCTCTACAAAAAAAGGAATGAGAAGGAATGAAGAGGAAAAAATATTCCTCATGAATGGTAACATTTTTGAGGAACGTTAAGAAATGTAGTGTTCCTCTTTATTCCCTTGGTTACCATTCAAACCCTACATCTTGGGTAGTAGTTATCAAATCGCATATTGCGGCGTACCAGATTCTTTGTTACCACTACATGTCTTGAGATTAATTGTCATATAAGATGACAAATCTTTTGTGGTGCATTCACTTTCCAAGAAAAGGCTTGAAGTTTGGTTAAAGTGGATTGTAGAACTTCTATTTCCTCGTCAGCTGTCATCAAATTTGTAGCAACACAATATCCAGACTTGACTGTATATTGACCATTTTTGGTGTAGCTCCAGCAAAATGTATCACGTCGATGGGTAGGGCTTATAGCCAAACTCTGAATCATCGGTATGTCCTCTTGATATACATATTGTTCCAATAGTTGAGCATCCCACTCCTTTGATTCAAAATTAATAAAACTGCTGACGGTCATCTTTGGATGTACTACTGGGGCCCGGGGGATAGCCGGCTTTGCTGGCGTTGAGGGAATCCATGGATCCTGCCACACATTAATTTCATATCATGAATGCATTTTGCTTCTGATACGCAAAAGTAGTAGCTTCCTCGCGGCTATAATACTCGTCCACACATAAGATGGGGTATCCACTGCGCCAATTCGCAATGGCGAACTCTGGCGGTAATATTTTCCCCGAAAAACTTTCGCCACTAATGAATGTGGAAATTGAACAAGACGCCAAAGCTGCTTCGCTAAAAGAGCTAGGTTGAATTCATGGATCATGCGGAAACCAATCCCTTCCCCCCTCTCGAGGTGCACACATTTTCTTCCTTTTAGCCTAGTGAATTTCTCGTTTTGGTGGATTCGAGCTCCACCAGCATTGTGCAATGGCACTTGCAAAGTTTTCACATATCTCCAACGTAAGTAAGAAAGTAGACATGACATAAGTCGGAAGAGCTTGCAAGATAGATTTTAACAAGACATAAACAAAAAGTTTAATGACTGGAAAAACAATTAAATAAAGATTTTTCTTTTTGACACCAATTGAAATCAAGGCTGCGTCAGAAAAGGAATTATTTTCATATAAATTCCCGGCCCACGTGAAAATCAGAGAGTCACAACTTTAGTTTTGCTAAAAATCTAAGATATGAAAAAACGTTGAGTTTGTATGTGTTTGCTTGGTTTCTTACAAGAGAGGTTGACAATGTTTGGGGTGTGTCGTACTCTTGTCTTCGTGCCAGTTGTCTGAAAGGGGAAAAGGATAAACAAACGAGAGGCAACCAGTAAGAAATTCATAATTGCGGAGAAAAAAGAATAATGATTGACGACAGAAAATACAGAAAGTGATGACAAAAAAATAAAAATATACAGAAAGTGACCCATGTGAATAGAAGAGTAGTTAAAAGACTAAGGGATTGCAAGGGTGCTTTGAGTCAATGGAAGAAAGAAAGGCAGTTCAATGCTAAAGACAGAATCCACTTATTGGAGATGAGATTTGTAACGACCCAATTCCGCAGGCCAGCAAAGCCCAGTCAGTTTACAGGAAACCCTAGGTGAGTTCCTATTTAAACAGAGTCAGCATATTATTTTATTCAGAAAAAGTCTAAGGCGTCGAACCCCTACAAATTTAGAGCCGTCAGAGAGAGATATTGGTGAACTGTCTCAGCCACCGTCGACTGAGATCAGATCCGTCACGCCGCCGCCGTCTCACCCCCTAGGTTATCCGCAAATCACCTTTTCCGATTGGTTAAGTGTTGGCCGTTAAGTAAATCGTCGATATCTCTCTAACCATTGGGTTTCTCGCGATTTCAAGGCCACCAGTGTGTTCGTGACGTTGAGACGAGTCCGGAGCAGGAGTTTCAGCCCGAGAACCGCCGCGACGCGCCCACACGCGCAGGAGGAAGTTTCGCGCGTGAATCGCACGCGCCGCCATCTCCGCCGGACGTTCGCCGGAGCCACCGCAGCCGGCCACCGTCCGTTCGCCGCCGGGAAGCCGCCGCCGCGTCTCCGCCGCCGCCGGTGATTTTCCGGTAAGCCACCACTGTTGCTGGCCGCCGCCGGCGACCGTTCTCCGGCGGCTC
>NC_027750.1:45801211-45804936 GCF_000695525.1 Brassica oleracea var. oleracea
CTCTCCCCTCCTATTCCTTTCCCCTTTCAGGTGAGACTGACGAGCATGAGTGATTGCTATCGGATTGGTGCTTTGGGAGTTCTATTTCTTTTATTTTCAGACTTTCGATTTTATGATTTTATCGATATTTCGGGAAAATATCGATAAAATCGATTTTTAATCGATATTTCGGGAAAATATCGATAAAATCGATTTTTAATCGATATTTCGGGAAAATATCGATAAAATCGATTTTTAATCGATATTTCGGGAAAATATCGATAAAATCGATTTTTAATCGATATTTCGGGAAAATATCGATAAAATCGATTTTTAATCGATATTTCGGGAAAATATCGATAAAATCGATTTTTAATCGATATTTCGGGAAAATATCGATAAAATCGATTTTTAATCGATATTTCGGGAAAATATCGATAAAATCGATTTTTAATCGATATTTCGGGAAAATATCGATAAAATCGATTTTTAATCGATATTTCGGGAAAATATCGATAAAATCGATTTTTAATCGATATTTCGGGAAAATATCGATAAAATCGATTTTTAATCGATATTTCGGGAAAATATCGATAAAATCGATTTTTAATCGATATTTCGGGAAAATATCGATAAAATCGATTTTTAATCGATATTTCGGGAAAATATCGATAAAATCGATTTTTAATCGATATTTCGGGAAAATATCGATAAAATCGATTTTTAATCGATATTTCGGGAAAATATCGATAAAATCGATTTTTAATCGATTTTAGACGATTTTTAAAATATTTATGGAAATATGGGGATTTTAAAAAAATAAAAGTAAATAGCACCTTTTTGCTTGGCATTATGTCTTGAATCGTTAGTGTTTGGTTTCGGCAGAAGTTAATTGAATTGTTATTTCTTTCAGATGCCGCCGCGTAAGAGAGTTGTTCGCGCGCATGCCGCTAGTGCTCCTCGAGAGGGTGGAGATGAGCATGTACCACCACCAGTTCTACCGATTGATCAGGATGCCCTTAGGCAGATGGTGCAGGATGCTGCTAGACAGGCCGCACAGGAGGCAGTCCAGCAAGCTGTCAAGGAGGCTGCTAGAGTAGCTGCACAGGAAGTGGTTAGGCAGATGGCTGCAGCTCAGCAGGGTCAGCAGGTTCCGCCAGTTCAGGCTCAGGGGCATCAGCAGCCCCCTATTCAGCCGGTTCCACCAGTTCAGGTTCAAGGACAGCAGCAACCCCCTATCCAGCATGGTCCAGGAATTTTCCAGGTTCCACCACCAGCGCCACGCGTTCTTCCAGGGCAAGTTCCTGAGGTTGTGCCACCCATTCTTCCAGGGCAAGTTCCTGATGTTGTGCCACCCGTTCTTCCAGGGCAGGTTCCTGAGGTTGATGAGACGCTTATGCGGGTAATGAGACAGATGAAAACTGTAGGTTTGGAGACTTTTGAGGGAACAGTAGACCCTAGCGCGGCTTATAAGTGGAAGCATAGGTTGGCGTCATGTCTGTAGACAATCAATTGTCCGTTGCGCCTTTGTCTTAATATTGCAGAGTTGTATCTGCGTGGAGATGCATTGGTATGGTGGGATGGAGTGCGATCGATGCGTGATGGCGACATGACTTATGAGGATTTCCTCATTGCATTCGACAAGAAGTACTTTCCCAGAGAAGCGTTGCACCAGAAGAGGAATGCTTTTGAGCATCTGAGGCAGGGTACTAGGAGTGTCAGGGAGTACGAGCGAGAGTTTTGCCAGCTCCGCTTGTTTGCTGGTAATCATTTTGATGGAGAGGACTTGATCAGGAGGTTCTTAGATGGTATGCGAGTCGATCTCCGCGGCAGGTGCAGTATGGTTACTTACACCAGTTTGGAGGATCTGCTAGAGAAGGCTGTTGGGCAGGAGGCATGTATTGCAGAGGAGCAAAAGTACTCTAAGGCTCCACCTAAGACTGGAAGGACTTCAGAGCCACAAAAGAGAACATGGGAACAGTTGGGAGCACCTAGTTGCGACAAGTGTCGTCGCCATCATTTTGGAGAGTGCATCACGTGCTTCAACTGTGGGAAGATGGGACATAAAGGTAGGGATTGTCGGAGTAGGCCATTTGGTGCGCGGGGAATAGCACCAGCAGCACCAGCAGCATCCGCAGCACCAGTAGCGCAGGCAGCACCAGTAGCACAGGGAGCGCAGGCACCACCAGCTGCAGCATACGCACTAGGAGCTTGCTTCACTTGTGGCCAGTTTGGCCATATCTCCAGGTTTTGCCCGACTAAAGGGCCTGGGGCCAAGCGTCAAGCCATCACTCCGCGTGTTTATGCTCTAGGAGAGGCCAATGGAGCTGAGCCGATAGCCGGTATGTATTTTTATCATACTCGTCTGTTTTTGAGTAATTGTGTTTTGATGGATATCATGTATAGTTAAAAAAATAAAAAAAAAAAAAAATAAATAAAAATCATGTTGCATGCTGAGTACTTGTTGGAGAGAGGAGCAGAAGGATTTCTGGCGACTATTTTGATGGTTAAGTTTGGCTAAGTCTTGGCCTTTTCGAGGTGTCTTCGAGCCGAAGGTTAAGCAGATTCTGACAGCCGGTACTGAGAGATTGGGAACCACTGGCGTTCACCGAGATGTACCAGTCCTACTGGGAGGAGCCGACTTCATAGGAGACCTAGCAGAGATGGAGATGGATTACTACGATGTCGTACTTGGGATGGATTGGCTGTCCCGGCATCGAGTGGTGATAGATTGCATGCGAGCGAAAGTTAATATTCTATTCCTAAAGGAGATGGGAAGATCACATTCCAGTGCCTCCATGCTTACCGGGGAATTTCTGTTATTTCCATGTTGCATGCTGAGGACTTATTGGAGAGAGGGGCATAAGGATTTCTGGCGACTATTTCGATGGTTAAGGATGATGGACATCCTGAGTTGCAGGATATTCCAGTGGCTGCAGAATTTCAGGATGTATTTGAAGCCTTAAAGGGGCCACCACAACCCAGAGGAGATGTTCTCAATATTGAGTTAGAACCAAGAACAACACCGGTTTCGCGGGCTCCATACCGTTTAGCACCAGCAGAGATGGCTGAACTGAAGATGCAGTTGGAGGAGTTATTGAGTAAGGGTTTCATCAGACCTAGTACTTCACCGTGGGGAGCGCCAGTATTGTTTGTGAAGAAGAAAGATGGGAGTTTCAGACTTTGTATCGACTACAGAGGTTTGAACAAGGTGACCATCAAGAATAAGTACCCACTTCCCCGTATCGATGAGTTATTGTATCAGTTGCAGGGAGCTTCATGGTTTTCAAAAATTGACTTGGCATCGGGTTACCACCAGATTGCGATAACTGATGAGGATGTACGGAAGACTGCTTTCTGTACCCGTTATGGACATTATGATTTTGTGGTGATGCCATTTGGGTTGACGAATGCACCTGCAGCATTCATGAAGCTTATGAATGATGTGTTTCGCGAGCACTTGATAAGTGTGTGATTGTTTTCATCGACGATATCTTGATCTATTCTCGGAGTAGAGAGGAGCATGCAGAGCATCTGCGGATTGTGTTGGATAAGCTCAGGGAGCATCAGTTGTTTGCCAAGCTGAGTAAGTGTAGCTTCTGGCAGAGGAAGATTGGATTTTTGGGTCACGTGATTTCAGAGGCAGGGGTTGCAGTAGATCCGGAGAAGATTACTGCAATATCGGAGTGGCCTACACCTAAGACCGCCACCGAGATTCGTAGCTTTCTGGGTTTAGCAGGATACTA
>NC_027750.1:45805556-45806025 GCF_000695525.1 Brassica oleracea var. oleracea
GTACATGCAGCCTGACATGTAGAAGCACGAGGTGGATCGACCAAGCACGAGGTGTCTCCGCGCATGCAACCGAAGCATGCTGGTCGACATGTGTGTACTGGTGTGGCTTCTTGCATGCACTCCAGGCATGCATCCTGACATGTGGGAGGAGTGGTGGCGTCCTGCATGTGTTCTGGACATGCAGCCTGACATGTGGAGCACGAGGTGCCGTCGAGCATGCGTCCGGAGCCATGCGAAGCGACACACGGGCTGCCACCAACCTGAAGCTGATTGGCTGGTGTCTCCTATAAATACCCTACGATCCCAGCTCATTTCTTCACATCCAGACCTGTCCAAACCAAGTTAAAAACGTGAGAGAGAAGTAGAAAAAGAAAGCAAGTGATTCCGAGCTATTTGGAGAGTTTTAGAGAGTTTTCGAGGTCAGCTCTCTACTGATTTCGAGTCAGCGCCTAGGGACGGTTCTGTCCAA
>NC_027750.1:45806199-45806632 GCF_000695525.1 Brassica oleracea var. oleracea
TATCAGTTTCTTCATGGTGAAGCCGAGGTTCTGTCCAAATCGAGATCAGTTCAGTCCAGTCCATTCAAGTCGTCCTTTGGATTTTGGCCAAGTCCTCTCCGATTAACCAGCTGCTTCTCGCCTAGAACACTGTGAGTTGGTTTGTTTGAGTTCCACTTGGAACTTAGGGAAGATCGAGTATTCATATAGAGTAGAATGCTCACACTGTTGCATGATAGAGTCCTTAGGGATATTTATTAAACCGGACTCAGTTTAGCACGGGCTATGCTGAAATGAAATGGAATTAAGACTGAGATAATAACCTGACTAGGACTAAGATGATCGATTATAGTTGAATTGAGATTAAGATGAGATGCATGTCTTGATTATTTACTACTTGGTTAATTAGTTATGGATTAGACATGCCTTAGTGATGATTGCTTGGTAGTGATTA
>NC_027750.1:45806701-45806990 GCF_000695525.1 Brassica oleracea var. oleracea
GGCCATATAGGCCGATCTCCTGGTTGTGATGTTGATACTACGGGTCCTATGCCATATAGGCTGGACTACGAGTATTGGTTGATATTGTCGTAGACTCCTATATATTATTTAGTTTTGGGTTGGAGTCTTGTCCCTAAGGTTTTTCCTAGGGGTAATTGTGTCGAGTGTGTGTTATGCCGACAGCAGGTGCGAAACCAGCCCATGTTAGGTATGTTTTGGGGTGGACTAGTGTTTCCTCGCCATCGTATTCAGCGGGTTCAAGGAAACCCCTTATTCGTTGGATCGGGAA
>NC_027750.1:45807090-45808026 GCF_000695525.1 Brassica oleracea var. oleracea
TGATTGAGATAGTGGAATCTAGAATTGCTAGGTTGCTGGTTAGCACTATTAGGTTGCTGGTTAGCATTGCTAAGTTGTTTGATTAGGATTGCTAGGTTGTTGTTAGTAGACTGTTGGGATTAGTTGTCTACTAACTTGTGTGTGAAGTGTTCTTTTGAATTGCAGCGAGTAAGTGTGTTCGTTGATCGGAACTTTAAGGGATGAAAACCTTAAAGCGGAGGGAGTTCGAGGCCAAACCCAAACCCGAAGCGGAAGAGGAGAGACAGATTCAGAGAACTGGGCTGTGGTATGGACTGGACAGATGGGGGAAAACAAGACTTCGTTGGGAAAGGACTTCATCAAGAGTTGGGAAGACGAAGATCGAGAAAATGCTTGGAGTAATCAGGAACGAGCATGGACCAGTTCGTATTATGGGAAATCAGAGTGTTATTGCAGAGCAACAGTAAGAGATAATCCAGCGATCATTCAACTGAAGACGATTGTGGAGGCCTTGAAGAGGACACTTAAGGAACGATTGTGGACACCGTAAAGATATATGGAGACGAGTGGAGAATGTCGGGAAGATGAGCAATTGCGCAACTAAGAATTCGAGGACGAATTCTATTAAGGGGGGGAGAATGTATAAACCCGTTAAAAAAAAAAAAAAAAAAAAAAAAAAAAGAGAATGGTCGAGTATGTTTGTGGTGGTCGAGTCGCGGGTGATAAGGATCGATTAAGTAGCTTTAAAGTACGAGGTGGGAGAAGAAGTGACCGTGGGTGAACTATGAGTCGAATAGGTTTCTCGACCATAGTTAGAAGATGTCTTAGATTTATCAGACAGACGTTTTGGAAGCATAACAATTTTGGAAGCATGACGGTTTAAAAGCTCGACGTTTTTGAAGACCGACGTTTCTTCATCACGAAGTTTTCTCGGAAAATCTTCATATCAGTAAAATA
>NC_027750.1:45808253-45808611 GCF_000695525.1 Brassica oleracea var. oleracea
AAAAATCGCGTAAACCGACCGAGAAGCTCGAGGTGGCTTGATCTATGGGATCAGGACGTGGTGTCAACCATCTAAGCAGCTGAGTGTCTCCAGAATCTCGAGGTGTCATGCAACCGAAGCATGCTGATCGACATGTGTGTACTGGTGTGGCTTCTTACATGCACTCCAGGCATGCATCCTGACATGTGGGAGGAGTGGTTGCGTCCTGCATGTGTCCTGGACATGCAGCCTGACATGTGGAGCACGAGGTGCCGCCGCGCATGCGTCCGGAGCCATGCGAAGCGACACACGGGCTGCCACCAACCTGAAGCTGATTGGCTGGTGTCTCCTATAAATACCCCACGACCCCAGCTCATTT
>NC_027750.1:45810941-45853210 GCF_000695525.1 Brassica oleracea var. oleracea
ACGCAGCCGGACGTGTTAGTGGACGAACTGGTCGAGGTCGTGGAGTAAATTTTGTGACTCTGGCCGGATCGTCCCTAACCCGTCACGTAGCGCTTCCGGACCATGGTACTGGGTTGGACGGTCAGTCATGTTCTTGTTTGATTGTTGGCTGGCCGGTTGGCCTTTCATCTCCAACCCTTGGTGTGGGTCGTCCGTCGGTCATGTTCTTGTTTGATTGTTGGCCGATGGGTCGACCTAAGCCTAGGACGGTTCGGGGGTGTTACAGCGCAGATGGATGGAGTTGTTAGCAGACTACAACATGGATATTACGTATCACCCAGGTAAGGCCAATCAGGTGGCAGATGCCTTGAGTAGACGCAGGAACGATGTTTCAGGAACCAAGGAGGTTCAGGAGCTGTCTGGGACACTTGCTAGTCTCAGATTGTGTGCAGTTACCGCAGAGGGTGAGACTGTTGGTCTTGAAGCATTAGAGCAGGCTGATTTATTATGGAGGATACGCAGAGCTCAGGATAGTGATGATGCTTTGGTTAAGCAGATTGAGATCGAGAGTATTGGATATCATATAGCTTTGAGTGGGATGTACATGTATCGGAACCGAGTCTGTGTGCCAGAGGACAAGCTTTTAAGGAAGGAGATATTACAGCAAGCACATAATTCGCGTTTTTCGATCCACCCGGGAAATACCAAGATGTACAGAGATTTGAAGCGCTAGTACCACTGGCCTGGTATGAAGAAAGAAGTGGCTACATTTGTATCGCAGTGTCAGACGTGTCAGATGGTTAAGGCTGAGCATCAAGTGCCTAGCGGATTATTGCAGAACCTCCCGTTGCCAGAGTGGAAATGAGACATGGTGACTATGGATTTTGTGACTGGACTTACGATAACCTTTGGTGGGAGGAATGCTATTTGGGTGATCGTGGATAGACTTACCAAATCTGCTCATTTCATAGCGATCAAGAAAACAGACGGAGCTGATCAGTTGGCACAGATTTACCTTACAGATATTGTGAGGTTGCATGGAGTTCCTGTCAGTATTGTATCGGATAAGGATACCAAGTTCACATCTACATTTTGGAGAGCATTTCAGAAGGCGCTTGGGACAAAAGTTCATATGAGTACAGCCTATTATCCGCAGACAGATGGACAGTCAGAGAGGACTATTCATACATTAGAGGATATGCTTAGGGCTTGCGTCCTGGATTGGGAAGGAAGCTGGGGAAACTATTTACCTCTAGCAGAGTTTGCCTACAACAACAGCTATCATTCGAGTATTAGGATGGCACCGTATGAGGCGCTTTATGGTAGGCCTTGTCGTACACCACTTTGTTTGACAGAAGTGGGAGGGCGGCGAGATTTAGAACCAGCAATGGTTCAGGAGACAGTGCAGCACATAGAGATGCTTAAGACTCGGCTTAAGGAAGCCCATGACCGCCAGAAGAGCTATGCAGATAAGCGCCGTAAGGACTTGGAGTTTCAGGTAGGAGACTTAGTGTACCTGAAAATGAGGACATTCCAAGGAGGATCTAAGACTCGGAAGCTAAAGAAGCTTAAACCGAGATATATGGGACCATACCCTATTGTGGAGCGGATTAGAGCAGTGGCTTACAGATTACAGTTATCAGAAGAGTTGTCAGATTTTCACGATGTGTTCTATGTGTCAGTCTTGAGGAAAGTTGTGAGAGAGCCAGAGCTCATTTTGCAGCAGCCACCCAATGATCTTGAGAAGAATTTGTATGCATCTTGTCAGCCAGTTGAGATTTTAGATCGGCAAGTGAAAGCCGTTCAAGGGATGATGACCATTTTAGTTAAAGTTCGTTGGGAGAGAGACGGGATTCAAGAAGAAACCTGGGAGGCTGAGACTCAGATGAGGATTGATTATCCAGAGTTTTTCCAGGACAGTATTGGACAGTCGGTTCAGGAGCAGAATTCGGGGATGAATTCTCCATTGGTGGGGGAGAATTGTAACGACCCGATTCCGCAGGCCCAGCAAGGCCCAATCAGTTTACAGGAAACTCTAAGTGAGTTCCTATTTAAACAGAGCCAGCCTATTATTTTATTCAGAAAAAGTCTAAGGCGTCGAACCCCTGCAGATTTAGAGCTGTCAGAGAGAGATATTGGTGAACTGTCTCAGCCACCGTCGACTGAGATCAGATCCGTCACGCCGCCGCCGTTTCACCCCCTAGGTAATCCGCAAACCACCTTTTCTGATTGGTTAAGTGCTGGCCGTTTAGTAAATCGTCGATATCTCTCTAACCATTGGGTTTCTCGCGATTTCAAGGCCACCAGTGTGTTCGTGACGTTGAGACGAGTCCGGAGCAGGAGTTTCAGCCCGAGAACCGGCGCGACGCACCCACACGCGCAGGAGGAAGTTTCGCGCGTGAATCGCACGCGCCGCCATATCCGCCGGACGTTCGCCGGAGCCACCGCAGCCGGCCACCGTCCGTTCGCCGCCAGGAAGCCGCCGCCGCATCGCCGCCGCGTCTCCGCCGGCGCCGGTGATTTTCCGGTAAGCCACCATCATCGTTGGCCGCCGCCGGCGACCAGTCTACGGCGACTCGCCAGTAACTCGGTGATTCGGCCGAGTTGACTCAGCGAGTCAAGCCGTTGACCAGTCAAGCCGGTTATTGGGAATTGGTTTGGTTTGGATTAAACTGAATTGAAATCAATTTTAATCGGGTCCAATTGAAATCGAATCCGGTTAAGGAAAAACCGATGGTTCAATTCGATTTCGATTTGGTCAAAGGTTGACCGGCTTGGGTCAGAGTAGACCGGGTTGATCTTTGACCAGCGGGTTGACTTTTGACCAGATCGTCGGTTATCCGTTTTGGACCGTTTGAAGGGCATTCTGACTCAATTTTTCGCCCTGATTTCAGATTTGGAGTTTGTTTGAGCAGCTGGAGTTCATAGCTATCACTTTTCCACATTGCTAAGGTGAGGGTCTATTCCGTAAATCCCGTACCAGTGTAGAATTCTCTCTATCGTAGTTTAGATTTCGAATCATGATCCGTCTGTATGAATTGAGTCTGTTTTAGTCTTGATTGTTAGCCAGTTCGTTCATTGTAAACTGGAACTACGGGTCTAGAGGATTCAACCGTTGATTTGATTGTGTGATGTTAAGAGATGCGATATATATATATGTATGTATACATAGCTATGAGTAGGGACTATGTGCGCGGGTGGGGGCTCAGAGATGTCTGGGCTAGCGACGGTACTTGATTGTGCGGGCAGGGGTTCAGAGACGTCTGGACTTGCGATGCTACTTGTGCGGGCGTGTGGTGCAGAGACGTTTGTACCATGGACGCTACTTGAGAGGGCGGGGGTACAGAGACATACTGTACTAGAGACGCTACGTATTATAAATCCATATTAGGAGATGCGGGGTGTATGGACTAGCTATATGCTATCATCGCATTGTTTGTGTTGTGTTTGTGTGATACTTTAGGCGTCTTGTTTGTTCATGTTAGAGCTAAACTTCCATAGTGGGAGTTATATTTACTCAAGTCAGTGGTTTGCGTGTTTAGCATCCCCATACCTCACGGAGTAACTCCCCTGTTACTCACCCCTCCTATTCCTTTCCCCTTTCAGGTGAGACTGACGAGCAGGAGTGATTGCTATCGGATTGGTGCTTTGGGAGTTTTATTTCTTTCTTTTCCAGACTTGCGGATTTTATGCTTTTATCGATATTTTCTGGATTTATTATGTTATTTGGATTTATGGCTATTTATTGAATTTACGACTTTGGAGTTGACTTTTGAGAAGTAATAAATTGAGATTTCAGACTTTTTATTTATTTAAGTTAGATTTGGAAAATACGGGTGTTACAAGATTAGAGTGGTTCCAATCTAGGAACTATCCATGTTGGCATGCTATTAGAGCCATCAGAAGAGAGCTGTGTAAAGCATATAAAGAAGAGGAACTGTTTTGGCGGCAAAAAAGCATGGAGAAATGGATGAAGTATGGAGACAGAAACTCTAATTTCTTTCATGATTCAGTCAAGGCCATCAGAGCAAAAAGGCAGCTTATTAAAATCAAAGATGTTAATGGAGTGGAGCAATGGTCAGAAGCAGAAAAAGCTCAGGTGGCTGTTGACTACTTCTCAGATCTTTTCAAGTCATCCAATCCGTCAAGTTATCAACCTTTCTTCCATGATATGAGGCCCAGAGTTTCTGAAGCAATGAATCAAAGTTGCATCTGTCAAGTTACAGATGATGAGATTAAAAGTGCAGTCTTTAGCATCAAAGCATCGAGTGCTCCGGGGCCGGATGGCATGTCAGGACTGTTCTTTCAGCAATATTGGGAGGAAGTTGGTCCTAAAGTGTGTGTCGAAGTGAACAAATTCTTTGAAAGAGGGGTTAGGCCGGTAGATTGGAATTTCACGTATCTGTGCTTATTGCCCAAAGTTCTGGATCCGGAGACTATGAGTGATCTACGCCCAATCAGCCTCTGTTCTGTGTTATACAAAATCATATCAAAGGTCTTGGTGACACGCCTACAGCTTCTGCTCCATGAGATTGTTTCAGTTAACCAATCGGCGTTTGTAGCAGAGAGGCTGATCACTGACAATATTGGGATAGCTCATGAATCAATTCATGCCTTGCAGGTCAACCCTTTAATCATGAATGATTATATGGTGGTGAAAACGGATATGTCCAAGGCTTACGACAAAGTGGAATGGAGCTATATTCGGAGGCTGTTGGAAGCTCTTGGTTTTGACATCAAATGGGTCAATTTGGTCATGGTCTGTATCTCTTCTGTATCCTTTGCAGTACTGGTAAATGATCAGCCTTCTGGAATGATTAAGCCGCAACGGGGGCTCCGCCAGGGAGATCCTCTCTCCCCATTTCTCTTTGTGTTGTGTACTGAAGGTCTAACGCATCTGCTGAATAAAGCTGAAAGTCAAGGGTTGCTAAATGGATTGAGCTTCTCTGACTCAGGTCCTTTTATCCATCATTTGCTATTCGCAGACGATAGTCTATTCATGTTCAGAGCCTCAGAAAACCAAGCAAGGGTCCTTCAAGACATTCTTAACGTGTATGGCGCAGCGACGGGACAGACCATTAACCTGCAGAAATCAGCTATCTCTTTTGGAGTTCAGGTTAACGCTGTTACAAAAAACACAATTCGTGAGGTGTTGGGAATCTCTAATGAAGGGGGATCTAGTAAATATTTGGGTTTACCAGAATGCTTCAGCGGCTCCAAGATTGAGATGCTTGGTTATCTAAAAGGGAAGGTTAATGGAAGGCTGAATACTTGGTACCTGAGGAAGCTCTCGCAGTGGGGTAAGGAAGTGTTGCTAAAATCGACGGCTGCGACTCTGCCTGTCTACCTGATGTCGGTTTTCAAATTGCCTAAAACAATCTGTGTCAATCTCTCAAGCGCAATGGCAGATTTCTGGTGGGGATCAAATGCTCATAAAAAGAAAATACATTGGATTGCCTGGGAGAAACTATGTCTACCTAAAGAGAGCGGTGGAATGGGTTTTAGGGATTTAGAGGCTTTCAATCAAGCTCTCTTGGCGAAACAGGCCTCAAAGGTGTTGTCTTCTCCTCATTGCTTACTGGCCCAGTTCCTTAAAAGCAGGTATTTCCCTAACTCAAGCTTTTTGGAAGCGAAGTTGGGAGAGAGACCGTCTTATGCTTGGCGGAGCCTATTATTTGGTAGAGATCTCCTTATCAAAGGGTTGTAAAGGAGAGTGGGAGATGGCAACTCAATCAGGGTATGGACAGACAAATGGATCGAGGATGACACTGATGGTTATGGCCCCCAAGCTCCTTGGATCAAGAACTATACTTTTGATGTCAACTTGAGAGCAAGGAGCCTTATTGATTTTCAAAACAGAAGATGGAATGTCCAAGCTTTGAAAGAGATTTTTGTCCCCTCTGATGTTCAAATTCTCCTTAAACATCATCCTGTTACAGTCAAGGAGGACTTCTGGAACTGGAGATTCAACAAGTCAGGGGCCTATACGGTGAAATCAGGTTACTGGTTGGCGACAAAGGAAAAGAACTTGGAGGTTCGTAGGATTGCAGAAGCCTTGCCGTCAATCAATATCCTTAGAGTACAAATCTGGAAAGTGCACTCTGCTCCAAAAATTAAGGTTTTTGTGTGGAAGGCATTGTCTGACGCTCTACCAGTTGCTGAAATCCTTATTGCTAGAGGTTTGAAGGGTGATGAAAGGTGTCAGCTTTGTGGCTTCGAAGGTGAGTCCATCAACCATGATATATTCTGTTGTCACTTTGCAAGACAATGTTGGGCGCTCTCAGATTTACCATCCCCTCCTAATGGCTTCAATGAGGATTCAATATATGAAAACATTTCATATCTACTCAACTTGAGTAAGAACCAGAAGGTGGAGATGGGACTTTCTCGAGTCTGGCCTTGGTTACTTTGGTATTTGTGGAAGAACAGGAATGGTTTTCTCTTTGAATGTAAGCTTTTTGAAGCAAGGGACGTGGTCAAAAAAGCGAAAGATGAAGCGGACTCGTGGTTTCTGGCGCAGCAGGTTCAAAATCGGATGGAGTTAACTAAGAGAGTAGAGGTGAGGGAACCAATGGTTAATGAGTCAGGTGTGCCAGAGGGTTGGGTGTTGTGTGAGATTGGAATGGACTGGTCTAAATCAGATGACATCATGGGTGCTGCTTGGATCACTAAAAATAGCTGAGGAAAAGTTTTGGAGCATGGCAGACGGGCATTCTCTGGGACTAAAACCGTTGGTGAAGCAAAGCTTCAGGTACTGCTGTGGGCTATAGAAAGCATGAAGAGTCTGAAGAAAAAGAAGGTGAGGTTTGTATCTACCTTTGGAGACCTGGTGGAGGCAATTGTGAAACCTCATCGTTGGCCGGCTCTGCAGTTCGAGGTAGCAAAACTCCAAAGAGAGTTACAAGCTTTCGAAACATGGGAACTGAGACTTGGAGTTTCGGAGATGTTTAGATGTGTATCTTTCATTGCGCAGAGTGTAAGGAGTTTAGGACTCTCTCAGTCCTATGTCGCTGCTGGTCATCCCCGTTGGTTGGACCATTGGTACAGCAATGAAAGAGTAACATCTAATGCTTTTAGGTAGGAGTTGTGGGATTATTTTTTGGTGCTCTAGATGGTTTAAGCAAAGGAGTTTGTCTAACTGATTTTTTGGTAGCGTTCTTGTATGAAGCAGTTGCTTGTAGTGTGAACTTGGACTGTTATAGTCTTTTGAAATATATAATATCTCAATTTGGGAAAAAAAAAAAACAGAAAGTGACCCATGTGGTTTATGCGCACGTGCAAGTCTCTGGTCTTTTTTACATCAAATGTTATTGAATTACTCAGAGTATAAGTGATTTTAAAATCTACTAGGGTAAACCCGGGGGCAACAAGCAAATTGAAAATAATAGAAAAATATTTAAAATTTTAATATAAGACCAAAAATATTTATTTACTCTAAACAAAAAAATATTAATCTTTACTATTTGTTTTGTTGTTTTTATTAAAAATCAAAAGCTCGATAAATTAATATGAATTTTTCATTTTTCATTAATGTAATTATTTTACACTTTCAATGTTTGTTTTATCTTTGTTATAAAAGGAAGTAAAATGAAATTACATTGACTCTAAACTGTACACAAAAAGAAGAACCAAGATGGTCAAAGTCATCTTTCATTATTGAGTAAATACATTAAAAAAAATTTCCCTTGAATCACCTTTTGATTGCACCGGCCCCACTCGTTTTGGGTTCCATCAGTTCATGGAACATGAAGTTATCAATAGCAGTCTGCTGAGTTGGATCGGATCCTGCAGGAAACAACAAAAAAACACTTGAATGTGAGGAAAAAAACCAGCTTTAGACACAAACTTGAAGCACTTAACATAAATCAAGGAAAGACTCACCTTTCCATTCAACCTGTGCCAATAGTCGAGTTAACAGAGCTTCCGTTGCAGATCCTTTTCGAAATCTTCTACATGATACTTCAAGTATTGTTCGATAGTTGTACTATCCATTAGAGATACATCATGAATGAAAATGTTTTTCAAGCTTGCATTTTCAAGAATCCCATTATATTCTTAGTTAACCTAGTTCAATATAATCATTGATAAATCATTATAAATTCGGAAAGACCAATCTAACATCGGAGGACATGATGATGATTAACATACTTAAAACAAATCTAAATCGCTGGAAACAGAAGTGCTCATAAATTACCGCCACACTCGGGGAGCTTGAAACAACACATCGCTGCAACCTCCCCGAAAAAACTTGGAGGCAAGACCGCCGTGGCCGAAACCTCCCCGGCGGAAGCAGATGTTAACTTTTGCTTTCGGTGAATGTTGAACTCGAGGAATCTAAAAAATAAGTGTATTTTGCTGTTTAAACAGATTGATAAGATGATTTTAAACAGATTTATACTTGCAGATACACCGACTCACCAAAGTAAAACACACATTCAAGGCGACATTGTGGTTGATTGAATTAATAAGGGATTACTACGACATTTTCAGTGATAGAGATGATAGATATGAAGTTCAGACGTCGCCGTAGAACAAAGAAGAGAGACGAACGCGAGAAGCATAATCAGAGTTTACTTTCTTTGGGTAATGGGCCTGTCTGCATATCAAGCATAACCCATCTGTTTTCAAAGTCCAAAAACACATCTACATATATAAAGAAGTTAAACGGAAAACCCCAAACACACAAATAGAAAAGTTAATGAAACGCAACACTTTAGTGTTAACGGACACGTGTCAACTCGTGAAGCTTCCAATTAACGAGGTGGCAGCATAAGAAGAGAATAAAACTCTTCTTTATATATATTGATTTATACCAAAAATTGACCGAAAAAAACATCTATGAAAAGCACGTATAGTTTTGGGTAAGGTATCTGCTATAGGGTTCTGCTCTCTTGGCATGTGGATGTAACATCCCGAGTTGTGATATGTGAAAAGGCTTAAGAGAATTGATTTGGCTACCTATGTCACCAAAGTTGACTTACCTTTTCCGGAGCACATCCTGAAAGAACTCTGGAGTTAAGCGTGCTTGAGCTTGAGAAGTGGAAGGATGGGTGACCTATCGGGAAGTGATTCGCGATAGCGTGCAAGTGAGGCCAAAGCATGGGAAAAGGTCGGGTGGTGATTCCAGGGTCAGTAAACAATGATTTCGGGCCTTTAGAAAAATTAACGGACCGATCGCTGGAACGGGATGGGCCCACGGGCCGAGTGAGCGGGCGTGGGTGGCCCATTAGCTGTGGGCGGTCGGAGCGTTACAAGTGGTATCAGAGCGGGGTTCCGTCCCGGCTCTGACCCGGATGGCGATTTATGGGACTTGGATTTCAACGATTTTGGAGCGCAACGAGGACGTTGCGTTCTTTGAGAGAGGGTGAATTGTAACATCCCAAGTTGTGATATGTGAAAAGACTTAAGAGAATTGATTTGGCTACCTATGTCACCAAAGTTGACTTACCTTTTCCGGAGCAAATCCTGAAAGAACTCTATAGTTAAGCATGCTTGAGCTGGAGTAGTGGAAGGATGGGTGACCTATCGGGAAGTGATTCGCGATAGCGTGCGAGTGAGGCCAAAGCATGGAAAAAAGCCAGGTGATGATCGCAGGGTTAGTAAACAATGATTTCGAGCTTTTAGAAAAATTAACGGACTGATCGCTGAAACAGGATGGGCCCACGGGCCGAGTGAGCGGGCGTGGGTGGCCCATTAGCTGTGGACGGTCGGGGCGTTATAGTGGATGATATTGAAATTAATCATTAATACCATTTCCGTCAATTCTGTAAAACAATTTGGTCATACTGTCATATTTTGAATCATTGAAATGATTTTCTATAAACCACAGAAATGCATTTATGCAAAGGTGACAAGTGTCTCTTTTTGTTTCCGAGACCTAAAATTGTTCTTCTCTAGTTTTATCTAGCCATACTCAATTATATCCATTTTATTATAAATCCAATATCCATGATCCATATACCAAAAAACATATACGCTGCAAACATAAGGTTTGTGTATTTGTATTTATTGCGGATGAGCCACTTCAGAGCTTTTTGAGTTTACATCAAACTATGCATGCATTCACTTTGAGAATATCTTACCAGCTCGAGCAAATCTCTTGTGATTCCCCTAAAAAATATATTATTACTGGATTTCTAGTAATACCAAATTATTAATGGTTAAGAATCTGTATCTAACTTTGGATTTTTTGTTTCATTCTTCTACCAGAACAAATAATCAAAATTATAATACATTTTGTTATTAGAAAAATTCTTAAAACGATGGTGTTGAAACAAGAGCCCAAATTTGTAAAACCAATAAATAATTAAAATTGCATATTTTACTAATTCATCAGATTCTCCATATTTAAGATAAGATTATCACAAGTTTGTTAATGTATTAGAATCAGTTTGAATCATTATTTAAGTACTTAATTCATATCCCAATAATTATAAAAATTAATTGCATTTGCTTAGCCGTCAGCTTTTTGAGCTCAACTTAAAACATTTACATTATTCAAATACAAACAAACTGACTACATGTGAGATGTACCCTGATACAACAAGACAATAAATTTTATTTGAAATATTAAACTTCTTGTGACAAAAAAATCAGTTTTAATACTTTTAACTATGAATTATGAAAAGCATCTTCAATCCACCATTTTATTTCTATTCTAATTCTTTTATATTTTCTATTGTAAAGTGAAAATGAATATTAATATAATAGTTAATATTAAAGATGGGCAAAAACCTGGAGAAAACCAAAATAAACCGACTCAGCCAAAGACCCAAACCAAACCAAATTATATATCCTAACCATTTGATTAAAGGTTTTATCTATCCAAATAGTTTGGTTTAATTTGGTTTTAAATAAAAAAAAACCTAAAACCAAATGGTTTATTTAATTAAATTAATTAAATTAACTAAATATAATAATAATACTAAGATTTAAGATATTTAATCATCTAACTTAAAAAACAACACATAATTTTATACATTTTACTTTTGAATAAAGAGAAAAAACACAACTAATAATAAAATAAAAACTACGAATCTTAAACATTATCAAAACCGAAAAAATACCTAAGATATTTATATTAGATTCGAATACACATTTTTATCTTGCGGTCATTTTTTTTATTTGTTTTAGACCTACCAATTAAGTGATGGTGTGTTAAGACCTCGTGGACGGAAAGTTTTTTTTTCCACAAACTCAGACGTCCTTATCAATCTCTTTAACTTCTTCTCGCCTATGATTGTTTTCCGACTATTTTTAACCGATTGTTCCCTAAAAATACACATTCTTTCCTTGCCATCACTTTTTTACTCTGTTTCAGACCTACCAGTGAACAAAAGATGTGTAAAGAACTCGTGCAACTTCTTATCGACTGCTTAGTAAACATCTTGACAAGAACATCAGAAATTAGCTATCTGTCTTGAGACAAGAAGAATGAAAGGCTTCTCAGATATTGGTTCAACACAAATTTATTTTTCATTATAAGTCAATTAATTTTGATGTTTGAGATTTTAGAAAAAAACTATATTTGATGTACAAATTAGATTTTTCATGAATATAATTTAATATTTATTTTAAAAATTAGTTTTTTCCATTTTAAAATTAAAAATTAGACAAAGTTGAGAATTCATTTACTCTATAATAAAATTTACCAGTCTTGCGGAAAGGCGCAAACGAACGTGAGCTGTTATACCAAATCCCCCGCTGGCTATCGGGGACCGAATAATAAGACCATGTTCTGCAGGGGAACAAATCATCTCTTTCAAGAGCAAGGGCAGTTGGCGGGGAAGCAAGAAGAAATCCAAGTGACCAGCTGAAATGGAATTGGATTATCAATCGGCCATTGAGGAATACATAGGCTTAGAGGGTGGTCCCCCTTTCTCGCGTAAAAGCGATCAGAATTCGAACACGCCGCATTTTACTGGGAAGGATCGTGGCGAAGTCACTCTCCTTATGGGCGAAAATTGCAGCTCATCTTTCGCTTGGTCAATTAGGGAGCCAATCAGTATGTCATTAAGAGAATAAGATTGAAGATACTTTTATTTGATTATTGACAAAATAAAACTAAAAAGTTTGTTACAATTCTGGAGTTGATTTTATTGAAGGTGATTGGTTGGGTGTAACTTTATTTTAAAGTATGTGCTGTAAAATTTAGTCTATTGATTTTTGTTTTTGTAGATGCAAAAATTAAGTAGAAAAAATAAAGATAATATGTATATGCTTCTATAAGCCATGTTTTTGTTGTAGTTTTAAAAATTGACTTAAAGCATAATTGGTAATTTTAAAGATTGTCAATAAAAATTAAAGCTAAAACATGTATCTAGAGCCTAACTAATCACCCCATTATCACTGATTATACAGTTTATGTATAAAGTTTTGGATTTTGGTCTTTATATAAATCTTTTCCTGGGGGCATAATAAAGTCTTACAAAAATAAATCTTTTTGCAAGAATAAAAAAAAAAGTATAGAGTCGAGTCATACTTGTTTTCTAGTGCGTAATTGTGCTTAAATTTAACGGTTTTATTTAGATAATCACATATTTTTAATTTTTGAAAAGTTCAGTGGCATAATATTGGGAGGATCTTGAATTTTGGCTATTTAAGGAAACCAAAGTATTGAAATTAGGATTGTAACACTACAGTAGTTTAGATACTTTAGCTTTTTTAAAAAATTAATTTTTTTATTAAAATTAAATATATTTTGCAAAGAATATAAATGCATGACGCTATGAGATTGTATAAAATAAGTAAAAAAAAACAAATAATTTATACACAAACTCTCCCCTCTCCTTACTCTTGTTTTTCTCTGACAAAGTAATGGGAGAACAGCACATCTCAGCTACAGTTCCCCGTGACAGAACAGATGAACAGGTTTTGATTAACGTTTCTCAATTTTGATTTCTTCTCTGCTTTACCTTTTACTTTGATTGTTCACTGAATCATCTCTTCTTCTCAATGATTCTTGTTTCGTACTCTACAGTTTTCTAGTTATATAAACTTAAAGAGATTATTGTTCTGTGTTCATTCCATTACTAGTTCTTGTCTTTAAACGTTCATTCCATTACCAACCCTTGTCTTCAAACGTTCTGTTTTCTTGAACACAATAAGAATTACTTCTCAGGATCTCATAAGTCTGTTAATAGTTAACTTAGAAGTATATAAGAGATCTGTATAGACCATCATAAAACTCGAGATCTTTCAGCAAGAAAAAAATAAAAAAATTCAGTGTTAGCATTTTTGGTATGATGATTGATCGTTTTGTTGCAGGCAATCTTGGCTTTGAAGAAAGGTGCACAACTTCTGAAATGTCGGAGAAGGGGAAACCCAAAATTCTGTCATTTTAAACTCTCAATGGTAGGTTCTTTTGGATCTTCGAATTGAAATCCCATAAAATTATAGAAAGCAAAGAGAAAGTAATCAGTTAAAGGGTTTTGTAAAGTTGTATTCTTTTGCTTTTTGAAGGATGAGAAGTATCTGATTTGGTACTCAGGACAAGATGAGAGACAGCTGAGATTGAGCTCGGTTATAACGATTGTTCGAGGACAGATCACGGTATGTCGAGTATAAGATTTGGATTGTTCCTTACGATTAAAGGTGATGATGCAGCGTCTCTTTCTCTATCTATTAGCCGAAGTTTCAGAAGCAAGCTCAACCGGATCGAAAAGAGCAGTCGTTTTCACTCGTCTATGCAAATGGAGAGTACACTCTTGATCTTGTAAGTTCGGTTTTGTTCAACGACTTTGTATAAATGTTCTTGAACATGTCTTGTTGGTGATGTAGATATGCAAGGATAAAGCACAAGCAGGCTCTTGGTTTAAAGGCCTTAGAGCTGTGATAACGAAGCACCACAATGCTAGATCTTCTGTGAATCTAAGGACAAGCAGGGGAGCTCAAAGTTGTATCAATAGCCCTGCGGGGTTTATCCACAGGAAACAGAATCTTGGACTTCTTGAAGAAACCCCTGACTTCACTCAGGTAAACTAAAAAACTCTGTTCTTGCCTTGTATCGTTTCTTGATGTCTGTGTTGTTATGTTCTTGAAGATACGCAGTTTATGTGCAAGTCCATCCACATTACTTGAGGAACGGTGTTTGTGGTTGTCAGGCTCTTCAGACAGTTTCTACTCCATGGAATCAGCTGGTTCAGATGGGTTCGGCCCAGTTTCTCCTTACTACGAAGCAGATTATAATTCCAGGAGGTCGGACTGTGACCAGACAGGTTCAGAGCTTAGCAAGCATTCATCACAAAGATTTTATGTTTCTCCCCCTCACACTGTAACTCAGCCAACTGCAAGATCCAATGTCCTCAAGGACGTAATGATATGGGGAGCTACAAGGGGTCTTATCGAGGGATCAAAGAATCAGAACGATGCTTTATCTCCTCAGCTTTTAGAGTCGGCCACCATGTTTGATGTACAAAGCATTTCTCTTGGTGCAAAACACGCTGCGCTGGTTACGAGACAAGGTGAAGTGTTTTGTTGGGGCAATGGAAACAATGGTAAGCTTGGACTTAAAGTTAACCTTGACATCGACCATCCGAAACGCGTTGAATCACTCGAAGGTGTTGCGGTTGGATCAGTGGCTTGCAGCGATAACCAAACATGTGCTGTTACCGAATCCGGAGAGCTGTATCTGTGGGGAATAGACGGTGGAACTATTGGAGAATCAGGAAGACAATTCTTAACTCGGAAAATAGCTGATGTCTTTGGTAGATCTTTGAGGGTTTACAGTGTCGCTTGCGGCGCGTGGCACACAGCGATTGTGACATTTTCTGGTCAGCTTTACACTTACGGTAGTGGAACCTTTGGAGTTCTTGGACATGGGAGCCTTGAGAGTGTTACAAAGCCAAAAGAAGTGGAGTCTTTGAAGCGAATGAAGGTAGTATCTGTTTCTTGTGGACCGTGGCACACGGCTGCAATAGTGGAAACATCCACCATCGACAGGAAATATCACAAAGCCAAGAGTTGTGGAAAGCTGTTTACTTGGGGAGATGGAGATAAAGGAAGGTTAGGTCACGTGGACAGCAAGAGAAAGCTCATGCCGACTTGTGTTTCGGAGTTGATTGATCAAGATTTCGTTAAAGTCTCATGCGGATGGACTTTAACTGTTGCACTCAGCAACAGAGGAACAGTTTATACGATGGGAAGCTCAATTCATGGCCAGTTGGGATGTCCAAGAGCCAAGGATAAGTCGATAAATACTGTTTTAGGCAATCTAACAAGACAATTCGTCAAGGAGATTGCTTGTGGTTCACATCATGTAGCTGTGTTGACTTCTTTTGGTAATGTTTATACTTGGGGAAAAGGCGCCAACGGACAACTTGGGTTAGGCGATGTTAGAGATAGAAACTCGCCGGTTCTTGTTGAGTCTTTAGGAGACAGGTTGGTGGAAACTATAGCTTGTGGGTTGAGTTTAACGGCTGCGATTTGCTTACACAAAGACATCTCTTTGACTGATCAAAGCGCTTGCAGTTCTTGCAAGTCAGCTTTTGGATTCACAAGGAAGAAACATAACTGTTACAACTGTGGTCTCTTGTTCTGCAATGCATGTAGTAGCAAGAAAGCAGTTAAAGCTTCCTTGGCACCAAACAAGGGCAAACTTTCTCGAGTCTGCGATTCTTGCTTCAATCATCTATGGATAATAACAGAGTTTTCAAACAAGGTTAAGATGGACAATCGAACTCCAAGGATGCAGTTGGTTACTAATGCACGCAGGGTATCTGACAAATCGACAGAAACTGAATCAGAGAATCAGATTCAGAATATTCCACAAGCTAGTCGTTCTTCAGATGGTCAGCCTCGATGGGGACAAGTCTCTGCTCCTTCTCTGTTTCTTTTTGACAAAATGTCACTATCTTTGACAAGTCCTGAGAATATATCAGTCTCATCCGGAAGACGACCATCTTCTACAAAGATCCCGACCTCGTCTGAGACGAACAAGATCTTTATCGAAGAAATCGAAAGGCTAAAGGCCGAGGTATAGTACTTTAACCTTCTCATACCGGTACACATATACAATAGCTTCATATTATACAGATAAAGATTCCATTTTTCTTGAAAATGTAGGTAAGAAATCTCCAGAAGCAGTGTGAACTTGGTAACAAGAAGATTGAAGAATGTCAAAGAGAGTTTGAGAAGACATCAGAAGTTGCTAAAGAAGAAGCTGAGAAGGCTAAAGTTGCTAAAGAGATAATAAAAGCTATGGCCTCAAGGGTAAAGATATAAATTAGCAAACATTGTTTTTTTTTTCTTTAAATCTTTTTGTTTATAACATGATCCACATTTCTGTCTATTTGCTTGCAGCTTCAGACGAACAAGGAGAAACCGAACAATCCTAAGACTGGCATTGCATGCAATCCGTCTAAAGTCTCGCCCATCTTTGATGATTCAGTGTCCGTTCCATATCTCACACCAATTACCACGACTTGTTCACAATCCAAAGACAAACAAATTGTAGAAAAATGTTCAAGCCGTGAAAGCAACATTAGGCTATTGGTAGATGCATCGCCAGCCATCACAAGAACAGGGCATATGAAAAATGGAACACAAGAATCGACAGCAGAACAAGTAGAGCAATATGAGCCCGGTGTATATATAACTTTCACGGCCTTGCCTTGCGGTCAGAAGACGCTTAAACGCGTACGATTTAGGTAAAAGATATTCTTGATTTAGTAATATTAGGGTGTGCAAGTGTTGATGTGATTGTTGCTAATTTTGGTTGCAGTCGAAAGAGGTTTTCAGAGAAGGAAGCACAAAGATGGTGGGAGGAGAAGCAAGTTTTGGTCTATAACAAGTATGATGCTGAAGCATGAACTAATTGAGAATGTAATTATATTTTTAATATTGTTTTCGTTTTTTCAACAACTCTAACTCGTTTTTTTTTCAACAACTCTAACTCGTTTTTGATCATTTTCCTCGTTAAATGCTATTTTAGTCAAAAAAGCTCATTCTAAGATTTTTTTGAGAGATTTGCTCTAAATAGTTTCCGTAGGGTAGGGAAAATTATGATCGAAAATCATGAAACAATAAACATATAAACGATAATATAATGAGTCAGACTTTGGACTTGGAGACTATTTTTTCTTATATAAATAAAATTTACGCATTTTCTCAGTTTCTCTTAAATGGCTGTAACAAAAATGTAATGTATCTTACTCTAAAATTTTTCAACCTCACTATAATCTTTTTGAATTTGAAAACACCAAATTTTATATCAAATTGTTCATTTTTTTATGTTTTATGTATTTTTCACTAATTTATCTTGTTTTTGCAGATTTTTAATTCATGGTTCTCATCTTCTTTTCTTTAAAAAAGTAGATCTATAATTTTTTATATGCACTTTGTGTGTGTGTTATATGTTATATTCTAAAAAGTTATAGATTCAACATACTATGACTGTTTAATCATTATTATCAAAGCACACAAAATTATAATTTGAAAGTTTTCTCTGTTTTGAAATCATTTTTAATGTTTTGGGTATGTAGATTTTTCAGATCTGAGTTGGAAGACTACTAGGAAGACTTCGCGGTAGACTTCACGAGCATACTTCTCAAGCAGACTTTTCGGACGAATTCACACATATTAAGCGAGAAATTAACATTTAAGCGAAAAAGTTAAATTTTAAGTGAATTTGACCGCGAATTAGAATAAAGACTTCTTGACAAGTCTTTAGTTAGAATTTCTAATTCACTGTCAAATTTCACTCAAAATTTTAGTTGTCTAACTCTTGTTTTGATAGTTTACATTATATTGTAAATAATATATCTACTTTGTCTCTAATCTATTAAAAAATCTTTGTTTGATGCTTAATTCATTTATTCAAGTTCTTTTAATCATAAATTATTGACACAAGTTTATTTTAAATCTTTGGCTAAGATTATGGTTGTGCAAATTAAAGGGGGAGACTTATAATAATATAACAATTGACACAAGTTCAACATAAAAAAAATATAACAATAATTCATAACACTAGATATGAATAGATGTAAGACTTGGAAGTTACTTAAATCTCTTTTTTTTTTTTGACAACAAACATTTACAGACTCATGTTGACTTTGTAAAACAAATTGGTAACTCCGCATCCATGTGAACGACGAAAGACGGTTGTTTCCTAGTACTGCGTGCTAAGCTATCCGCCCATAGGTTCTCTGTCCGGGGTACATGAACGATGTCTGAGTTGAGGAAACTTCTTTTTAAAAGCTTAATGTCTTCCAGATAACTTCCAAATGCTAGGCATTCTTCTGGTTCCAAAACCATCTTCACCAATTGAGAACAATTCGTTGCAAACGTAACCTGAAACTGTCTTAAATTCTTCATACATTCCATTGCCCAAATTAATGCCTCCAACTCCGAATGAAGAGGTGAAAGACATGCCCTTACATTCCTTGCCCCTGGTAAACCATCAAAACCCGGTAAAGTGCTATACCAGCCTTGCCCTGAAAATAAATCCTTATCTTTCCATGAACCTTCTATGAAGCACCATCGTCCTGAAGTCGGTACCGTGGGTCTGCTCTGTGCCTGATGCTCCCTCGTTTGTTCCTTTACTACATGTGCCTCAGCCCAAAATGTTGATTCCAATTCTGCTATTTTCAGTGTGTCCCTTGGATCAATATCGAGATTACTAAACACTTTGTTATGCCGACCTTTCCATATATACCATAATATCCATGCAAATTGGTGGTCATCCATCCTTGGATTGACTCTCCAAAATAGATGATCCATGTTAGTGAAAAACGAACTAATAGGAAAAATATTGGGGTTCGATGGTATCTTAGATAAAGCCCATACTTGACGTGCTGGAAGACACTAAAAAAACATATGGTTTATTGATTCCTCGGGGTCTCCGCATCGAGCACAACATATATCCCCTTGTATTCCTCTCGTTTGTAGATTTTTCATTACCGCTATACATCCTGAAAGGATTTGCCATAAGAAATGTTGTATCTACGGGGGGCACCACACTTTCCAGCAGAAAGGTTTTAGTATATCCACTGTGGGACCATTAAATTCTGGTGGTTTTTCCCTATCAGGATAGACCCGTTCCACTTGATAACATGATTTAACCAAGTATTTCCCATTGTTAGTGAAATGCCATCTATTCCTATCTTCCATCTGATTTCTACTTAAAGGTATACTTTCAATAATTTTTACATCATGAGGATCCACCAAAACCCTGATTGCGTGTAAATTCCATGTTCGGGAGTCCGAGTTAATGAGAGAATTCACTGTGAGGTCCGGGTAACTGTTTTGAAGGTTTTTGTTTGCTGGTCTCGGGCGAGTGGCTGGGATCCAAGGATCATTCCATACTGAAATAGATGAACCTGTTCCCATCCTTTTAATTAGTCCTTTACTAACCAAAGATATAGCAGAAATAATACTCCCCTAGCCATATGACGGGGAGTATGAACGGATCGGTTCCAGGGGTGAAGCATTCCTATAGTACCGTCATTTGAAGACTCTTGAAAAAGAGTATTTGGCTTCTCAATCAGCGTCCACAATTGCTTTTTCAAGCATGGCCGTGTTAAAATTAATAAGATCCTTAAAGCCTAGTCCACCATTATCTATAGGAACACATAATTTATCCCATTATTTTCAATGCATAACTTTTGTGCTTCCTCCTGGACTCCACCAAAACTGAGCTACTGCACTCGTTAACTTTTTTAACTGTAGCCTTTGGTAACCGATAAATAGACATCACATGATTTGGCAGGGCCGTAACCACCGATTTAATAGTCACCTCTTTCCCTCCTTTAGTAAAGAATCGAAAAGTCCATCCATTAACCCTATTATTCAAGCGGCCTTGTACAAAGCCAAACACTTGTACCTTAGATCCTCCAAGTTTTTCTGGTAAACCTAAATAAGATCTCATTCCTCTTATATTCTGGATTTCCAAAATATCTCTCAATTCTTGACGGCTGGATTCTTCAATTTTATATCCAAATTGAATTGAGGATTTCTGGAAATTAATTTGTTGCCCTGAGACAGTCTCATATTCCTTTAGAATCTTGAGAATGGTTTGACATTTCTCCTCATATGCTTTACAAAAGAAAAAACTGTCATCTGCAAATAGCAAATGAGAAATTGTTGGACAAGCCCTTGCTACCTTCAGACCAGTTAATTGTTTCACTATCTCCGCCTTCTTAATATTCACAATTAATGCCTCAATGCACATGATAAATAAATAAGGAGACAGTTTGATCAAAAAAAATAAATAAATAAGGGGACAAAGGGTCCCCTTGACGTAAGCCCCGCTGGGGAGTTTTGAGACCTCGTGACTGACTATTGAGAAGTACTCTGTATTGAACCGACGGTATACATTCCAACATTATATTGATCCAGCGAGGATCAAATCCCATTTTGTGGAGAAGAACCTCAATAAAACTCCACTCTATCCTATCATACGCCTTGCTTATATCCGTTTTGATCGCCATGAACTTGTTTTGGCAAGACTTATTGGTTCTCAATCCATGAAATATTTCCTGCGCTATAAGAATATTATTCGATATTAACCTGCCCGCCACAAAAGCCGATTGTGTCTCCGAGATTAGTCGTGGTAGGCAAATTTTCAATCTTTGACACAAAACTTTCGAGATGATCTTGTAACCAACATTACACAGACTGATCGGCCTTAGTTCCGTCATCCTTGTAGGTCTCTATATTTTCGGAATCATGCAAATATTAGTAATATTTAAACGTGGATCCATATTTCCTGTAACCAAAAAATTATTCACCATTTCAACCACATCCTTCTTAATAACATGCCAGGAATGTTGAAAAAAGAGAGCTGTCATTCCATCCGGACATGGCGCTTTCTCCGGGTGCATCATGAATAAAGCTTGTCGAACCTCTTCCTCCGTTGCTATTCTTAATAAAATTTGATTCATTTGAGGGGAAATAGATGGAACTATCTCTTCAAAAAAACTATCAAATTCCGTTGGAACAGTGGTGGTAAACAGATCTTTAAAATTATCAACCACCACCTTCTCAACTCCGTTCTCCTCTTTAAAATTACCCAACTACCACTTTCATCATGGAGTCTCACTATTTTGTTGCGGATCCTACGCTGCTTTTTAAGGCATAATAAAAATTAGTATTAAGATCCCCAGATGAATACCACATATTTCGGCTTTTCTGGTGCCAATATTCCTCCTCATCCGTATAAGCCTCTTGTAACTTTTTGGAAACCTCAAGAATCTCCTCTTGTGATCTATTATCATCCATTTGAACTTCTTCCAATGCCTGTTGAAGATCTTTAATTTTGTCCTTCCGGTATGGTTGGTTATCTTTTCGTTGTGAAGATATTTCATGGCGACAATTATTAATTTTTGTAACAACATCCACAATTTGTCATCCCTGATTTTCTGTCCAGCCTGCCACTATTGATTCCATGAGACCCTCCTGTCCAACCCATCTCGTATCAAACCTGAACTGTCCCTTTCTTTTTCGTGGTAAATTATCCTCCAAAAAAGCAACCACAAGACGATGATCAGAACCGACCATCTTCAGGTATTCCGTGTAAGAGCATGGGAAAAGCGTATTCCATTACTCATTTGCCAAGGCCCGATCCAATCGACATCTGACCATCATGCTCCTTTTCCTTTGCCCCTCCTTCCTTGCCAAGATAGTTTATTACCTCGAGCCGTAAAATTCTAGTAATCCACTATTTCTTATAATGTTGTTAAAATGAATGAAGGAAGTTGTACATCTTAGGGCTCCCCCATCCTTTTCATGATTCCCCGTAATCTCATTTAGATCACCAATAATAAACCAAGGTTCAGATCGTGTAGATCGCCAATAATACACCAATGTTCAGATCGTGATAATCCAAACCGAGTTAGTCTCTCCCAGACATGTTCTCTTAACTCTTGTACCGGATCCCCATAGACATAGGCAAGGAAAACTTGCTTTCCCTTGACCACCGCCTCTATATCTATCATCATGTTGCTAGAATATAAGATTTTAACTTGATATTCGTTGTTATAAAAAAGAGCTAAACCGCCGCTCCTCCCATTTGGGTCCACAGTATCCAAATTATCATATCCAAAGTGTGATTGTAAACCTTGTACGAATTCGAAATCCTGTTTCGTTTCAGATAAAAATAAAAAATCTGGTTTATGTTTGTGCTATATTTTCCGGAGATAACTTATGGTCCAATGACTTCCGAGTCCTCTAACATTCCACCTTAGTACTTTCATATTTAAAAATATTTGGATTGCTCCATCGAGCCAGAAAATACAGGTTTAATGATACCCGATAATGTTTTAACATCAAAGCCCCCCAGCCACTATATCAGAACCGTACCCAAGTATTCGCCAAACCCATGTAAAACAAGCGCACACCATCCTAGTTCAGCAGTCTGATGTAAACCATTGTGCCATTTTTTTCCCAAATAGTCGCCAGTCTCGAATCCAAATCAATTTTAAATTATATTCTAATATCAATAGGCTCCAAGGCCCACAAAAGTGCCGAGAGAAAACCCGTGTTGCCCATAAAATAACACAATCCCAATCATAATCTACTACCATAGTGAATAATCCATTCCACACAGCAATAGTAAAATTTCTCCTCATCCTCAAATCAACACTTCACCATAGAATCCACATAAGTACCGATGAGAGATTTTTTTGAGTATGACCAATTGCCTAATAAAATACTTGACTCCAGCATATTCACATACTACACTTCCATGTATTTTTGGACGTCAACGGCTACAACCACAATAGTCATATTTGTCCTGATTGACCTTGCTCTCCGTAAAATTATAATACAAGAACAAAAAGAAATATGGACACTCTTATAAACTGATAACACCTTAGCAACAGAAAAAACTAATCCATATTCCATTTCATACACGGCATTAAACTCTTTATTTTGATGCAATGACTGCCATATGACCCATGTGTACTGAATCACATTTACGTACTCCAGCCTCCATAAAACTCCTCCCTCGAGCCCTCTTTGTAACCTATAAAACCTCACCCACAGATTCTTCATTCTTTCCCGCTCCTGCCAATTAAGAAAAAAGAGTCTACATACATGCCCAAGCTGAAACAAGAGTCCGGCTTTGCTTACATGTATCTCTCTCCTCCATTGTCCACATACCATCAACTCCGTATTGATATAAAAGACAGTCCGTCTATATAAAACTCTCCCATCATGTCCATACTTTAATTTCCATATATAAAAGCCATCACCAACGATTAAAAAACTGACCCTTAACAACCAAGAACAACCGTGCAAACCAAGAAACATTATTACTCCATAGTATGAAAGCACACCAAGACAATAATGTAATAACTACAAATCCAATTCCTTCGTACTTAATCTTACTGCGGGTAAGACTTGATCCATAAAACTTTAGGTTAGCCGGCTTTGTGATTGAAGGACCCTTACTCTCCGGAGGTTTACTTCCATCTCCATGGCGAGATCCGACCTTGGCTGCAGCCTTTCTTCTTGGGGAAACCAGTGCATTGGCTGCCCTCATCTTGTTGCGTCCTAAAGTGTTGATAGAAGGCTTGAGTAGCCTTTTACGGCTTCCTTGCCTTAACGCCAGTTCCCCTGCCCCCTTTCCTTTCTCCATGTCAGCTTCTTCATGCATCAACTCCTCCTCCTCCTGTGTATGAACTTTCTCCTCCTGTGCCCGGGAAGCGAGCTCAGCTTGCTCAGCCTCCTCCTCCGAGAGTGTCTGAAACTCCTCTTTTGCCTCCATATCAACACCATTCTCCAATAAGGTGGCATTAATAGCGTCCATCTCCATTTCGAGATTATCAGCTTGATCCTCTTGTTGTTCCACCAATATCCGAACCATCTGTAGTCCATTATCCTCATCAGTAGACTCCAAAATTACCTCCATTCCCTCTGCTTGCGTCTTGGCCAACTCCAACTGGAATTCTAGAGAAGGTAACAACGTATCATCCTCTCCGGTGTTCCTAATCTCTCCATCTTCTCGCGCTTCCTTAGGTGGAATCCTCTGCACTTGATCTGCTCTATACTGTCCTGAGGAAGGCCTAATATGTGCTTCTTGAATGCCAGTTCCCGCTGCTGTAGCACCATGTCTCCCATCTTCTCTACGTACAGATTTGTGCCGTGAGCCCTCGCTATCTCCTTTGTAGTAACCATGATGGTTAGAGGGTCTCCTCTGCCCTCTCTCAGCCGCCTTAACCCACTTAGACCCTGGTGCTTCAAACACCTTGCCTTTACCCTTCCCGTAGTAATCCCGTCCATCTCTGTCTTTACTCTGTTGCCCCGAGTTTCCATTTATGACCACACCCTTATAACTCCTAGCTCGATCATCGTGCTTTGCCCCATCAGACCATCCTCCATTTCCCTCTCCGATCTCTCGCTTTCTCTCTGGACTCGTCTTTGAATTCCTCACCTCGAGTGGTGATACACTAAAATTGGATCTTTGTCTACTGTCAAGTTAACAGTGTAGTTGTAATATCTTTAGATTCAATTCCAGGAACCAGTTCACACTTTATTTTTTTGGGATCAGAATTAAGCTAAAACAAAAGTGGGGTTTTAAAATAATAAGGTAACGTAAGTAACAAGTAACGTTGTTTTCGAATTGATTAAAGGCGCTAGTCTAAGGTTTCTTCTTCGGGTAAAGAAATCACAAACCAAGCAATTATTCAAGTCCAGTTACACGAATCTAAACTCGGATCACTCAGGTTGAAACAACCCACTGTCGTGGTGTTAATTCCTTTGCAGATCGGTCTTGATACCTAAACTCTCGTTTGGATCAAGACACGATAGCAAGCTTTAGAGATCAAGTCCGATATGTTCACTATACACCCTAATATCGACTTTCGCTGACTAGGGATGCAAAGCTCATTCAAATCATATCAAGTTATCAACCAACGGTTAGCTAAATTGATTAACCCTAATTCATGCACTAAGTAATCAGTTCAATGCAAGCAATAAGAACAGATATGAATGTACACAATCTTAAGATGACTTATTTATGCTTCAGCTCGCGAATCCAAAACACTAGAACCCTAAACTAACTCGGTTACTACTCAAACATAACACAAGAACAGAGAAGCATGATTTCTGAATAGTACTGCATATAATAGATAATAGAAATCAGAGGGTTCAGGATAATCTTCTCTAGGAGATAGATGAGGCATTCTCCCTTACAAGTAGCAATTGCCCGAAAATCAAAGCTTTCTCAAGTCTTTTCTTGCGTAAAAACCAAGGTAGGTTATAAAGTAAATAAAAGAAGACTATATATATAGGAGCCACAGGCGGCTAAAGAAAAAATAGGAAATCTAGGGCAAATCCCAAAATATTTGGAAACTTCCTTCTAAATCTCAATCGCTAGAGCAGACACTCAGGATACTCCGCTCGACTGTTTTGCATGAAAGACTCCAAATCACACTCTTTTTCTCCTGTTTTCCTCCAGCTGGTCCATCTTTGGTCCAGTGCAACTCCAGACCTGTAATGACTCAAAAGGGACTAAAAAGACTCGATAAAACCTTGAAAACTGTTAGTAAGACAGACATATTATGTGCCAAAAACACAATATATCAACTCCCCCAGACTTAGATCCTTGTTTGTCCTCAAACAAAATCAAGTACCAAGAACCGAGAGAAAGGTTTAAAAAAGTAAGAACTCGCCTATTCTCAGCAACCATACAGTAACCACGAATCTCTGAACCATACAAGCAGTTTAGCTAAAACAACACATCCTTACCAAGAACCCCACTGACTGCTGTTCAAAACGGCTCCATACTTTTTATCTCATACCTGCAAAAGTTAAAACTTTCCAGACAAAACTCCTTACATTCAATTAAGAGTGGCGTGAGCTTCTTATCACATGCATTAGATAGGGTGTCGGTCTAGGTATGAAACAGGCCTTTTTGTGTTTAAGTAGAGCTAATCAGTGTTTAGGGTTTACCAAATTTCGTAGAGGATGCTGGATATCGCGCAAAATTGCAAGAGAGGATATATCTATTGATGTCCACAGCCTCTACTCGTTTTTGCATGTTTTTCTTTAGGAACAGTCGCTCTGATCTGCATGGTTCTCATCTCTTCACTTTATACTCATTTCTAGTTTACCAGTGGCGTCTGTCTTTCTTAGGAATCTTCTCCTCCTTCATCACCTTATTCAAAAGTACATAAAGCTGATTTTTTTTTCCTAAAAAAAGTGATGGTGACGAAGCGGGAGGTAACAATTGTAATTTCGACATGCCACTGGAGTTCTTGACTTCACATTCATTCTTATTTTTTGTTTTTTTAGATCAACGGCGGCGGAGAGGTTGTTCTGTGTGCTTCCGCCTATTCTTCAGCAGAAACTCCTGTTGCATCAACGAGTAAGAGACTGTGTCGATCCTTTCCTCTCTGGCCCTTTTGCACATATATGCACATAAGATGCTGAATAACAAATGCATGAGGGCGGAACAAAGGCTGTAGGGTTTAAAGGTGGGTACTAACTAAAGATGAGCTAGCCACTCATGATCAGCAAGATGGATAGAAAGAATAAGAAGTCCTGAGTGTTAATCACGTTAAACCCTAATCCAACGCCCATAACAAGAAGAATTGCAGTCAAGATTAAGTTCAAGTTAGATGGAGTTAGGTCTTTCCAGAGTAACCTCGACAAGCTGAGATCTTTTGGAGAACAAGAAGATGTAATGTCAGGGTGTTCTGGATCCACATGTGCGTCTGTCGCTTCTGCTAAGGTCACTGAATAAGATGAATTAAAGCACAAGGGTGGTTAACACACATCATAGAATAAGGTCCTGATTCCCACAAAGTTTGGACTGACTCGATCTTAACAAACTGACTCGATAAAGACATTAAAACGACTCAAAGTGGACTGACTCTAAACATAAAACCAAAGGTAAACGATTAGTAGCAGATAAGCGCCTCCCCCAGATTTACTTCTCACCATCCCCAGTGAGAAAATAATTCAAGGAAAGGACAAAATAATAAACAAGTGTAGGAAACAGAAATAGTTCAAACGAATATAACAATGGAGATAGAACTAGGAGACTGCCTAGTCAGTATCATCGCTCTCGGACTGGCCAGCGGAGCGCCTGTTCATTTTGCGCGGAGTGGCCCATAGAGTCTCTTCCTCTCCCCTCGCAGTTCCTGCCGGTTCCTTCCCTGGTCGATGACTGCTCGTTGTAGGTTGTTCTCGACGAGGCCCAGCTGTGCTCGGAGTTCCCAAGCATCCTCGAGTGATCGCCTTCAGGATTCTCTTCATGAGACCGTTATTCTTGCGCTAAGAGTCTACCATCCAGCGATGGTAAGTGGAGTCATTAGCGCCGTCATCAACGGGGGCTAGGTCATATGCAGTGTCGCCTCCAACAGTGCCTACAAACTCGGGCTCATCCATAGTATCATCCTGATTAGATGATTTTGGGTTGGCGCAGAGATACTGAGGCTCGGGGACGAAACAGATGTTGACCACATCTCCAAGCGAGGTGATGTCCGGTTGAGGCAGCTTGCAGTAGTGGTAGTTCCCGTCCTTACCAACAAAACTGTAGGTCATCTCGTCGCAGAGAATCTGGCAGTTGATCAGGTATGGAAAATCAATGAACTGGGCGGTTTCGTTACACTTGTAGGGGCTGAGATCAAGCTCCAAGTGGCGGAATAGAGGAGTGAGTAAACTCCCAGAACGGTCCTTCTTCAGGGAACCCTTAATCACCCGTGCCTTCTTGTCCAAAAACATCTGAACAAGCACACACCCTAGACTGGTCTTCATCTCCGAGGTCAGAATCCCAATGTCCGCGGATTTGATCTCGTCCTCAACTCCTGCAAATAACATCTGCAGTTCCCCTCGTGTCACCTTTGACGTCTGGTCCTTTGAGGAGAGCAGGTTGCTCAGGACCTTCGTAGCAATCCGCAAAACAGGGTTGCGGATGAGAGATTGACTGGCTGATCGGGATTTGAAATCCCCTGAAGCGATGAACTTCCAGAATGCTTGTTCCAGGGGGAACTTCCTTGGAAAGGAGGTCATAGTGTACTCCTCAGATATCTCATAGATCTCGGCCAGCTTCTCCAAACTGATGGAATGCTTGACGCCGCTCACATAGAAAGTGAAGGAGGCCTCCTCAAAGATTCGGAAGCCAGGCCTCTTGAAGCTATTCCTAGCACCTGGAGAACAGCATGCAAATCCTCGTGGAGGCCCAAGTCTTTCAGAGCCGACGCGTCAACAAATTGTGTTGGGAGGATGTTGATCTTGAGCAAGGAATTGTAGCGACGCGAGGCTTCCTTATCCATCGTTCCTCTGAAGAGGCGGGGATGTTTGGGTCTGCGAGGGAGATCTCTGTTCCCTCTTCTCGTGGCCATGGGTAAGTCGGAGGGATGATGTAATCCTCCGGTTTTTCTCGGGCGTGTGGTGGTTTGATCCTAGAAGCCATCTTGGTTCGTCTGGGAGCCATCTGCAAAACAAAACCAACGGAAAGTTCTTAGTACCATTCGATTGGGTTTAGTAGAAAAAGTTGGAAGCTTTTACGATTGTAGGTGCTCTTTCCAAACTTTTTCATAACCCAATGTAGAGAGTACAAGCGATCAATAGTGGTAAACCAGATACAATCACGTAGAAGACTAGGTACTTAGATCAACTCGCCTATCAACAGAAATCGATTTCATAGCTCCCAAAATCTATATCTAAACAATCGATGCATGTGCAATTGAAGAATAGTGGCGCAAAGGTTATAACTTTCCATCTATCCTTATCGATTTAACCTATCCTCAACTCAACTTCTATTAACCATCCTAGCAGCAAAAGGAGAGGTCGATTTTGATTTTGAAAAACCCTAAAATCGACCTATTCAAGCGCAAAAGAGAAGTAGAGGAGAAGATTTTTGGCCGAGAATGACAATGTGATTTCGCCTCTTACCGTTCGATTGTTGATGGAAAAGGCATGCAAATTAGCCAAACAACTCGAATTCCAAACAAGTAAAAAACAAAATTCTCAAAACAAGTTGAAGAAGTTTAAAGAGTTGAAGGTTTTAAAAGGGAATGGAGAGAGGCGATGAAGGAGGCGGTTTTGGTGGAAGTGGGAGAGATATGGGGAAAGTTTCTTTTTTGTAGGCCCACTTCGTTCTCCACTTTCCACTTGCTAGAGTTTTCCTCAATTTTACAAAATTAATTTAAATCTAATTAAAACTCTTTTTTTTTTGTTCCCGAGAAACTTACCTTAGCGGAGCAGCTGCTCCGAATAAGGAACAGCCTGAGACTGTTCCGGTTGAGTAACTCGGGATTTTTCTGATTTTTATCCTGCAATTAATTTTAAAAGAAACACAAAACAAAAATCTAAAGGAAATATTTACACTCACCAGTGGGTTGCCTCCCACCAAGCGCTTGGTTTAAGTCACTAGTTTGACATGGTTAGCCTGTTAGGCTAAAGGAGGGTTGCTTAGGGGAATTTCTTCACCGTCTGCGATTGTTGTCTCAGCAAGATATGGCTTCAGTCGTTGACCATTGACAACAAATTCCTCCCCTTTTGTGTCCAGCAACACAACAGCTCCGTAGGGGAGAACCTCTTTGATGGTGAATGGTCCGGACCATCTTGATCGCAAATTTCCAAGGAACAATCGTAACCTAGAGTTGAAAAGGAGCACCTGATCCTTAGGCTGAAAGTTGCGGATGATGATCCTCTTGTCATGATAGGCCTTAGTTCGCTCCTTGTATATTTTTGAGCTTTCATAGGCGAGATGCCTAATTTCCTCCAGCTCGTGGATTTGAATGGATCATCTTTCTGCTGCTTGTTTAATGTCAAAGTTGAGTAGCTTCACAGCCCATGCTGCCTTGTACTCCAACTCAATCGGCAGGTGACAAGCTTTACCGTACACCAGGTTGTAGGGAGTGGTCCCGATTGGTGTTTTGTAGGCTGTTCTGTAGGCCCAGAGAGCGTTGTCTAGCTTGAGTGACCAATCCTTGCGACTGGTGTTGACTGTTTTCTGTAGGATGCTCTTGATCTCTATATTTGAAACTTCCACTGGACCACTTGTTTGAGGGTGATATGGCGTGGCTACCTTGTGTTGCACGCCATTCTTCTTCAATAGACCTGCAAAGATCTTAGTGATGAAGTGACTACCCCCGTCACTGATGACCACTCGTGGTACCCAAATCTTGGAAAGATTATGGTTTTGAACATCTTAGTCACCACCTTCGCGTCGTTTGTGGGACTGGCTATTGCTTCCACCCACTTGGAAATGTAGTTAACTGCTACCAGTATGTACTCGTTCTTAAAGTATGCTGGGAATGGTCCCATGAAATCAATCCCCCAATAATCGAATACTTCTATCTCCAAGATGAAGTTCTGAGGCATCTCATTCCTTTTACTTATATTCCCTTGGCGCTGGCATGAGTCGCACCTGGAGATGTAAGAGTGGGCATCTTGGAACATTGTAGGCCACCAAAAACCGGCTTGGAGGATCTTGGACACGGTTTTAAATGTTGCAAAGTGCCCTGCATAAGAGAAGCCGTGATAGTGAAAGAGGATTCCTGGAATCTCAGACTCGGATACACACCGTTGGAATACCCCATCCTTGCAATTTCGATACAAGTATGGCTCATCCCAATAGTAGTGTCTTGCGCCTCTTAGAAATTTTCGTTTATCATTGCCAGCAAATTTGACTTGTTCTTTCTCAGCAGCCAAATAGTTGGCGATCTCAGCAAACCATGGGAGATTGGGGTATTGCTTTTGGATCGCACAAACAAGGTTTTTCAGAACGCTGGAGCAATCTGAATGGATCGGTTATTCTGTGATACTTCCGAAAGTGATCGAGTAGACGTGCTCAACTGGAAGGCTGTCATCGAGGGCTGTGTCTTCATCTATCTTCATTCTGGAGAGGTGATCTGCGACGCCATTCTCGATGCCCTTTTTGTCCTTGATTTCTAGGTAAAATTCTTGGAGCAATAAGATCCATCGGAGCAGCCTTGGTTTCGCATCCTTCTTTTCTTAGCAAGTATCTCAAGCTGCATGGCTAGTGTGCACTATCACCTTGGAGCCAGCGAGGTATGATCTGAATTTTTCAAAAGGAAAGACAATTGCCAGAAGCTCCTTCTCTGTAGTTGGGTAGCGACATTGGGCTTCGTCTAGTGTTCTGCTCGCATAATATATCACGTGAAGCTTCTTATCTTTTCGTTGGCCGAGCACTGCTCCAACCGCAAAGTCGCTAGCATCAGTCATGATCTCGAAGGGAAGGTCCCAGTCCGGTGGTTGCACAATGGGTGCGCTTACTAGAGCTCCTTTGATCGTGTGGAAAGCGGCCAAACATTCGCCATCGAACTCAAATTTTGTCTCCTTGCAGAGCAGTCTAGTGAGTGGTCTTGAAATTTTGGAGAAGTCTTTGATGAACCTTCGGTAGAAACCAACATGTTCGAGGAAACTCCTGATTCCTTTGACAGAGTTTGGAGGCTGTAAACTCATCATCACTTCTATTTTTGCTTTGTCCACTTCAATTCCTTTTTCTGAAATTTTATGACCGAGAACAATCCCATCTCGCACCCATGAAGTGACACTTCTCCCAATTCAACACGAGATTCTTTTCTTCACACCGCTGAAGGACCCTGCACAAGTTTGACAAACAGAGAGAAAATGAGTTCCCATAGACGCGAAAGTCATCCATGAAAACTTCCATTATGTCCTCAATTAGGTTAGTGAAAATAGACATCATGCAACGCTGGAATGTTGCAGGAGCGTTGCACAACCCAAACGGCATTCTCCTGTACGCAAAACTGCCGCAGGGACACGTGAAAGTAGTCTTCTCCTGATCATCTGGGTGAATGGGAATCTGAAAGAAACCTGAATAACCATCTAAAAAGATGTAATATGGGTGGTTAGCCAATCTCTCAAGGATTTGATCAATGAATGGGAGCGGGAAGTGATCCTTTCATGTAGCCGTATTTAATTTTCGAAAGTCAATGCACATACGGTGACCGGTTACTTTCCTAGTAGGTATCAATTCATTTTTTTCATTAGCAACCATAGTGATCCCCCTTTCTTAGGAACTACATGAAGAGGACTAACCCACTTGCTATCAGAAATTGCATAGATTACACCTGCTTCTAGAAGTTTCATTATCTCTTTCAGGTGAAATACCAGGAATATCTTCTAATGAATACCCTATTTACTTACGGTATTTTCTTAATTCATACAAGAGTTTAGCAGTTTCCACATTATTGAGCTCCGAGTTCACAATGACAGGATATGTGGAATTAGGTCCAAGAAACGCGTACCTGAGTCCCGCTGGAAGGGACTTTAATTCGATCTTTGGAGCCTTGAGTTCGCTCCAGGAATCATCGAGCAGGCTGGCTGGTTTATTCCCTTGTTTAGGAGCAGTTGCTCCTTCTAGTGGAATCTGATTGCTCGTCTCCCCCAGACTTAGGAAAGCGACCATCTTCTCAATGCTTTTACACGAATCTAATATATTCTCGTACCCATCAGCATCAACGTTGCACGTGTCCTGCTCAGACTCTGCTCTTATTAGAGCTACTTCCAAAGGATCATCCGCTAGGATTTCTTCAATCATCCCTTGTTGAGGGGTCAAGGCGGCGTTCTCGTCGTCAATCGTGAAGTTTTGACCATCTTGCATAGGTCGTTTGAGCAGTTCGTCCATCTCAAACTTCATCACAATATCTCCTAGTTGGAGATCGATTCTCCCATTGCGCACATCAATGATTGCACCAGCTGTGCATAGGAAATGTCGACCTAGAATGAGAGGGTCTTTTGGTTCATCTTCCACCTCCAGAACCACGAAATCCGCCGGAACAGTGGTGTTACCAATTTGAACTTGCAGGTCTTCGAGAACACCTACTGGCAACTTGACTGATCTGTCTGCGAACACCAATGAAATTCTGGTTGGCTTAAAATTGGTTAGTCCCATGCGTTTTGCAACTGAGTAGGGCATGAGATTCACACTGGAACCTAGATCCCATAAAGAACAAGCGAAGACTGTTTTTCCAATCTGAACCGAGAGGACAAATTTTCCAGGATCTTCCAATTTTCTGACTGTTCTGTTTTGAAAGACTGCGCTGCTTTCTTTCGAGACCATCATGATGTCGCTGTCTACAGGGGTCTTCCCAGAGATCAGCTCCTTCACAAGACTGCGCATTGAAGGAATCATCTGAATTGCGTCCATGAGAGATAACTTAACATTCAACTCATCTAGCATCTTCTTGCACTTCATCTCTTCGCAATCTTTGCGTAATTTCTTAGCAGGGACTGGGTAGGGAACTTTTGGAGTGTAGACACGAGTAGGAACAGGCTGATCTTGCGTCGTGAGAACTACAGGTTCTATGACAGTTGGCTGTTCCGGTTCTTGTTCGTCGTCGTGGACATCCTCAAGTGGAGGTTGTTCTCCCTCTTTATGTTTTTCCTTCTCTTGAGCAGTGAGCTTCTTGGAGACAGGATCTGGGAGATGTCTTCCACTTCTCAGCTCGACTGCGTTACACTCCTTGGGATTCTTGTCTTTTTTCCCTGGGAGTGTTCCCTGTTGCCTTTTTATTGTTTCAGCAGTTTGAGCAATCTGAATATCCATCTGCCTTATGTGGCTTGCTACAGCATCATATTTGGAATTTAATTCCATGAACATGTTGTCCATCTGAGTGTTGATCTCGGTTGTAACCTGCTTCAGAGCTTTTCCTTGAATCTGCTGACCCTGAAAAAGTTGTTGCATCATTCCCTTCAGTTCATCTGGCGGACCGCTCGCAGTTGCTGGAGCAGCATGCGGATTGTTCTGCTTGTTCTGAAACTGATTCTGAGCTTGGTTGGGGTTGTCTGGATTGGTCTTGTATGAGAACATATGCGGGTTGTTTCTCACATTAGGGTTTGGATGGTAATTCTTGAACTGCCAACCCTGACCGTTGATGTAACTGACCTGTTGCTGATTTTCTTCTGATGTCTTGGTCTCTTCTGTAGCATCAGCAGTACCTGGTTCCAGATCAACCTTTGCGGCGAGGTCATCGATTTTCCTAGTGTCCATGCTATTCACCTTCTTGGACCGGCCAGTTTCCTCGTTTTTGTTGGATGAGCTAGCTGCCATGTTCTTTATTAGCGCGTGAGCACCTTCAGTGGTTTGGGTCATGAAGTCTCCATTGCTCGCTGCGTTTAGAGCATTGCGGAACTCCCAATCCACACCATCGTAGAAGATTCCTAGGATATGGTCATCGTCAAATCCGTGATGAGGACACTCTCTGGGGGTATCATTAAACCGTTCCCACGCTTCATTAAATGGTTTGTTAGCGGGCTGCTTGAACGAAGAGATCTTGTTCCTTAGAGCAGCCGTTTTTGCTTTCGTGTAGAAGTGACCCTAGAAAACTGCTCTAACCTGCTCCCAAGTAGTTAGGGAACCTGTAGGTAACGACTTAAGCCATCGTGAAGCCTTATCCGCTAGAGAGAATGGAAATAGCATGCATTTGATCAAGTCGGGTGGGACGCCGTTTGCACGAGTGAAGCTGCAAATCTCTTCGAAAGCTTCGGTGTGTTCCAATGGTATCTTAACTGACAGTCCATGGAACATCTTTCTCTGCAATAGATTAATCATGCCGGGTTTGATCTCAAAATCCGCCCTTTGACATGGCGGTGGAGCAATAGCAGAGCGCGTAGCAGGGATGTTATGCGGTAAATTCCTCTCACCGATTGGGGCAAGTGGTTGATGCTGTGCAGTATGCTGAGCAGCCAGCTGCTGTGCTGCAATAGTCTGCTGCTGCATCTGTTGCAGAGAAGCAGCGATTTGTTCTGGAGTGTCGAAATTGTCCATTGTGGTGGTATTCGGCCTCTGTTGACGGTTTGTTCTTTCTAAACTTGGAAGTTCCTGATTTGTAAGCGACAGTAATTCCCCTTGTGTATTGCTCCGAGTGTGTCTACTGGTCATGCAACTGGGCTATTAGCTGCAAAAAGGATTAAACAAGTTAGAGGTTTTAGACTAAATAAATAACCAAAAAATAAAGGTAAAAAGCTGGTCTCCGTCGCAACGGTGCCAAAACTTGATACACTAAAATTGGATCTTTTTCTACTGTCAAGTTAACAGTGTAGTTATAATATCTTTAGATTCAATTCCAGAGGACCAGTTCACACTTTATTTTTATGGGATCAGTTTTAAGCTAAAACAAAAGTGGAGTTTTAAAATAATAAGGTAACGTAAGTAACAAGTAACAAGTAAGGTTGTTTTCGAATTGATTAAAGGCGCTAGTCTAGGATTTCTTCTTCAGGTAAGGAAATCAAAAACCAAGCAATTATTCAAGTCCGGTTACACGAGTCTAAACTCGGATCACTCAGGTTGAAACAACCCACTGTCGTGGTGTTACTTCCTTTGCAGATCGGTCTTGATACCTAAACTCTCGTTTGGATCAAGACACGATAGTAAGCTTTAGAGATTAAGTCCGATATGTTCACAATACACCCTAATATCTACTCTCGCTGACTAGGGATGCAAAGCTCATTCAAATCATATCAAGTTATCAACCAACGGTTAGCTAAATTGATTAACCCTAATTCATGCACTAAGTGATCAGTTCAATGCAAGAAATAAGAACATATATGAATGTAGCCAATCTTAAGATGACTTATTTATGCTTCAGCTCGCGAATCCAAAACCCTAGAACCCTAAACTAACTCGGTGACTACTCAGACATAACACAAGAACAGAGAAGCATGATTTCTGAATAATACTGCATATAATAAATAATAGAAATCAGAGGGTTCGTGATAATCTTCTCTAGGAGATAGATGAGGCCTTCTCCGTTACAAGTAGCAATTGCCCGAAAATCAAAGCTCTCTCAAGTATTTTCTTGCGTAAAAACTAAGGTAGGTTATACAGTAACTAAAAGGAGACTATATATATAGGAGGCATAGGCGGCTAAAGAAAAAATAGGAAATCTAGGGCAAATCCCGAAATATTTGGAAACTTTTTTTTAAATCTCTATCGCTGGAGCAGGCACTCAGGCTGCTCCGCTCGACTGTTCGGCGCGAAAGACTCCAAATCACACTCTTTTTCTCCTCTTTTCCTCCAGCTGGTCCATCTTTTGCCCAGTGCAACTCCAGACATGTAATGACTCAAAAGGGACTAAAAAGACTCGATAAAACCTTGAAAACTGTTAGTAAGACGTACATATAATGTGCCAAAAACACAATATATCAAGTGGGCATAGTTCCTCCTTATGGCAGAGACTAGCACATACGTTACAATAACCAAAGAGTTTTTCGTATCGCAATGATACCGCCACTTCCTCACCATCATAAAACTCCCCTCCTTTGAAGTCCACAGTAGTCTCGAAGCATAGTTCCTTAAACGCATCAATCACCACCTGAATACGGTTATGATCCAGGTCCACTGGAAACAATCTTTCCAATGAATCTCCAATACTCTCAAAAGTATGCACCGTTCGAAACTCTAGCGGGACCCCAATGATTCTAATCCAGAACATTATCTCTGATGGGAATGATTTGGACTGCTTTGGTTGCCACCTCGCCAAGGATAGCATCCAATAGTCGAAGTGGAAAGGCTGCTGCTTCAGTACCGCTTCAAGATCCTCCTCCGTCTTGAAGTCAAACTAGAACTTGCCAAATCCCAGATCAATACCCGTAACCTTTTCCTCCATTTTCCAAATCTTCGGGAGGTTTGTGAACACTTCATCTCCTGCTCCTCCGGATTCATACACCTTCCAATAAGGGTTTTTGAATAGGTCTTGATCAGCGCAGAATTGTCAAAATGCACCACCGAGATCTTCAGTCTCTTACGGGTCCCTTCACCATTCTTCACCTCCTCACCGTGACTCAATAAATGGCTCTGCGTCATGATACCAATAATAAGAAACAACCTTTGAACTCTGATGGAAAAGAAAGAAGCCAATCTTATGAAAATGATACTCCGTAGAGACAAGCCCATCCTTCTATTATATTTGTCCCAAATATCCATATCTTTCCGCAAGAAATCGTCGCCAATAAACTCAGATTGATGTATATTGATATATTTCAATCTCAATTTCCACAAATACCAGAAACTCCATCTCCCGTTGAAACCAAATCTTTGATTGATTCGATCGATCTCCGGTAATAATACTATGAAAATGAAAGAAGCGTAACCAGAGAGACAACCTTCGTATAACTGTGATTCTGCCTTGATGGTGATCGGAATCAGTCTCCATTCAAACCAGATCTTGAGTTTCCTTATCCTCCCCAAAATCACCTTGTTGATACCAAAAACAATCCCCAATTGATCCGACTTAATGCCCCGTTTCCATCCATCAGAATTATTGCCTTGAACATCTGTATCAAACCAGTAGCCTCCGATAATACCCGGATCCCATCTTCGAAAAATCATTGAAACCCTAGATCGCCAAACTCATCGCCAGAGAGAGAGAGCGTTTTTTTTTAATCAAATCTGATTTAAGTTACTTAAATCTGAAGAAGGTTAAAAACTATATCTTATGATCTAAGAAAACACATTAAACCACATGACATGCTATTCTTGAAGTTACTGAACACTTTTGAAAGTTAAAAACCATATTTTGAAGTTACTTAACACTGCCGGGACAGAATAGCCTAGTGGTAACACTAGAGTGAACTGGATCCCAAGGCACCCGGGTTCGACTCCTCCGGGATTCCAGAGAGCAACCCAGTGACAAAAAAAAAAAAAAAAAAAAAAAAAAAAAAAAAAAAAAAAGTTACTTAACACTTTTGAAAATATAAGTTTTACAAAAACTAACGGAAGAGAAGTCTTCTCCCAGCACACTTCTTAAGAAGTCTTCTCTCATTAGTTAGAAATATTAAGAAACATGAATGTTTGTAAATTCATAATTATCATCAATTAAGTTTTGAGTTCCATTAAAGAACTTAAATATTGACTAGTACACATGAATTAACAAGGAAATATTAAAAAATCATTTTAAATTTGGAGAAAATGATAATTTAACAAACATTAATGTAGAAGACTTCTTAAGAAGTCTTCCATTTAGGTCATTTTTATAATTATAAATTTACAAATGAAGACTTATCGAGACATCTTCCTTTGTAAATATTGGCGTACTTTTGTATTTGAATTTTTTTCGAAAATACCAGAGAAGATTTATAGAGATGTCTTCTCTGATGAGCAAGTAAGTTTTACAATTGACCAAAATTTTGCAGATTTTTGACATTTTTAGAAGTCTTCTTACAATAACATGAAGTCTTCTCTATTGTAAGAAACCTGTTTATTTTAGCTTTGAAATTGACCATATTTTACTTTTTAGGAAAAGACTTCTATAGAGAAATTTTATGCTGGAAGACTTCTATAGAAATCTTCTTTCATAACCAAAAGTGTGACAAGAATCAAAGAATAAAATTCGAGAAGGCTTCTTGAAAAGTCTTCCGTCGAAAGATTTCTCAAGAAGTCTTCTAATTAATATTAAATGTTTTACAATTTATTGTCAATAGAAAAACTAACCTACGCATAATTCTTGGGAAGTCTTCGGAGACTTCATGTGACTGCAAGAAAACTTCTCCGAAAGTTTTCTATGAGAAGTTTTCTATGAAAATTCAAATATCTACAAAACTTAGGTCAATTGCAAAACAAAAATTTATATGACCTAAAATCTATTTTTTTTGTTATAAAGAAAAGTTAGAATACCTCTAGAGAAGTCTTCTATAAAAACACACAAAAATAGTCAATTGCAAAACTAGCATATGTTCATGTTTATCTTTAATATACCATGGATTTTACAAGTTTTCAGCCATGGTATATAACCTTTTAAGAGTCTATTATATGTGTTTGGAGTCTATTTTAGAATGTTTTCAGGTCCATGTATGTTTTCGAGCAATGTGGAGAATATGGAGCATTTTGGAGCTAAAAATTGAAGAAAGTCATAGCTGTTCAAGAAACTAGCCAGAGTCGAGATTCAGACAGAGTGTCGATTGACACTGACCCTTTGGTGTCACTCGACACCGACACGAGTAGACGTGCCAACTTGTCCATGGCAAACTTGAAGCTCAGAAGATCCACATAATTACAAAACTACCCTTGTCCAACCTAGTATTTATGTGTGTTTGCCATTGTTTGGGCAACACACAATCCTTTACCACCATTTTTACAAATGATATACCATGGATTTTACCAGTTTTTAACCACGGTATATAAGTGTTTTAGAATCTATTTATTATGTTTTGGAGTCGTTTAATAGTATTTATAGGTTCATGAGTGTTTTGGAGATATGTGGTGATTTTGGAACATTTTGGAGATAAAGCTAGAAGAAACTCGTAGCTGTCCGTCGAACCAGTCCAGAGTCGACATTCAGAGTCAAACATAAATCGACAAACATCTCTTGTCGTTGATCAACAGCGAAGCGTGCAAGGCCCGACTTGCTTCCCAACCGACTTATAGCCTAAGTTCCTCATCAATTACGGCAATACCCCTGGCCAACTTTAACCTAATATTTATGTACTATGCCATTGTTTTTGATTTAAGGTTTAAGTATGGTTACGAGGGATTAGCCCAAACTATAGAAATGCTAAGGTGATAGATATCCTTCAAGGAATTGCTTGTAATACTTGTGTTCTAGAATAGCCAACAAGAACCTTAAACTTAGGATAATTAGGCGCACACGATGGCATGGTCTATTACCGGAATTAATTCCATTGAGCCAGGATTGCTAGAAATAAGCGACAAGTGATTTAGTTAATACTAGTGATTCTATCGATCAACTCACTAAATCTTGCCTAAGGAAACATCGATCAACGCTAATCTCATAGCATCGATCAACGCTAATCTCATAGCATCGATCAATGTTCAATCTGTATCAGCAAGCGACAGCTGAGATATTGGACTTAGTCAATAGGATTGATTCGCACGCGGAAGTTGGAATACTTCCTCATTAGAATTCGAGTGCTAGGATTGACAACCTAAGAATCTATATCATTATAATCCTGATTACCTGAAACCCTAGATCTAGCTACTTTCTAATAACTGTTTACAACCTCAACCAATCAATCAATCAACTTAACAACTACCTTATTCACCTTTGTTGTTTATTGATTTAGTCTGTTTGCCAAGCTTAATCATAAACTAATTAGGATCTATTGTGTGACCTAGCTCCTTTTGGATTCGATCCCTAAGTACTACGACTGAACCTTTTATTTGAGAGAGTAAAAGTCACTCATTGGGGTAATTTGAGTGATATCAAATTTGGCGGCATTGCCGGGGAGTTTCGATCGCTATTAGATCTTATTAGTTAGATTTACTCTAGGTTTTATTGTTACTGATTTTCTCATAAATTTGTTTCTTGATCTCTTTCAGGTGCATGCCCAGTAGCACCAGAAGCAACAAGGTAAAACCCTTCTATTCTGAGATCCCACACGCTTAGAACGCACAATCTGCAAAGAGAGACGCACCGCATCGATCAGCAACAACTCATACCCGTTGACTGACACCGGTAAGCTACCGATGATCAACACTTCTACCCAGAAATCGATCGACATCCATCCGCGAGACATGGTTGGAGACATGCATGACCAGGATGGTCATCTGCGTAATGCAGCTGGTCAGAGGTTAGACGATTAGGGGGCTGTAATCTGTGATCCTGGTGCTGATACCACTGAAGCCAATGCTCAGGTTGTAGGTGATGATAACGTACAGGCTGCTCGACCCAAAACGTTGGCTGACTACAACCGGCCAGATCAATACTACGCTAACAGATCTGTTATTCGTCCTCCAGCTATCCAAAGGAATGATTTCGAGTTGAAGCCTCAGTACTTTAAACTTGTGGGACATACACCTTACTGTGGTCTCCTACACGAACATCCTATGGACCATCTGAAGCGGTTCGAGGATTTGGTTTTTTGCCATTAAAGTCAATTGAGTCCCTGAGGACTATCTCTTTTGCAAGCTCTTCAAGTACTCACTTGCTGGAGACACTTTTCACTTGCTTAAGCAGTTACCATCAGGATCTCTTACATCTTGGATTGACGTCAAGAACGAATTCTTGCGTAATTTATTTGATGAGGTACGCGCTGAGGAGTTGAGGAGCAAGATTGCTACATTCACACATGAGCCTATGAAATCATTCAGAAGAACCTGGATGAGGGATGCGTTGAGGAGTTTGTTTTAACATTGCGACAGAGAAACGTTTTGGTTTGTTGCAGATGTTTTACAACCAAAATTGTTGTTTCTATTTTGATATTAAATTGTTTGATTCATGATCAATGAAGTAAGACAAATGTTGGGGTCGAAAACGGTTACGACGAAGTTAACGTCCAAAATCCCCAAAGAAGAAAAACGTAGGAAACTTCTCCGACAAATGCTTTTTCGAAAATAGATTCTCCGTTACGAAAACCTTTGCGGAAGAAACGCGAATCATCGGACAAGAGCTCGAGACGGATCGTTACGCAGCGACCAAACGCGTGCTCCGCTCGGTCGCTACGTAGCAACCGAGTTCGAGCCAAAGCTCAGTCGCTACATAGCGACCAAACGCCCATTCCGCTCGGTCACTACGTAGCGATCGAGCTCTTTCGCTTACGATTTCTTAACCAACAGCCAGTAAGCGGCATGACGGTTTACGCTTGGTTCGCAAGGAAAGATAAATGTCAAGTTTCCGCGGATAAATACGAAATTTCGAAGATTATTACGAAGATCGGAAAAAATGGAATATCTCCATTTTTATGCTCTGGCGGCTTAAGGACAGAAGAGGAAAGGCGTAAACCGACCTTGGAGCCAGTATATATGGGGTCTTAGGCGAGAGGCATGAGAAGGAACTTTTTCAGAGCAAACTTAGCACTTAGAGCAATTAGGCATATTTTCGTTTTTGTTATTCGAGCTGCGACTCAACTAGGTTATTGCCTTCTTAGGGTTTTAGAACTAGGAATCTCGCCGACAGCTCTCGTAGCCCAGGCTCTTACCTTGTTGTAACGCTCAAACAAAAATTCAGAATAAGATCTACTTTGCTCTCTTTTCGATTTCTTATACTTTATCGTTGTCATTATTGTGTTCTGATTGTTTGGCGTGTGGTATTAGCAGATATCTGGGACCTCTGGGAAATTAGGGTTTTTCCTAGTTTCCTTATTTAAACGGAAATCGACAGTGCGAATTTCGGTTCCCACAACAAATGGGTTGTGTAAATTTGTCCTTAGTGATAGACCATGGATTTGACTCATTTTCATCCATGGTTTATAGGTGTTTTTACTAATAATTATTATATTATAGAGTCTATTTATTATATTTATAAGATCAGGAGTGATATGGAGATAAGTGATGATTTTTGAGTATTTTGGAGATATTTGGGAGCAAGCACCCGAGATGACCATCGAGCTCGACCATCGGTCGATATTGAAGAGGAATAATCGATCGATGTTCATATCTTGACATCGATCGACAG
>NC_027750.1:45853332-45887697 GCF_000695525.1 Brassica oleracea var. oleracea
AGTGTGCTTTTCTTGTTTTATTATTTTCACAGCAAGGTTTTCAAGGATTTTGATAGATTGGAGAGAAGATCCAAAGTTATAATTTGTGATTGGAACTCCATGAATATCTATTTACTATTCTAATGAAGTTTTCTTACCTAACTGCGAATTGCTTAGCCATGTCTGAGTAGTTCCATTGTTAGTTTTTAGGGTTTAAATAGGTTAGGAGGGATTAGCCCCAACTATAGATTTCTGAGTTGTGGTAATTGTCATTAGGATTGGCATGTCTCTAGATTAGCTACCTAGAACTTGCCATAGAATTGATAGATAAAAGCGAGAGCTTCATTCTCATCCTGAAAACATTCTAAATAAGCTAAGTTTCTTGCTATGAGTAAAGGGAGAGCTGATCTAGTGAGCATAGTAAGCTATCATTCAACTCGCGCATAAAGCTTAACTAGAAGCGCGTCGATCGATATCATTATTGAATAATCGATCGACGGAGCGAAAGGTGTATCGATCGATATCCTTATAGAATCATCGATCGACACTTTCTATTGGTCAACATACGATAGTTGTGATCATTAGATCTAGTTAATAGACAAGTCTAAACATGCGAAAGCTGATAGACTTGTCGACTAAGTAGTTGAGCTTTACATTATCATGCATGCAACTCATTAGGCATCTGTAGGATTATAATCCCAAGTTTCCTCAATTAAAACCCTAAGTCTAACTATTTCCTTTTTAAGCACCAAAACCTCAATCAATCTATTCAACAAACACTTGTTCAATATAAAACTGCAATTTACATTTAAATCTCTAAAATCATCTAGCTTAACAAATCATATTAGATTTCTTAGGTTCCCTAGTACTACAACTCGACCTCTTATTTGAGAGAGGATAAATAACTCCTTATGGTAATTTGAGTGGTATCAAATTTGGCGCCGTTGCCGGGGAGCTTTGATCGCCTATTCGATCTAATTTTTGTTAAGTTTCTGACACAAAATTTTTTTTCTTGGATTTTCAGGTACATGCCTATCAGTACTAGAAGCAACAAAGAAACCCAACTACTATTCTCACCAAATCCTGCAAGTTTGGCGCGTTCAATCCGCAAAGAAGCGCACTCCTCATCGATCGACAACAACACCTGTTCATCGCTTGATTTCGTTCAACCACCGTCGACCCAGACACTAGTCCCGTCGACCGATACTCGCTCACCACCGTCGAACTAAGACACACATCTTCCATCGACCGACATCGATCGATACTCCATCCCAGACATCGATCGATACTGAGCCGCGAGACATGGTTGCGACTTTGATAGTTGTACGAGATGATAATGGTGACCTGCATGACCAGGATGGTCATCTACGTAATGCAGCAAGTCAGAGGATAGATGTTCAGGGGGCTGCAATCTCTGAGTCTGATGCTAATGCTACATGTACTACTTTACCTGTAGATGAGGCTGCGCGACCCAAGACGTTGGCTGACTACAACCGTACAGATCTATTCTACACCAACAGATCAGCCATTCGTCCTCCCACCATTCAGAGGGATTTTGAGTTGAAGCTGCAGTACTACACACTCGTGGGACAGATACCCTACCATGAATTATCTCCCGAGCATCCTATGGACCATCTGGAGAGGTTTGAGGATCTGATATCTGCTATTAAAGTCAAGGGAGTCCCTGAGGATTATCTCCTATGCAAGCTCTTCAAGTTCGCTCTTGCTGGAGAAGCTTCGCATTGGCTTAAGCAGCTACCACCAGGATCTCTAACATCCTGGAGGGACATCAAGAATGCATTCTTATGCAATTTCTTTGATGAAGCACGTGCTGAAGACTTGAGGAGAAAGATCGCTAACTTCTCTCAAGGGCCTGCAGAATCATTCAGAGGCTCTTGGATTAGATTCAAGTCTTATCAGAGAGACTGTCCACACCATGGATTCAATGAAGTACAACTGCTAAGTACTTTTTACAGAGTCATCGCAGTGCAGTACAAGATGGCTCTTGTTGCTTCCAGCAATGGGAACTTCAACACTAGGAATCCAGAAGAGGCAGTGAAGGTGATTGAAAACCTAGTATCTAGCAACAGCACCAAGAACACTGATTTTGAGAGGAAAAATTCTGCCACCATCCTTGGGAATGATCAGATGGATGAGGTGAAAACAAAGCTGGATAGTGTTCACAAGCTTCTTAGGAAGCAGATCTGCTTGGTTGAAGGTGCAGAAGCTGTAGACACAGAGGGTAGAGCAGAGGAAGAAGAAGAAGTGAACTTCATTGGTGGAACTGGATTCCAAGGTTCTGGAAACCACGGTGGAAACAGAAATTCTTTTGGAAATAGGGATAATTTCAACCAAAGTTCGCAGTACCCGAAACCCTACAACAACAACTACAGCAACAACATGAATTATGGAAGTTCCTACTACCAGAAGCCACCGCCGCCTACTCAAGAGAGCAAGATTAAAGAGATGCTTGATAGGGTTCTTGAGACACAGCAGCGAATTTCAGTGGACTTCAATGGGAAGATTGATTCTGTCTACACCAACCTGAACACAAAGTTTGAGACTTTGAGCACTCATGTAAAGATGCTGGAGATGCAGGTTGTGGAGACATGAGATGCTGTCAAGAGGCAGGAAGCCTCGACAAGAGGGGTAGGGGATGATGTGATGAAACACCACGTGAATGCCATCATTGAGGATTATTTTTGGCAAGTGGTGAAGGAAGAAAAGCTGCAAGAAGGAGATTTCGAAGTAGAAAGTTTGATGAGTTTCGGCGGATTGCATTGGTGTTGATCGACGCCAGACTTCGAACATCGATCGACGTCGGCCAGTCCAAATCGATCGACAGGATCTCCAGAGCATCGACCGATGACACCAACGAAGTCAACCGCATCTTGCAATGCCGTGAGGATTCTGACTCACGAGGAGTTCGCAGCGAAATACCCACATCCCCCCTGCCCCGATAACGTAAGAATCGCTCGACGAGCTGATACCTCGATCGATCGACATGGAGAATCTTCTATCGCTCGACAAAGAGATGTCAGTATCGATGGACGACCTCCAGCACCAATCGATCGACGAGCACCTATTACTTACCAAGTGCATATGCCAAAGATAGATGTTGCACGTCTTAATGCACTCAGGTCCACACCCAAACCTTTAGATAACCCACCAGAGACCGTCAGGACACCTTCAGATGATGGAGAAGATCCTATGGAAGAGGATAGGGTTCATACTGGAAGAACTCTAAGGAGAAGAAAGGAAAAAGTGGCAAAACATCTGAAGAGGGGGGCTAATGAAAAGGAAAATTTCCGAAAGAGAGTTTTCAGGATTCCTCTAGATAAGTCATTCGAAGAGGCCTATTATACCCACAGATTGTGAATGTTCTTCGGAGAAACTAGAGAGAAAGAAGAAGACATCAAGAGAATGTTCTGTGAAGCTGGAGAAAAGATGAGGATTACTTTGAAGAAGAAGAGTGATCCTGGGCAATTTGCAATACCATGCACGGTGAAGGACATTGAATTTCCACATGCCTTGTGCGACACAGGAGCATCAGTCAGCATCCTACCTAAGGTTATAGCAGACCATCTGGGTCGGCAGATGGTCTGCAGGTGGAGCCTTCGCATGAATTATTCACTTTTGTGGATTGTTCCCAGAAGAAGTCAGGAGGAATTGTGAGAGACCTAGAGGTGCAGATTGGTAATGCCCTAGTTCCAGTTGATTTCCATGTCCTGGACATCAAGCTAAACTGGAACTCTTCTCTACTACTTGGGAGAGCCTTCTTGTCAACAGTGGGAGCAGTGTGCAACTTGCAAACCAACCTGTTGTGTCTAACACTCATAGATCCTAATGCCCACTACGACCCCATTCCAGTCAAGAAGCCACAGATGTCCTCCAGAAGAATCAATGATCCAGGAACCATTGCAGCTTGCCACTGGGGAGCATAGTACGAGATAGACTACTCAGCGTCGATCGAGACTCACACAGCAACATCGATCGATAGTGGCCATCAGAAATCGACCGACACACCACATGAAGAATCGGTCGACAATAGTCCAGATGATTGGGAGAACGACTACTACAACCCCATCGTGGCAGTAAACGATGCACCACCTGATACCCCTGATGATTTGTATGATGAATAATACAGAAAGAAAGGAATTCTGGTCTGTAAATTTCGTCCTCTCAGACCAGAGATTCAGGCACAAGTGGAAACAAATTCACTTCTTGCAGAGGCTTACAGAAAAGGAACCACCTCCCGCCGAATCAGTGAAGCAGATAGACGAGCAGAGATCGACAGAGCCAAGAAGAAACTGTTCGACGTTGACGTCCCAACATCGGTCGACAGACAACCAAAATTCGGCAGAAGAGCCTTTGACCTTTTTGGAGCCAGAAAATTCTACTGGGAAGACAAAGACGAGTATGGAATCTACAGACATGATCATGGACGTACCAGAGATCTAGATGGAAACACCATTCATCTTCACAACATGGATATCGGAAGAGTTATGGAGAGAGCTTCGAGAGATAAGACAAGCTACATATGTCTTCCTGAACATGCTAATTTATTCACACAGACCACCCTGGTACCAGAGATCTACACCAAGGACGAAATCAATGAGATGTTCTATGGAGTCTGTGGCGAACAAGAGAAGAACAAAGAAGCTTTTCAGATGAAGCTTGATGGTGTCGACTATCCATTGAATGACAATATAAGTTGGCTAACTACTTGCATGGAGGAGATGAAGCAGGACATAGCCAGAAATCAACATGCTACCGACGTTGCTCGATCGTCATCGATCGACAGAGATCAACATACATCGATCGACGTTCGTCAACGCACATCGATCGACAATCGGATGCCAACATCGGTCGACGATAATCCACCACGCCCACTTACGATGAAGTCTGAACAAAACTTTCACACCAGGGAAGAGATAGATCAGTTGGTAGAGGGGATCTATAGAGCTCTGGAAACTACAGAAGATAGGCTTGATGGGAGATGTGATGACATCTATTTCCCTATGGATCTAAACATTAGTGCTTTGACTTCCAAGATTGAAGCTATGCAAGGGGAATTGGTGAAAATTCAGAGTTAATGCCCATCGACCAGAAGCATCGTCACCGATCGACAGACGCAACAAAAAATCGACCGACATTCATCATCGAACATCGGTCGACGACGCTACAATCCGAGGCCGGCTAGTACCAAAGATGACATCAGACATGTCCGATACACATTACCATGGAGAGGAGATCTCAGCTGACACTTACGCCACACTTAGAAGACATCAGTTCAACCTTGAGAGTCTTGAAGAAAGATTGCAGAGGATGGAAAACACAGCTGCAACAACGAAAAAAAAATGGCGTAGAGGGGATGAAGCAATGAGAGATTTCGCTGGTACATGGTTCAACAAGCGCAAAGAAGAGATGGATACTTGTTTTTCAACAAGTCCCAGTGCTCAACATTAATAGCCAAATCACCTCCAAAGACAACCTAAATGACTATAACAAAGCGCTGAGTGGGAGGCAACCCACTATTAGGTAATATTTATTTAGTTTTTATTGATATACTATTTATGTTGGTTTTTAATTATTGCAGGTCACAAAAATAAAAAACATAAAAAGAAATCCAAGTAGATGATTGCCGTAAGTATCGACCGATGAGAAGCTGTCGACATCGATCGACATTGCCTAACCTGCCGCGACCGATATCAACATCCCTACATCGGTCGACATCCATTCCGGTCAGGTATATCGTTATAACTTGTTACATTGAGTCCTTATGATTTAGTTATCACCATAACTCCGACAGAATTTACACTAGGGACAGTGTTGTTTAAGTCTGGGGAAGGGGGGGTTTACTGATAGTAATTTATTTATGAGTTTATTAAAAAGTTTTTCAAAATTTTTTATTGAGTCAAGAAGGGGATAATGAATTAAAAGATTTTTGCTTGTTATCTAACCACTCTTTAGCACCATTCTAGACTTACTGATTGCAGATAGTACTAAAGATACTTAAGTGGATCAACATGTCACCTATTCACACTTGCTGAGATTGTTTGAAGGAACCAAAGCTGACCTCCAACACTAAACTTGACACAACTGCTTGTCTTGGGGCTTGGTATGCATGAGATCTTATTCTTCAAACAAGTCTGGAAGGTAAAGCCTTGTGTAAATAGATTTATCACCCTTTCTCTCTCTATTTTTGAAATATAGATAAAAAAAAATTATTATTACTATTATATATATATATATATATATTAGAGATTTATTAGGAAGAAATTCGAATATGACTTGGTGCTTATAACCATTAAGGCTTACTTCATGAGAATAGAATTCTATAGGTAAAGGATTAGAACATGACTTGGTGGCTACAACCATTAAGGCTTGCTTCGCAAATAATCCTAGGATATAGGTCAGAAAGAAGTGACCAGGACTTGGTGGCAACCACCATTGTGGCTTGATTCATGGAAGCCTGTCCAATCTTGGTCAATGATCTTGTTAATATAAGAAGACTTTGACTAACAGAGAAAATTAGTAGAGAGAGAGGATAGGAACTAATGTTTACCTGCAGGTCCAGATACTTGTTTGAAAGTCCGTGCATCCTGTGATCGATAAAACCTACACTTTTATTTATGCTAAGAAATGAGGTTTGGTAAAGGGGAATGTCAGACAAGATTTGCTAAGTTGTTGGCTAGATGAATTTGGTTGCTAAGCTAGGATATGGTATAATGTGCTTTTGTGATTAGGACTTTTTATATGTGGATTGCAATATTGTAGAGTTTATGATTCTAAGTTTTAAATCATGTGAGTCCCTGCTGTTTTTAAAACCTCTTTCAGAGAGACTGCTTGTTTATTTTGCTTGAGGACAAGCAAAAGAGTAAGTCTGTGGAAGTTAATAGACTATGGATTTGACTCATTTTCATCCATAGTTTATAGGTATTTTTACTAATAATTATATTATTATAGAGTCTATTTATTATATTTATAAGATTAGGAATGTTTTGGAGATAAGTGATGATTTTGGAGCATTTTGGAGCATTTTGGAGATATATGGAGCAAGCACCCGAGATGACCATCGGTCGATATTGAAGAGCAATAATCGATCGATGTTCATATCTTGACATCGATCAACAGCGAAGCGCGCAGAAAGCCCGTTTGGTCACAGGCGACTTGAAGCCCAAGTCTTCACCAATTTACAAGATTGCCCCTGATGAGTTTTAACCTAATTATATAAGCTTTGGCACCATGTTAGAGGCAGAGTGTGCTTTTCTTGTTTTATTATTTTCACAACATGGTTTTCTAGGATTTTGATAGATTGGAGAGAATATCCAAAGTTATAATTTGTGATTGGAACTCCATGAATATCTATTTACTATTCTAATGAAGTTTTCTTACCAAACTGCTGTTATGAATTGCTTAGCTATGTCTGAGTAGTTTCATTGTTAGATTTTAAGGTTTAAATAGGTTAGGAGGGATTAGCCCCAACTATAGATTGCTGAGTTGTGGTAATTGTCATTAGGATTGTTCATTAATGCATGTCTCTAGATTAGCTACCTAGAACTTTCCCTAGGATTGATAAATAAAAGCGAGAGCTTCATTCTCATCCTGAAAACATTCTAACTGAGCTAAGTTTCTTGCTATGAGTAAGGCGAGAGCTGATCTAGTGAGCTTACCAAGCACTTTCTATTGGTCGACATACGATAGTTGAGATCATTAGATCTAGTTAATAGACAAGTCTAAACATGCGAAAGCTGATAGACTTGTTGACTAAGTAGTTGATCTTTACATTATCATGCATACAACTCATTAGGCATCTGTAGGATTATAATCCCAAGTTTCCTGAATAAAAACCCTAAGTCTAACTATTTCCTTTTTACGCACCAAAACCTCAATCAATCTATTGAACAAACACTGTTCAATATAAAACTGCAATTTACATTTAAATCTCTAAAACCATCTAGCTTAACAAATCGTATTAGATTTCTTAGGTTCCCTAGCTCCCTGTGAATTTGATCCCTAAGTACTACAACTCGACCTCTTATTTGAGAGAGTATAAATCATTCCTTAGGGTAATTTGAGTGGTATCACCTAGGAAGAAACATTTTCTTCCATCACTGTGTTTTGTGAAGAGTTGGCCTGTCAAGATTTATTTCATGTATTTTCAGGGAGGATGTTTCTTATAGCTTTAGGAGCTTTGTTACGAATGTTTCATGGGTAAAACGTTGCAGGATTAAAAGATTTGTGAAGCTATAACTTGGTAAATTGATGATAATTTTGTATTTTCGTTAACCGTTTGGTTGTTAGGACTGAATTTCGTTGTGAAGACTTTATCATATGATTACCATTTTTGGGTTATACGATAATTGTTTGTGTAGTCATCACTCGACGTATATTAGACGAAGCATAGATTGATGTTTAGCCATTGAGTGATTGGGTGGAGCATTAGTTGCTCAAATGTTTTGGCTTGGTGTGAAGGCTGTGTTCAGCCGTATAGCCGGGGAAGTTGTAGGTCAAGGATTACACCACGTCAATTTTGTGCTAGCATTAAGGTCATGCTAGTTTAGAACTTTCCTTAAAGGGGATGCCAAATTATGGTTCGTGCTTTAATAGAAGTTGTAACTGGCCGAGGGCGAAAGAGCCTTTATTACAGGCCAAGTATGCCGGAGTTTTTCAGCGTTAAGGTGGCCGATGTGGCCAAAAAGATTTTCCACTTTGGGTTTCAGCCATACAATGAGTGTTTCGTATAACCTCTTTTGGCTATCAAAACCGTGACAGGAGGCTTTCGTATAAAAAAATATTTTCATTTTTATCCGAGGAAGATGAAGCCTAAGAGCCTTGATACTGGATCCGTTGGGAGTTAGTTGCATGATGATGTCATGTTTGGCTGTAAGTGAGGAGCAAAACCAGCAAGACGTAAGGATGAAGGAGGGATCTGTTAGATCACAATGCGACAAGATAAAGTTTAGATTTTTTGTCGAAAGATGAATCATAGAACTTCGAAGATTACTTGTGATGTCTGCGAGCGAGGATTAGGTTCTACTAATTCTCGTTTTCGTATCACAAAGTTGTTTTTCATGATACTGATCTTGTTTTCCTGTAAAATGCTTCTTATAAAACGTTTTAGTTATACGAAAGTAATGGGTAACCGGTTTTATGGAGATAGTGAATCAGAGTTTTGTCTTGAGACGTCAAAGTTGCGATGTTTTCCACATATCTTACGAGGAAGGTTTTTGCTTTGATTCTGTTCTTTAGTGAAAGTTGCTTTTTTTCACTCTTGGATTTTCCCGAAGGTTATTTCGTTATGATCTTTGTGCGAAACATTTTCATAGGTTTTTGAGTTTTTCTTGTTCTTCGTTTCTTCCAACGGCCCTCCGTGAGGGTTTGATGAGGTTTTCTTCAGTGTTAGTGGAGCTGTGTGCTCGCTGGTCTGGGGGTGAAGGTTGTAGTTTGGTGGTTTGGTGTGGCGTTTGAAAGACCCGCTTGGCCCTGTCTTGTAAGACCCCGTTTTGGAGGACGAGAGGGGTACTTGAACAGAGGGCTGGCAATGGCTGCTTCAGGCGATGTTCTTAGGACCGGATCTGCTCTCTCCTTCCAACGCCCTCCTCGATGCTTCTTTAGGTGTATCCCTCCTCGTAATGATTCTCCGGTGGTCTTCTTCTCGTTCTTTCGGTGTCGTTGTCATCTGTCAAAATTCTAGGCTCTGGTTCCGGTGTGGATCGTTTTCTCTTTCCGACGTGGTGGCGCTCCCATTGTGGTTGTGCGGCGCTAGTGTTTTGTCTGTTTGCTGGGCCGGGAGTTTGGGATTTTTGTTTTTTTTAGCTTAATTTGAACCCTTGTTTTGATTTATGTCGGACTATTATGTTATTTGTTGTATTTTAAAAAAATAAAAAAAATTATTAATGAAAACCTTTTAAAAAAGAAGTAAAAAAAAATATTGATCATCATAAAAGTTGTAAAACTAAAAAACACCCGCGTGGACGCGAAGTCAAACTCTGGTTTGCTTTATTTTACATGTGAAATATTTTTTGATAGTCTGCCCGTCAACATGCACAACATAGTTATTCGTACTAATATTGTTGTAAGAACCATCGTCTACTTATTTTTAATAGAAAAGATTGTTAGTTTATGATATATAATAGATTTTACCCATTTTTAGCCATGGTATATACGTGTTTTAGGAAATATTTAATATGTTTTGGAGTCTTTTTAACACATTTACAGGTTCATGAGTGTTTTGGAGAAAAGTGATGATTTGAATGCATTTTAGAGATAAAATGAGAGGAAGCTCATAGATGGCCATCGAACTTGTCTGAAGGTCGATGATCAGAGACAAACATTGATCGACACACATCATGTGCCGTTGATCGACAGCAAAGCACGCAAAACTCAGCTATGTTTCCAGCCGACTTAAATCCCAAGTCAAGACATATTTAAAAAAATACCCCTGGCCGTTTTTAACCTAATATTTATATGCTCTGCCATTGTTCTAGGCAACACTCGCTTTCTAACTTTCTAGTTTTTCACAGAAAACAACACTGAGAGTTTTAGTAGATTTTGAGAGAAGATCGAAGACTCCTTCAGAACTTTGCATTGGAACTCCAGTTTTCTTACTCTATTCTATTCTATACAGTTTTATTTTATATTTTGTTATGAATTGTTTTGCTATGTCTGAGTAGTTCACCTTGTTAGGTTTATGGTTCAAATAAGATTATGAAGGATTAGCCCCAAATATAGAATTGTTGAGTTGTTAGTGATATCCATCAATTGAGTTGATCTTATTGCTTGTGTTCTAGAGTAGCTAACTAGAACCCTGATACTAGGATAATTAGGCACAAGCGGAAGCTTGGTATTTTACCTGAACTGATTCATATTGTGCTAGGATTGCTAGAAAAAAACGGAAGTTGATCTAGGAAACCTAGTGAACATATTCAAAGCTCGCTCAAGCTTGCTGGAAGAAACATCGATCGACAACCCTATCGGTGTATCGATCGACGTTCTGAAAGGTGTATCGATCGAATATCATCGATCGACACTTTCTCAATATTTAAAAACGATAGTTGAGATCTGAGTTCCATACAATAGATAGTCTAAACAAACAATAGACTATTACTTAGTTTGAGTTCTAGAATATCCAATATACAACCCTAGCTTCAATACTATTATAATCCAGATTACCTGAATAGAAACCCTAAGTCTAACGCTTTCTCATATTGTTTCAAAAACCTCAAACCAACCAACTGAACAACCGCCTTGTTCACCTTGCAATTTGCTATTTACATTACTTACCTAGCTTAATAATAAACTGCTTAGATCTATTGTGTGCTCTGGCTCCCTGTGGAGTCGATCCTTAAGTACAACAATTATACTTCTTATTTGAGAGAGTAAATCACTCCTTAGGGTAATTTGAGTGATATCAAATCTGGCGCCGTTCCCGGGGAGCTTTGATCGCCATTAGATCTTGTCTAGTTTGATTTAGTCTAGGTTTTCTACTGTTTTAAGAAGACTGATAAAAAAATTTCTTAATTTCTTTCAGGTGCATGCCCAGCAGTACTAGAAGCAACAAGGAAAACCACTGTTATTCTCAGATACAGCACTCTTGGAACACACGATCCGCAAAGAGAAGAGATACACATCGATCGACAACAACATCAGTTCGTCGACTGACACTTGTCAGCAAATGTCGACAGATACTCCTAATCCGTTGACCGACATTTGTACACTACCGCCGATCGATACTTCAACCAGAACATCAATCGACATCCGTTCCTGAGACATGGTTGAGACACTTATCCTAGAGTGTGATGAGAATGGAGACATGCATGATCAGGAGGGTCATCTGCGTATTGCAGCAGGTCAGAGGTTAGATGATCAGAGGGCTGTAATTTCCTGATCAAGATGCTGAAGCCCCTGCAGTTGCTCAAGTTGTAGACGAGGCTGCTCGACCAAGAATGTTGGCTGACTAAAACCATCCATGTCAATACTACGCCAACAGATCTGCTATTCGTCCTCCGGCTATTCAGAGGATTGATTTCGAGCTGAAACCCCAGTACTTTACACTCGTGGCGCCAATGGAGTCCCTGAGGATTATGGACCATCTGGAACGGTTCGAGGATCTGGTTTCTGCCATTAAAGCCAATGGAGTCCCTGAGGATTATCTTTTATTCAAGCTCTTCAAGTACTCACTGGCTGGAGAATCTTCGCACTGGCTTAAGCAGTCACCACCAGGATCTCTCCCATCCTGGGCTGACATCAAGAATGCGTTCCTGCGCAATTTATTTGATGAGTCACGAGCTGAGGGCTTAGGGAGCAAGATTGCTACATTCACTCATGAGCCTACAAAGTCATTCAGAAGCTCCTAGATAAGATTCAAGTCCTATAAGAGAGACTGTCCACACCATGGATTCAATGAAGTGCAGCTGCTCGATTCACGAAAGACACTACGATTAATAGATCGACCAACTTTGTTTATCAATCACGAAGCGACCCCACTCGTCAGTTTCGAAGGAAGCTCGATCAGACCACTCGGAATCATACCGCTAATCACTAAAACCCATGACACTGAACTAGAAACCCAGTTCACCGTGGTTGACCATTTCATGCCCTTCAACACCATCGTAAGATGCCCCTGGCTACATCAGATGAGGGCGGTCCCCTTGATTTATTACCAGTGCAAGAAATTTCTATCACCCAACGGCGAGAAGACCATACGCGAGAGCCAGAAACAGTCCCGAGCTTGCTATATGTCTGGATTTCATAAAATGCCTCGGCGAGAGGAGAATATTTCGCTCGCTCGTGACTTCACTGTAAGAGATCCCGATAAAAATCTCTCAAGCATTGTTGCCCTGGATGAGAATTCTCCGAAAAAATGCATCAATATCGGAAACGACCTCTCTCCTGAAATCAGACACGATCTGTTATCGTTCCTCAGGAAAAACGTCAAAACATTCGCATGGTCTGCAGCGGACATGCCCGGGATTGACATTAATATTACTTCCCACGACTTAAACGCCGATCTGACGTTTAAATCTATCAAACATAAACAAAGAAAATTGGGGCCTGAGCGAGCTAGGGTTGTAAACGACGAAGTCGACAAGCTCCTAAAAGTTGGTTCCATTCGCGAATTCCAATACCTCGACTGGCTCGCAAATCCTGTCGTAGTAAAAAAAGAAAAACGGAAAGTGGAAAGTTTGCATCAATTTCACCGATCTCAAAAAAGCTTGTCCAAAAGATAACTTCCCGTTACCACACATCGATCGACTGGTAGAAGACACATCTGGACACGAACTACTCTCCTTCATGGATCCATTTTCCGGCTATAACCAGATCCTCATGAACACTGACGATCAAGAATAAACAAGCTTCGCCACCGAGCGCGGGACATACTGCTATAAAGTAATGCCCTCTGGGTTAAAAAACGTCGGGGCTACATATCAAACACTAGTAAACAAGATGTTTTCCAAACAACTAGGTAGAACGATGGAAGTATACATAGATGACATGCTAGTAAAATCATCAAGAGCCAGCGACCACGTTCTTCAACTCCAGGTGTTGGGGAAAAATACTCAGGTATTGAATTCCTCCAGACCCCAGGCAGGACACCGGCCTCCGGGTCCCCGCTAGGAGATGCCCCGGGTCCCCGCTAGGAAGCACTCTGGGTCCGGTCCCAGGGACCACCCCCTTCCTCCCGGAAAAGGAAAACTTCTGATATGGAGATCCTTCCATATTTCCGAATATGGAAGAGTTTAACCCTATTCGCTGACCAAGACCGACCTACAGACGACTATATAAGGGGAGAAACCCTAGAACAAGGGATCGACACTTCAAGACTTAGAGACTAGAGATAGGCGGCTAGAACTAGGGTTCTTACTCAATACATTGTAGTTTCGGCTTGTTCTATCTAATAAAAGCGTCTCTTCAAGTTTATTTCTCTTTAATTCTCACGAAATACCAGCCTCATCCAACGTTCTGTGGTACTCACAAAGATTCTACACAAAAATCCCCTAAAAGTTTGGCACTAGAAGGAGGGTAGTAATCTAAACTACGAGATAATGGCGGTGGATGAGCAGAACGAGCTACCCGAAGCTACCCAAAGAGAAGCGAGCTCCAAAGGCAACTCGATGGTCTACAAAGTCAGGTAACCGAGCTGCACAGAGCTTGAGAAGAGGTTATGGAGAATCCTGAGCTCTCCTCGGAAGTTCAGAGCTTGAAGGAGAAGCTCGACGAGCATTCGAAACAACTAGAGCAGAGCGCCGAGAAGCTCAGTCCGCTCGAATCCGAGAATCTAACCCTCCGAGACGAAAACCAAGCCCTCAACACTGCAAGTAACAAGAAGCGTCACTTCTGGACTCCGATCCGACCCATGCTGACTCTGGAGACACCTAACTCTGGAGGACAGAACGGATAGTAGCAGTGCGAACCACCGGACTATACGTCTCCACAAAGTCTATTCCTTCTTCTTGTTGGTTACCTCGAGCTACCAGCCGAGCTTTGCGCTTCTTTAGCGTACCATCAGCGTTGAGTTGAGACTTATAGACCCACCCACAGCTGATTGGTTCAATCGTAGGATCAGGAGGAACAAGATCCCAAGTGTGAGTTATATCCATGTTTCCTTTTTCATGTCCCATTGCCTCTGTCCATTTCGGATCTTTGAGAGCTGCTACAACGGATCGAGGCTCAGGATAAGCTGTTTTAACACTCATCATGACATATCGTGGGTTGGGCTTTGTGATTCCATCTTTTCCCCTTGTTATCATCTGATGAACTGGAGCAGGAGGCGGAGGTTGGACTACCACCGGAGATAAGGGTGGAAAATCCTCATCAGAGAAAATTGTATCATCCGACTGAGAAGATTGTGGCGAGAGGGCCGGAGGTGACGGAGCCTGCGGTTGTTGTTGTTTCTGTACTGGAATATATTCCTCCGGTTCTTGAGTAACAACCTTAGGTGAAAGAGGTTGTAAAAACTCAGCCTTCCATGCATCTAACAGAGGAGTTTCAGCTACTGTAATGAACCTCTGATACTCTTTCTGGTAAGGAAACTGTGCTTCATTAAACAGAACGTGTCTGCTCACATATACTCTTGCACTCGGTGGGTGTAGACATCTATAGCCTTTATGTTGCTCACTGTATCCCAGAAAGACACAATGTAGACTCTTCGGATCAAATTTGTTCTTCCCATAAGGCCTCAAAAACGGAAAACAACTGCACCCGAACACACGAAGAGAAGTATAAACTGGAGGCTTTCCTACCAATGCTTCATAGGGGCTCATATGGTTAGGAAGAACAGAGGACGGCAGCAGGTTTGTTAGATAAGCTGCAGTCATGAAGGCTTCCACCCAAAGTTGTTGCGGTACTTTACTTTGAAACAAAAGAGCCAACCCAAGTTCTGTGACATGTCTATGCTTCCTTTCTGCAAGACCATTCTGTTGAGGGGTGTGAGGGCATGACATTTGATGTTTAACTCCACAAGAAGCAAGGTGTTGACGCAGTTGATTACTAGTGAATTCTCCTCCTCCATCACTTTGAAACGTTTTAATTTTGCACTCAAGCTGACATTCAACCATCTTTTGGAAACTCAAGAAAACTGAGAAAAATTCTGATTTCATTCTTAATGGGTACAGCCAAGTGTATCTTGAGTATTGATCAACAAACACTGCATAAAACCGGAACCCTTGAGTCGAGACAACTGGAGAAGGCCCCCAGAGGTCACAGTGAACTCGTTCTAAGGGTTTGGCTGCTACAAAATCAGAAACAGGAAAAGGTAATCTACTGAACTTTCCAAGCTGACACGCCTCACAGAGCTGAGAGCTGGACTTATTGAGAACTATGGCCTTATTCTGAGATAAACGCTGGAGAAGGTCTTGATGAGGGTGACCTAGCCGCATGTGCCACACATCATCAGTAGTAGCTTGCTGTCTGTGAGAATAGTAAGCCATGAACTGCAGGTTCTCCAAGACATAAAGATCCTTTTGTCTACTGCCTTTGGTGAGAAGCTGCTTTGTCTGTTTGTCCTTCACAACAACACCATCAGAATCAAACTCAATGGAGCAAGGGTAATCAGCAGTAAGTTTTGAAACTGACAATAGAGACTTAGTTATTGAAGGGCAAACAAGAACATCTTTCAGGAGTAGCTTACCTTGAAGACTAGGCAGTTCTGCCGTACCAACATGAGTTATCGGAAGATAATCACCATTCCCGACCAAGACTGTATCACCCCCTGTATACGCCTGAGACGTCTGCAGCTGAGAGGAAGAGTTGGTGATGTGAGCCGTCGCTCCAGAATCAGCATACCACTCTTGCTCTGGTGCTTGAGAGTATTGTTGAGCGCGCATCGCAGACAGAGCAGTGTGATACTCCTCAGCTTGATATGAATGATCAAAGCGTTTGTAGCATTTGTAAGCTGGATGACCAAACTTGTTGCAGATCTGACATGTCGGCCTGTTGTCAGAAGACGACGAACCCCGGCCAGTGCCTTGACTGATTTGCTGATGAAATCCACGGCCTTGTGTGGAGTAACCACCGCGACCACGAGAACCACCTCGGTTTTGTCCTCTTCCACGAGAGGAATAGCCACATCTGTTTGTGTAAAACGCTTGGTGCATAGAGACGTCAGTCGGAGACTCGTATGTGGACAACTTGTCATTAAAGCCGATGAGTTTAAAAACCACATCTTCGTAGCTTGGTCCAGGAAAGACGTCCATTGAGTTCTCGATTACCGTTGAGATAGACTCGTATTCTCGCCCGAGACCGCGTAAGACTCCGTAGATCTTCTCTTGTTCAGACAGAGGGGCGCCAATGGAGTCGAGTTGATCACACAGAGACTTTATCTCCGAGAGATACTCACCCAGAGAGCGGCCACCCTTCTTTGTTGCTTGAATGCGGCTCTGAAGCTCCAGTTTGCGTGTCGGAGAGACACGGTTGTACTTCTGAGCCAAATAGAACCACACCTCCTGAGACGAGCGAAGACCATAAACGTTCTTTATGGCGTCTTCAGACAGAGATCCAACCAGCCACGCCATGATACGCTGATCTGTACGAACCCATGTTGCGTGCTCCGGGTTAGGAGTCTCAATCACTTGGTCTTCATGGTGGGTAATGAGAGTCGGCGGAGGTCGAGGGGTGGAGCCGTTAGCGTAACCGAAAAGAGATTGACTGTTAAGAAACTGTTCAAACTGAAATTTCCAAGAGAGGTAGTTCTTATCGTTGAGTTTCAGGGTAACACAGTGAGTAATGGTTAACGGGGAAGAAAACGGATCGCCATCCATGGCTCTGATACCATGAAAGCTCAGAGAGGCTTAAGGTAACTTGAAGAAGAAGATAGCTTTCTTATTAGTCTCCTCTTTTCTGTCTTACAATGATGGAGGACTGCGGCATTATATAGTAAGGACTAAGGACAAGAGAAAGAGACACTAGGGTACAGCTCAGCATGTGACAGCACACAGCTTTAAGGAATCAAATCGGTTAGATAGGGGGATCCCCTTAGCTGGCAAGACCGTAAGAAGACTGCCTTTTGACGTTACCAAGGTTGTTCCTTTGTTACCGTTGCACGGGAGTGTAACAGGCTTAATGGGCTGAGACTGTTGAGACGTAGAGGCTTGGGCTATATCCGGACTTGACTTCTTCAGGCTTATACTCCGACGAATTCTCCAGTCTCGTCTTCATCTGGTTCGAGCACTGGTATGTTGCAGAGACAAAGTTTCTCTCTAGACTGAGTTCATCATTCTCTGTGAGCCATCCTTCAACCCGCATCAGTTGTCTTGTTATCCTCACGGTTGCTCTGCTGTAATCAAATCCAATAGCCTATCAGTCTCTTCATCTGTCTCTTAAAGTCTTCACCTTTTCAGGATTTGTTGAGTTCTGATGTGAGCTTTCTTTCCTTTATCAAAATCTTCACCTTTAAAGCTTTCTTTGTTGAATTCTGAAATCTCAATGTGTTTGTTTGAATTTTTACTGTTAAGTTTCAGAAACTTTCTTGTTGATTTCGCCTGCTTGGGAGCTTCTTCGGCACCAGATGAAACAGATCTGAACTTCGAGATTATAGAAGTATGGCGAGCTCAGAGGTGTCTAAGAAAGGAAATCGTGGAGGAGAAAACTTCCATTGCCTTCCCTGACCTCGTGAACAACATGTTGGATCGACAAGTATCGCTCAAAATCTCAATATACTGGTAGAGAAGGTAACCTTCTTCCCTTTCGTTTTTGTCGTTGGGTCTAGTTTGGTAGTAACTAAAGATGAAGACTTTGAAACCTATTGCTGTTGAGATGGGGTTAAGTTAGGACAAACTCTTTGTTTTCTACAGAGAGCTATGGCCCGCTTGTGATGTTCCTCTCGTGACAGTCCCTTGTTTGTTGCAGTAAGACGAGAATGCTTCCAACTTTAGGTTTCGATCTCGTAGTTAGCCTCCTTGGCTTTCCTACCAATATTGGTTTGGTTTGCAAGTTTATGCAAACTGATTCACATGTACAGATGAACGTTGCTTTTGTCAAACCAATCTTAAAAGTGATGATACTTTTGTTTCAAGCAAGTGAGAGCGGTGGTCACTCCTAGGTTGGTGACTCTCGCCTTGTCAAGCCGGAAGAAGAGAGAGCGGTGACACGGTGAAGCCGGAAGTGGAGACAACGGTGAAGCTACGGCTGAGGCGGTGAAGCCGAAGGATTACAGATAGAAGTTGGGCTAGTGTCATTTTCTGGTTCGACTGTTTGGTCTCTGAAGTTATATCATTCATAAGAGTGATTAAGAGGTGTTTTTGGATTATGAAAAAGGGAATTGTAATTGATTATATAAAGAACTGTAGCTGTTATATTTGAGCTCTGTTCATGGAATTGGATCAAACCAATGTTAAAAGTGATGATACTTTTGTTTCAAATTAAGGTAAACTGAATAAGTAAAAGAAATGTTAAAATTTGTTATAATGTTAAAACCGGTTACAATTTTGAAAAAGAATTTAGATTTATTAAAAAATTGGTAATTTGTATTTTGTGATTTAAAAAAACAAAACCCTAAACCCTAAACATGTTTCTAAACCCTAAACATAAGTTTTAAACTTCAATGTTTTCATAATATAACTTTAATCTTAAACTTAAACTCAATATTTAATTATTTTAAAAAATTTTATATCAAATTTAAAATCTAAATTTTAAAACTACCCCTAAATATAATACCCTAAACCCCAAATTTAAACCATACATACAAAATCATAAATCTAATCTCTGCAAATAACATAATTACTAAACTAAAACCTATTCCGTATATAAACTATAACTTTATTAATTTTATTTTCAAATATCTATCTTAACTACAATTCTATTTCACAAACCTCAAACCATATAATTTAAACTTAACTACAACCATATAAACTAATAGTCAACAATAGTTGTATTAAAGTCATAATTTAATTTTTTTAATTTTAATCTATAAATTCCAAAACATAATCAAACACATACATTATCAAACCCTATTCCTCCAATTTATACTCAAACTCTAAATCCTTTTTTAATAATTCTTTTTTTTTTTTGTTTCTGAAGAAAATCATAATTATATATCATAATTGACATTTTGCCATTACAATTTATAATTACTGAAATTATATTGGCTAATACAAGAAAGTGAAGATAACTTATTTTTTTAATCTTAACCGTTGATCCTATATTTAAATCCAAAACTTATTTTAAAATTTTAATCTCAAATTTAAACCCAAAACTTCAAACACTAAAACTTAAATTTACACCCTAATCTTATTACCCTAAACCCCAAACTTGAACCTATATATAAAGTCATAAATCTAATATTTTCAAACTTATAATATAAATTTTAAAAATAAAATCCAAAGTATATTCTAAAACCTAATTGTATACTTCATTCTAAATCTTAATCCTAAACCATAAACCAAATACCTCATACTAACATATATCATAATACATTAAAGCTTGATTTTTAAATAAATTATATTCCTATAAGAAAAATATACTACTCCAAACTAATAACATTTCAAATTATACATTTAAAAAATAAAATTAAACCACCAAATATTAAACAAAAAATATACAATATAATCTTTTCAATCAAACCCTAAACCCTATATACATATACCCCAAATTAATCACATACCCTATTCTCTAACTAAAAATCTTAAACTTCAATATTTTAATTATTTAATTTTAAATCTTAAATTCTAACATTAAATAATAAATCTGAACACTATACTCCAAACCTTCAATCTAATACCCTAAACCCCAAATCAAACTCTACATACAGAGCCATAAACCTAATCTTTACAAATAATTTAAGTACTAGACTAAAACATGTTCCCTATAGAAATTTTAAATTTATCAATTTATTTTTAAAATATTTATCCTAAATTTTAACTTAATCCCAATTCTATTTCAAAAACCTCAAACCATATACTTTAAATTTAACCACAACTATATAAACTAATAGTCAACAATTATAATATTAATTAACAGATTTTTAAAATTGAACTGTAAAATAGCGATTATAAAATCTTAATTTTATATCAAACATCTATTTTAAAAAAAATATAAACCAAAAGTCATCAAAATATTAAAATAGATCAACAAAAGATGAAAACAAAAAGGAAAAACTCTATTGGGTAATTAATAAAAAAAGAAGGAAAACTACATGCCAATCCGCTCTCATCACGCGGATCACCCTCTAAGCCATATGATACAATTAAATCAGTGGATGAGATTCTTTTTAGAGAAAAAGACAAAAATAGCACTAAATCAAGTTTATGTTTCCAAACTAGCACTCAAGGTCAAAAGTCACAAAAATAACACTTAATGTTTTATCAAAAATCACAAACTTAGGGTTTAGAGTTAAAGGGTGGGGGTTTAGGATTTAGGGTTTAGGGTTTAGGGTTTAGAGTTTAGGATTTAGGGTCTAGGGTTTAGGGTTTAGAGTTTAGGGTTTAGAGTTTAGGGTTTAGGGTTTATGGTTTAGGGTTTAGGGTTTAGAGTTTAGGGTTTAGGATTTAGAGTTTATGGTTTAGGGTTTAGAGTTGAGAAATGAGGTTTTGGGGATAAGATTTCAAATTTTGAAAAATAAAAAAATTTAAATTTTCAAAGGATAAACTTAGAAATGTGCTATTTTTGTCATTTTAATTTTTGAGTGCTATTTTTGTGATATAAACTTAGAAAGTTGTTATTTTGGAGATTTGCCCTTCTTTTTATTTTCTTTTTTGCTTTTATTTGTTTCTTATCTCTCTCTTATCTTCACAGATCTCTTTTTTTTAAAGATCTCTCCATCTTCGACAACTCTCTCTAATCTTTACAAATCTCTTTTTCTTAATCATTCACGAACACGATTCATCTCACAGACATCTCTCTGTCTCACTCTCCTGATCTCTCTTTCTCACCCACGACACATCTCCGACCATCTTCTTCAGAAAGGCGGAGGAGGCGCAAAAGCAACGGTGGAGGCGCAAAAGCGACAGTGGAGGCGCGGCAGACTCGTCTCTGGTCAAGCTCTGCGTTGGCTTCTCCTCCTCACCACCACCACAGGTCCACTAACTTCACCTTCTTTTTATCTGATCTCTTGTTCTCGTCATCTTCTTATATATTTATGATTGATTTTTTGTTTTGCTTACAGATTTATTAAGGAGCAAGGCAAGGAGAAGAAGTGGCGTTACATAGCGGCGTCTCCGGTCAAGTGTGGTGCAAGCCGGTGGTGGGGTGGTGGTCGTGCGGTGGGGTGGTGGTCGTGCGGTGGAGATGCGAGCATCATGGTCGGCGGAGACCGAAGAAGAATGTATTTTGGTGGATGTATTAGGTTTAGTTAGGGTTAATTAGTTAACCAATTTGTAATTTTAAGCCATTTTGGAACTGTAAACCAATTTGTAATTGGAAACCATGTAAACCAAAATTCAATTTATAAAAATATCAATTTCTTTTTTGTCAGCTAAACCGATTTAATTATAAACTGATTTCTAATTTATTTTTCTAAAAAAAAAAATTAAATGTATATTCTGGATAATTTATAATATATATATGGGGGCAATTTTTATAAATAGACTATTTTCAAGTTTTGTTCACAAAAATAGATCACAGGGAGAAAAATGACCAAAATATTTTATTTAATAGGTAAAAAGACACTAATACTCTAGATAAATAAAATAAAAAAAAATAAATAAATAAAATTAAAAAAATTAAAAAAAAATTAAAAAAATATAAAAATATAAAAAAATAAAAAAAAATAATTTTTTTATAGTTTTAGATTATATGTTTTAAATTCGAAATTTTATATAATTTTTTTTTTTGAGTTTTTTTTTTCGTAAATTTTTTTTCATTTTTTTTCAAATTTTCTTTTTGTAATTCGAAAATACTTTTTGAAACTATTTTTAAAATTTTTATTTTCAAATTTTTAATATTTATTTTCTATTTTATAAAATTTTAAAACTCAATCCCAAATCCCCACCCCTTAACTCTAAACCTTAAGGTTTGGATTAGTTAACCATAGGGGTATAAGTGTATATTTACCTCTTTAATGAAACATTTTGGTCATTTTAATTCTTAGAGTCTATATTTGTGACATAAACTTTTTTAGTGCTATCCTAAGGTATTTCCCTATATATAATTCAGCGGCACTGAAAATGTATTATCGTAGACAATATTGCAGCATGATAACAATGCCATAGAAAATTACATAATAGCACGAAACATGTGCCAAAAAATATTTTTATCATAGCAGAAAATAAACATATTTATTATAGCTCATGAAAAAACGCTATGATATGTGGGGGGTCTACCATAGCTGCGAGACCTAGCGTTTGTGAAAACGCTACGAAAACCTTATGGTAGTGTTTTCGGTGTGCTACTGATACTGATATTTTTTGTAGTGAAACAATGCTTTTTAAACAACATCTAGCCAAATGTGGGATGATCCATCTAACTAGCTGCCCATACACTCCTCAGCAAAATGTGTGTGTGAGAGAAAGAATAGACATCTCATGGAAGTTGCAAGAAGCATGATGTTTCATACTAATGTGCCCAAACGATTTTGAGGAGATGCAGTGTTGACAGCATGCTATTTAATCAACAGAATCTCCACCAGGATCCTCCATGATCAGTCTCCCTATGATGTACTTGACAAAAACAAACCATCTATAGAACATGTGCGTGTGTTTGGGTGTCTTTGTTTTGTATTGATTCCAGGAGAAAGAAGAGATAAGCTGGCGGATAAGAGCACCAAGGCAGTCTTCATTGGATATTCTCCACACCAAAAGGGCTACAAATGCTATGTACAAGAGACTAGGAGAGTCTTAATATCCAGAGATGTCAAGTTTGTAGAATCCAGAGGCTATTATAAATAATAGAGTTGGGATGAGTTGAAGAATCTCTCTCTATCAGCCTCAGATAGAGCAAGCAATCTTATGAGAGTAATGGAGAGCCTTGGAATCCGAATGCCGCAAGAAAGGGTGGAGACTGTGCCTGAGGACGTTCAACAACCTACTGAGGCTAATACTGATGACATTTGGACTCCTCACCTTGATCATGAGGGGGACAATCAAGCTGACCAAAATCAAGAGTATTCAGCAAGTCATGATCAAGCTGAGCATCATGCGCAAGAGGAGCAAGATCATCACACCACTCAAGAGGAGCCAGTGGTGAGTTCAAGCCAGCCTAATGATCAAGTAACAACTGAGGACAGTTTACAGCCAGAGCAAGATCATCACACTACTCAAGAGGAGCCAGTGGTGAGTTCAAGCCAACCTACTAATGATCAAGTAAGAAGGAGTACTAGGATCAGAAAGCTTGTTGATCTAAACTGGAAGAACAACAGAATCTACTTCAACTCCCAAGCTGTAGCCCATCCTATACAAGCAGTGTGCTCTCTAGCTCATTATTCCCAAGAACATGTGGTGTTTATTGGAGAATTGGATCAGGAATACATTCCAAGATCTTATGAGGAAGCTATGGAGCATGAGGAATGGAAAGAATCAGTGGGCAATGAGACTAATGCTATGATCATCAATGATACATGGTATGAAGCTGAACTACCTAAAGGCAAGAGAGCTGTGACAAGCCGCTGGATCTTGACCATCAAATACAATGCTGATGGGACAGTAGAAAGGCGCAAGACAAGACTAGTAGCAAGGGGCATCACTCAAACGTATGGGGAGGATTACCTAGATACCTTTGCATCAGTTGCTAAACTCCACACCATAAGGATAATCCTATCTTTGGCAGTCAACATAGAGTGGGATCTATGGCAAATGTATGTGAAGAATGCTTTCCTACAAGGAGAACTCGAAGATGAAGTCTATATGAGGCCACCTCCTAGCCTAGAACACCTAGTAAAGCCTGGAAATGTTCTTAGACTCAAGAAAGCTATGTATTGGTTAAGCAATCACCTAGGGTCTGGTATCACAAGCTCAGTACAACACTCAATGGAAGGGGATATGTAAAATCTGAGGCAGATCATACTCTCTTCACACTCACAAGCAAGCAAGGAATTGTTGTGATCTTAGTGTATGTGGATGATATCATCATCACAGGGAGTGACAAAGAAGGTATACTCCTAACTAAAGCTTTCCTTAGATCATATCTTTTGATATCAAAGACTTGGGAGAGTTATATTACTTTCTATCACAATGTGATTATGCCAACATGAAGTTTAAACAATTCTAATTGTTTAAAGAAAGATATGCAATAACTGATTTTTGTTGCACAAGGAAAACAGATAAAAGTCCGTAAATAAGACAAGAGAAAGATGGCTCTCATCACGATCCCTACTCGTACCTCTCCCATGAAGATGACCCCACTTTGTAATATATGAGAGAATATAAAGCTCGAGACTATCTTCACTATAGGATGATGATATCAACAAAGACCAACATATTATCAAATCATTTAGTCAACACAATGATTAGATAATTCACCCACCACGTGACTTGGTCGACAAGAAAGAGATAGAAGAAAAGCTTAATATCAATTCAGCACATAAACGACCTGTCGAGTATGAAAACTCGTGAGTTAAAGAGACCAAAATCACCCGACCTTTACCGTGATTTTACGAATCGAGTGTATATGCATTTGATCAAAACGACGTTCTCCGTCCATGAATTAGGAAATCTTTACCTTTTGTGTTCCTTTCACCACACCGATATGGTTATATATTCGCTGAAGGACAACGATGCCAAAAATGAAGACCGGCTATAGCCAATCCGAGTTCTACTAACTTGTTATTCTTATCAATAAACGAAGTTTCATTCAAGAACCGTCAAACCAATGTCTCATTTAATACTGACATAAACGACATCTCTTTAGAGATGGTAAAAATAAAACTACGTCAGACTCGATCTCATGACATGTTTAGATTATTCCTCGATCATATTGACGGAGAAACGAGTTGAAGAGATTCCTTACGACTCCGCCAGCAGAGGAAAGCCAACTTTCCGTCCTTCCACCTCGACACCTCACTAGAAGGACTGGGGGGCAACTAACTATTAGACCCAGATTTATAGCCCGATCTCTCCCGCTAAAAAAAAAAAAAAGCCATTAACGATCTCTCAACCTTTGAATCGCTGGGAAGAAGACAAAGGCAATTGTAAATACAGAGACGTATTAGTTGAGACCGAGCATCTTCTAGAAGAGAGGACAAACCCCATTCTCTTCCACCTAAAACAAACAAGAACTCATGAGATGAAGAATGAAGAATACACTCTCCTCTTCTTGTGATCAGCATTCAACTTTGGAATTTATGAGAGCTCAATCTCTCACGACCATAAATTTATACATACCGAACCATGTTAACTCAAGAACGACGTTCGTATATGAACACGAAGAAAACCATGTTTTCTTTAGGTTACAAACCCGACATCACACCTGATTCCCAAGATCTCAATATGCGTAGTACAAGATCGAGGAGACGTCAAGAAAAAGACCCAAGCCACCAAGACCAGACATGAAATAGAGACTCTCCTTATGTTCCAATCTTCTTAAATGATGTGTTTCGTTTGACAAGTGATCATGCGATGTTCCTACTTATACATGCCAAGTTCTTAATTACGCGACATTACCATTGTTGTTTTGCGAGTTAAGAGGAACAAAGTTTGTCACCTCGCAATAGAGACGGACACGAGCAAGAGAAGAGGTCCCTCTGCATATTTCTTCTATCGCCTCGATACAACTCCATGTTTGGTGGAGAAAACGACGTCTCACAAGAAGACGAACCAGACTTCTCACGAGAACCGATGAACCCCGCTTCTGAACCGACGAACACGACGTAATCGACGTACCACATTCCCGATGTTAAATGAAAGAGAGCTCATGAGCTCAAGATAGCTAAAAGTCCTTCCACTCCCCCTTCAACGAACAAGAAGCCCTCGAAGAGCAAGAGCAAGAATAAAGAAAAAGACAATTTCATATCCATGTCATCGAACCATTAAGTAACATTACGATTAAACAATTCCTCCACTATGGGATCGTTCGACAAAAGAAGAAACATGAAACTCTTTATGTTTATTCCAAATACTTCACCATATCTGTTGAAGCCAAGAATCTATTCAAACAAAGAAGAACTCGAGACAAGTTCAAGATAAAGCCAACTTTTCGCTCAGGATGACGAAATGGACCATGTATCCGAACTAAACAAAATGAAAATGAATGGACCCGATCTCTGGAGAGCTCGAGAAACGCTTAGGGTCGATATCCAGCTTGAGGAACGCATTCACAATTGTTATCCCAGTAAGCAACGAGCTCGATATCCAAATAGCCCGATTTCCAAGTAGGCTGATCTTCACATACCTCGATCTTAGCACCAAGTTCGATCTCCAATGCACTCTGACAACTCGAGGAGCGGACAACGCATCTTTCTCCCTAAAAATTCTATGCCGATAAAATATAAATATTTTGAGATTGCATGTTGTCTAATGGTATCTACAAACGAAAACAAGACCACAACTGGCAGGAAGCGCGTGATAATTCGCAAAGGCGTGCTAGGACTTGCACGCCAATCAAATCAATAGTTCATAGCCTGAATGCACCACCCTCTCATCATCTACGCAAAAAAACACATGATCAAACATCTGACACCATTCTCGTCTCCGCTAGCTCGCAGTCACCGAGACAAGAACAAGCCCGCCTTGGTAAATAATCATCCTTAATCTATTTGCGCATATTAATATATTGCATCAGATAAATAAATTCTTGCATTACTATTGCAACCTTTTAAAATTATCAATTCATATTAATTCATTATCTTCATCGCAAAATGAATAAACATATTCAAATGACAAAATGTTTTATATACTCCTTTTATCGGTAACTCGAACTATTACCGAGATTCAATTTCCAGCTTCAAGCGTCTAAAGCTTTATTTCTCAGCTTTAAACATCTCGAACTCTTAGCAAGTTTTAAGCTCTCATTGACCTAAAACATCTTTCGTATAAAAAAACCAACAACATTGATAAACCACGTCCTTCGGCTACCACTGGCCCGCGAGTTAGATTCCTGATCAGCTTCTATCTCGCAAAACATCCCGAGGACGAGCGATATTAATCATTCCTATAGTCGAACCAAAATCAACGTTCGCTCTCTACGTGTAGCCAATCATTTTTCATTGACTTAGTGATTCGTTGGGACTATATATATCTCCAACACCTTTACACAAACACAAAAAAATTAACACAAACTCGAGTTGACACGGAATAAGCAAGTAGACTCACATCAAAAAATCATAAACAGAAACAAATTCAATCGCAAAATCCAATCTACCATGAGAGATCAAAATAACTCTCTATACTTTTCAAATAAGCGACTCCACCGACAAGCGATACCCATATTTGTGAAACCGCGAGCTCGATCCAATTCTCGTCTTCTGTACGACGTCTCCAACAGACTACTTCGAACTATTTCCTTAACCCACGAACATAAACGAAATCGATCACTTAGTGATCAAACGAACATCAAACGGCTTGATATAATACACAAAATAGCTGAGATCGAATTCACATTTTGATCACGACAAACATGACAAGAACAAAATGCTTAATGAAAGTTCTCTCGCACGATCTTGCTACAACACGGCAAACGACTTCGCGAACTATCTAGAGGACATCGACTTGGAATCATACTGTTATTAGGTTCGCCGTCCTCCAACCTCGTCGCCTCACTTGAAGGACTAGGAGGACAAATATTGGATCCAATTTCGGTCAATATTCTAGATTGGGACGAAGATAATGTGGGCCGCAACGGTCAGAAGCAAAGATATATGACCCAACCTTTTGGACCAGGATTTAGCACTAAAATCCCTCCCGCCAAAAGGATCAGAAAACCGACTAACGACTACCTTCAGTTGAGCTTTAACGGGCCTGCGAGAAGTTGGAACGTGACTTTGGCCCATAAAGCCCGTTGGATAATGAATTGGTCAAAGATCTCAAAGATTATTCTCCACATATCTTGGAATATGGTCAACAAATAATAAGTCATAGCTAAATATGTGGAGTCACGTGCAACAACATTACGAAGTGGAAGGAGACGAGCTCTCGGTATAAAAGAGAGTAAGAGGTCGCTCTCACATCCATCTGATTCTTGAGGAAATATAAACACAAATAAAAGAAACCAATAAAGGTTTTCAACATGATAAAGTCAAGACGATCACTTGAGCTAAAGAAGAAACAAGAGCTCGCTAAGCTCGAGCTAAGCCGTAGATGACGTCTCCACTTTCAAAGGAAGAAGAGCACAAAATCCTAAAAGGACTATAATCCTTATATGAACATAAGGATTAAACGACGTGTTAAAGGAGAAGAAGAGGAGTTATCCCTTTGTGTTGAACTCGTCCCGAACAACGACATCGAGCCAGAGACATTACCCTCCACGATCGTACACGATACCGTGTTAATCAAGAATGATGGCTGTTCATACGAATCCTGATAACGATAATAAACCAATCTCCACAAGACCGGACATCTCACTTGAAGCCGACGTCTTACTCAAGACCGATGAAGCCGACGTCTCACTCAAAAACCGATGAAACTGACATCTCTTTCGAGATGATGATAATCAAACTACGTTCTGACTTGATCCCTCGTCGAGGGTACGTAGGCAGCTCGATCCCGAGTTCAGTCACGATCCTTCTTAATCCCGATATCTCTATGATATTCGACCTGCGAATATAATCCATTTTTACCGACTCGAACCTGATTATATCGTTATGTTCTGAGGATATCGTTGCCCACGTCATTTCTTCCCTAGATCAAACTTCTGATCACTATTAAATACTTAGTGTAGATTTTAGGATCTACACTAATGTGTAGCATAACTTATGAGTTATGAAAGTTTGTGAGTGCTTAAAGTTTTGAGTTAGTTTTTCCTTAACATAGATTAATAATAAAAGCTTCTTATTTGAGTTCATAAACTTGGTATCAGAGCCGCAACAAACATGAGTGATATTGTGTCTGCGACAGGAAAATGAAGATCACGCTCAAGGTTCACAAAGTTTGGGAAGCCGTTGAAACAGACACATAAAACACAGAGCAAAACGACATGTCGCTAGCCTGGTTATTTCAATCAATACCCGAGAGCCTTATCTTGCAGGTCGGAGAGATCGACAATGGAAAACAAGTATGGGAAGCAATAAGGACAAGACATGTAAGTGCAGAACGTGTGAAAGAAGCCTGACTTTAAACTACTGAGTTTGAGCGTCTTATGATGAAAGAGACCAAAAGCATCGATGAGTTTGGTGGAAATCTATCCGAATTGGCATCAAATCATCAGCTCTAGGAGTTACCATTGAAGAGATAACACTTGTAAAGAATTTTCTCATGAGCTTGCCGCAGAAGAAGTATACACATCGTTGCATCTCTTGAACAAGCGCTGGACTTAAATACTACAGGTTTTGAAAATATTCTAGGGCGGTTAAAAGCATACGAAGAGCGAATCACTGAAGAAGAAGAAACTGATGAAGATCAAAGAAAGCTAATGTTCGCAAATACTGAGAGACAAGGGAATCAATCAAACCATTTCCATCAAGACCAAAGGAATTGATCAACCGCAGAACAGAGCAATAGCGACTATAATAGTGGTTACAACAGAAACTACAACCAAACTACAACTCAGATTCTTACAGAGGCAGGGGAGGTGGAGGTCGCGGTTACTACAGAGGAAGAGGTCAAGACGTTATAGTGAAAGAGATGCATCACAAATTACGTATTATCGGTGTTTTAAAATAGGTCACTTTGCTTCTACTTGTTGATATACCATAGATTTTACCTATTTTTTAGCCATGGTATATAGGTGTTTTAGGAACTATCAAGTATGTTTCGGAGTCTTTTAAGAACTTTTACAGGTTCAGAGACGTTTTGGAAAAAAATGATGATTTGGATGCATTTTGGAGATAAAATGAGAGGGAGCTCGAAGCTGACCTTCGAACTAGTTCGAGGTCGACAATCAGAGTCTACCATCTTATCTATCATCTCCTGCAAGAGGATCGTTATTCTGAGTTATTTTCTGAGAGTTATGCTTGTTTTCGTGAGAGGTGTTGGTGCAGTTTGCGTTTACGACCAGCCGGGAGATGAAGTTACTTTGGTTAAGCAAATGGTGTCCGATCGGAGTAAACTTGGTGTTTATGGATAGAGGACATATAGGACTACATTATGACTGGGGGGATCTAAAAGTTAATGGTCAATTCTTGAGGTATTCATCTGTTTGTTCTATGGTTCAGCTTTGCCATAATATCATATTGATCTAGTTTCTGAGAGCTCCGGAGTTGCTTTGTTAGAGCCGTCAAGTTCCATTCGGCGTTTCCCCAGGTTTATTCAGAACTCGTGGCAAAGTTTAGGGTCCATTCCGTAAATCCCGTACCAGTGTAGAATTCTCTCTATCGTAGTTTGGATTTCGAATCATGATCCGTCTGTTTGAATTGAGTCTTAATTGTTAGTTAGTTCATTCATAAACTGGAACTACAGGTCTAGAGGATTCAACCTTTGATTGGATTGTGTGATGTTAAGAGATGCGATATATATATATGTATGTATACATAGTTATTAGTAGGGACTATGTGCGGGGGCGGGGGCTCAGAGATGTCTGGGCTATCGACGCTACTTTGATTGTGCGGGCGGGGGTTCAGAGACGTCTGGACTTGCGATGCTACTGGTGCGGGCGTGTGGTGCAGAGACGTTTATACCATGGACGCTACTTGAGAGGGCGGGGGTACAGAGACAGACTGTACTAGCGACGCTACGTATTATATATCCATATGAGGAGATGCGGGGTGTATGGACTAGCTATATGCTATCATCGCATTGTGTGTGTTTGTGTATTTGATGCTTTAGGCGCCTTGTTTGTTAATGTTAGAGCTAAACTTCCATAGTGGGAGTTCTATTTACTCAAGTCAGTGGTTTGCGTGTTTAGCATCCCATACCTCACGGAGTAACTCCCCTGTTACTCACCCCTCCTATTCCTTCCCCTTTCAAATGAGACTAACGAGTAGGAGTGATTGCTATCGGGCTGGTGCTTTGGGAATTTTATTTTTTTCTTTTTCAGACTTGCGGATTTTATGCTTTTATTGATATTTTCGGGATTTATTATGTTATTTGGAGTTATGGCTATTTATTGGATTTACGACTTTGGAGTTGACTTTTGAGAAGTAATAAATGGAGATTTCAGACTTTTTATTTATTTAAGTTATTTAAAAAAATGCGGGTGTTACAATTTGGTATCAGAGCGGGGTTCTGTCCCGGTTAGACCCGGGATGGCGATTTGTTGGGACGTGGTTTCGAATCGGTTTTGACTCAGTGTTTATTCGGTTTAATCGATTTTAAAAGATTTTTGAATCTGGGATTTGGGAGTTTTAAAAGAAGAAAAATACAGCACCTTTCCGTTCAGTGTAATCCAATTGTCTTTTTATTGACGATGAGTAAAACTCATCGTCATCCGCTCTCTAGCTAACAGGGTTTCGGCCAGATGTTCGAGAGATGGATGATGTCACAGTTTGATAGATTGCTCAGGTGTGTATCAGTTTCGTCTGTCGTGTTTGAAGATTGTCCGCATGTGGATATGTGATGTTGTTGCCACCACCCAAACTTCAAGCCATCACTCCACGAGTTTTTGTTATTGGAGATTATGTCGTATGAGATGTGAACCATGAGTTGGCATGTGTTATTCGTGTGTATGAGTATATTTACTGCCTTGGAGGCATGGTTATTTTGTAAACTCGTGGGGATCACTTTTGGATTGGGGTGCGACAGCTTGCGTTGTGTGATATTGGAGTTACGCTTGGTATGTTTTCCAGTTTTTGGCAGTGTTGATCATTTCAGAGATGTGTCAGTTCGGACAGCTGACATAGAAATGCCGGGAGCTATTTATATTGATTTCGGTGTACCAGTTATGCTTGGAGGGCCGATTGGTTCAGAGACTCGTTAGATATGGAGTTGTGTTTTGCGATATCATTCTTGGGATGGACTTGTTATCACGACATCGAGTACTGTTGGATTGCCTGAGGGCAAGAGTTCACATTTCTAGAGCAGAGCAGATTTTATTTGCATGCATGCTACATGCAGAGGAGTTATTGGATATGGGGAGTAAATGGATTTTGGTGATCAATTCCATGGTCAACATGAGTTGCAGGATCTTCTAGTTATCTCAGAGTATGGAGATGTATTTGAGGCCTTTGGAAGGGCCGTCACCAGCCAGAGGAGATATTCTTTCGATCGAGTTGGAGTCAGGGACGACACCGGTTTCACGAGTTCTAGACCGATTAGCGACAGCAAAGATGGCTGAGCTGAAAGAACATATAGAAGATTCATCCGACAAGAGATTTATCAGGCCGAATAATTCGCCGTGGGGAGCACCAGTGTTGTTTGTAAAGAAAAAAATGATGGAGTTTCAGGATTTGTATTGACTACATAGACTTGAACATGGTAACCATCATATTGATGAGTTGTTGAATTAGCTGCATGGAGGTTCATGGTTCTCGAAAGTTGTCTTGGCATCAGGACATCATCAGATTGCTATAGTTGAGGAGTATGTACGGAATGTGGGTTTCCGTATACGTTATGGATATTATGAGTTTTGGTGATATCATTTTGGATCGACGAATGCACTGATAGCATTTGAGAAGCTTATGAATGATGTCTTTCCCGAACACTTGGACAAGTGCGCGATTGTACTCATCGACGACCCCATTGAGTTATTCTTGGAGTAGAGGGAGCATGATGAGCATTTGCGGATTGTGTATTGATGCATGAGGATCAGGTCATTCCATATACATTGCATTAGTTGAGACCTCACGAGACCCACTACCATATTCATAATTCGTAGTGGCTACAGTGGTATTTGCGTTATAGTTTTGGGGATTGTAATTGTACAGGAAGGAAGTTCAGATTCTCTGGGATCATTGGAGTCTGAAATCTATCTTCATTCATTAAAACTTGTACTTGGACAGTGCAGTTGGATTGATAGCAGGCTACAGTTTGGATATTGCATAGCATCTGGTAATGCCAATAAGGTGGCAGATGCCTTGAGTAGACGCAGTAACGATGTGTCAGGAACCAAGGAGGTTCATGAGCTTACAGGGACACTTGCTAGTCTCAGATTGTGTGCAGTTACCGCAGAGGGAGAAACTGCTGGTCTTGAAACATTGGAGCAGGCAGATTTATTATGGAGGATACGCAGAGCTCAGGATAGTGATGATGATTTGGTTAAGCAGATTGAGATCGAGAGTATTGGATATCATAAGTGTTGAGCGGGATAGTTTTGAGCGGGATGTACCTGTACCGAAACCGAGTTGTGTGTTGGACGATAAGCTGTTAAGAAAAGGGATCTCATAATAAATACATCACTTGTGTTTCTCTACCCATCGGGAACACCAAGGGGTACAAAGATATGAAGTGTTAACTATAATTGGTCTAGTATGAAGAGAGTTGTAGCTTCATTACGTCACAGTGTCAGACATGTCAGATGGCTATGACAGAGGATCAGTTATCTATCATGTTATTTTTGAGCTTGCTTTTGCCGGAGTGGAAATGAGACATGGTGATTATGGACATTGTTATTGGATTTTAAATCACCATATGTGGAAAGGATGCAACATGGGTAGTCATGGATAGACTTACCAAGTCAGCCAATTTCCTAAGTAATTAAGAAGACAATCAGAGCTAATCAGTTGGAGCAGACCTACATTATTGAGTTTGAGAGGTTTCATGGATGTCAACATTGTATCGGATTGGGATTCTCTACATTTTTGGAGCATTCAGAAGGAACTTGGGACAAAGTTCCACAGGAATACAACTTATTATCAGCATACAGATGGTTAGTCAAAGAGGACTATTCAGACTTAGAGGACATGCTCAGGGATTGCGTCTTCTAGTGTGATGGAAGATCGGAAAGCATTACATCTAGCAGAGTTTGCCTACATCGACAACTATCGTTCGA
>NC_027750.1:45887811-45896293 GCF_000695525.1 Brassica oleracea var. oleracea
TGGACATGCTCTGGACATGCTCAAGGATTGGCTTTGGGACGCCCATGACGGCAGAGGATTTATGCAGCTAAGCGTCGTAAGGATTTGGAGTTACATATGGGCAATCTAGTATACCTGAAAATAATGACATTTCAGGGAGGACTTAAGACTCATAAGCTGAAGCAACTAAAACCGAGGTATATTGGATTGTATCCTCCGGTGGAGCGAATTGGAGCAGTTGATTGCACTTATTTTATCAGCAGTGTATCAGACTTCCATGATGTGATCCAAGTGAGATCAAATTCAGGTGAGGATTGACTATCCGAAGATTTATTTTTTAGGACGGTATTGGACAGCCGACTCAGGATTTGAATTCGAGGATGAATTCCTCGTAAGTGGGGAAGAATTGTAACGACCCAAATCTCGGCCAGGAAAAATTTAGCCCAATAAGACTCAATTACATTGCAGAAAACCCTAAAATTTTCTTATTTAAGATGGGATTTCGTGGTGGCCTCTGACAGAGACTTTTGGGGATGGCAAAGCCCTGCCGAAACGTCACCGGAACAGGCACAAATAACCACCATGAAAGAGAAGCCATCCCACCATCCGAAAAGAGAGAGTAGAGCTCTGCAGACACGTTTTGGGGGAACAGAAGAACGATCGATCAAATATGAGTATTTCAAAGCTAAATTTTGAGGTTATGTTCTAAACTCATAGATATATGTGTATCAGAATGCTGATCGTCATTTGGAATTTTTATCTAAGAGTTATGGTTGTTTCTTTGGGACTGATATCAACAGATCGGATCCGCGAACAGTCAACTTCATCAGTGTTTTACCGTTGATACGGAAGGAACCAGGGACTGGCGGGATATCATTGGAAAGATCTTGATTCCACCTTTTCAGATCATCTATCCGATCGTCAAATCGACTTACAGTTAGAAAGTTATTGACGTTTCTTCTTGGCGAAGAATAAAGCTGTTGAGTTGCAGAGACAGTTCCGACCAGTCTCGGGGTAAGTGAGAAACGGTCAAAAGAAACAAAATCTTTCAGTCTGAAAATTAGTCAGTAAGTAGGCAATTCTCTTATCTATCATCTCCTGCAAGCGGATCGTTATTCCGAGTTATGTTCTGAGAGTTATGCTTGTTTTCGTGAGAGGTGTTGGTGCAGTTTGCGTTTATGACCAGCCTGGAGATGAAGCTACTTTGGTTAAGCAAATGGTGTCTGATTGGAGTAAACTTGGTGTCTATGGATAGAGGACATATAGGACTACATTATGACTGGAGGGATCTAAAAGTTAACGGTGAATTATTGAGTTATTCATCTGTTTGTTCTATGGTTCAGCTCTGCCAGAATATCATATTGATCTAATTTCAGAGAGCTCCGGAGTTGCTTTGTTAGAGCCGTCAAGGTCCATTCGGCGTTTCCTCAGGTTTCTTCCGAACTCGTGGCAAAGGTGAGGGTCTATTCTGTAAATCTCGTACCAGTGTAGAATTCTCTCTATCGTAGTTTAGATTTCGAATCATGATCCGTCTGTTTGAATTGAGTCTTGATTGTTAGTTAGTTCATTCATTGTAAACTGGAACTAGGGGTCTAGAGGATTCAACCTTTGATTGGATTGTGTGATGTTAAGAGATGTGATATATATATGTATGTATACATAGTTATTAGTAGGGACTATGTGCGGGGGCAGGGGCTCAGAGATGTATGGGCTAGCAACGCTACTTTGATTGTGCGGGCAGGGGTTCAGAGACGTCTGGACTGGCGATACTATTGGTGCGGGCGTGTGGTGCAGAGATTTTTGTACCATGGACGCTACTTGAGAGGGCATGAGTACAGAGACAGACTGTACTAGCGACGCTACGTATTATATATCCATATGAGGAGATGCGGGGTATATGGACTAGCTATATGCTATCATCGTATTGTGTGTGTTTGTGTATTTGATGCCTTAGGCGTCTTGTTTGTTAATGTTAGAGCTGAACTTCCATAGTGGGAGTTCTATTTACTCAAGTCAGTGGTTTGCGTGTTTAGCATCCCATACCACACGGAGTAACTCCCCTGTTACTCACCCCTCCTATTCCTTCCCCTTTCAGATGAGACTGACGAGTAGGAGTGATTGCTATCGGGCTGGTGCTTTGGGAATTTTATTTCTTTCTTTTTCAGACTTGCGGATATTATGCTTTTATCGATATTTTCGGGATTTATTATGTTATTTGGAGTTATGACTATTTATTGGATTTACGACTTTGGAGTTGACTTTTGAGAAGTAATAAATAAAGATTTCATACTTTTTATTTATTTAATTTATTTCGAAAAATACGGGTGTTACACTCAGACTCCACAGAAAGTGGACACTTGGAAAGAATACGAGGACATGACAATTTCTGAGATACTAGGATGCACACATGTTTACTTCATGAACGATCAATGTATTGCTAATAGCTAAATTTTTTGTATATTGGTGATTATTAATTGTGTCCATTTGTGTACAGGTTGAAAAGTGCAAGGTTGTTGCTACAATCTATGCTATAGATACTGATTATGCATGGTATTATTTTGGATGTGATGTGTATCAACACATGACTTTTAATGTCCTCGAGCCAGACATTAACAGACCCATCATATCAAAACCATTATTATGGTGTGAGAATTGCAAAAAGAATGTGATAAATGTTTCACCAAAGTAATTTCCAAATACTTCTATGTTATTTGAAATTGATAAGCACGCATGCGTATGCTTACATTATGGTTATTTCCAATTAGGTTTAAGCACATGTATTAAACCGGTGACCCTATCCTAACTTTGTTCATATTTCTATGTTTGTCCATATTCCATTTATTATTCTATTTGTATAGTATTATATTTATAACTTTGTACTGAAAACAAACCAAACTGAAATATAATATATATCAGAAAATATTTTGAACCATTACACATAAAATATATTAGACGTCAGAATATAATAAAATTCACTGAGAAAATTATGTAATAATTGTTCAAAAAAATTTAACTTTATAATGTACAAAAAAAAAATCAAAACCCAAGTTTTATAGCAATTTTTCCGTTAGAATAAAAAAAAGTAATTCACGTTTGCAAACGAATAAAAACCCGCCAGCCCGGGCGGGTCATGATCTAGTTTCTTATTAAATCTTTTAGTATTTTGTTATCAATACTATTAAAACAGAAGGCCTTTTTTTGAGGTGCCCTCCTGTTTTTAAAGTATTTACAACTCTCTGCTACTGGTTTAGTTTTAGGCTATGCTTTAAATTTAAATCAGAATTTTTCTATTTGTTTTAATTCAGAAACAACACATAATTTACAGCTACGTAATCATATTAATATCGTAATACATTGGCTGATATCCTGGAAACATATTTTATCATTAAGTATCAAAGTAACAGTTACGTTTTATACAAGCTTCCATTTCATCAACACTGATTTATATGTCTTTAGAGTAGATGTACCATGTCTTTCTATATTGAGGAATGATGTTCCAGCAATACCCAAGCATCAATGTAATAAGGATTCTGCAAGCTTCACAAAAAATGTAGATACATGTGTGTTAATATCAGATTATTTACCATTCATCCCTTCCAAACTATGGTTTGCTTACAAACAATTACACCAGAAGACCTATATGTTGCATTTTCAAATATAGTCAACCAACTTATTTAAATCCGCATACTTACTCAAATTAAATATCAGCCAATACAAACCAATAGATCAAAACCTATAATCTTGGCAAATAAACTAAATATCCGGAATAACCTACAATATGGAATTTAATAAATTGTTTGTACCGACTTTTGAAGAAACAATATCTATATTTTAGGAGATTTTAAGAAAACCATAAAGAATATACCAAATCATAAATACAAGGGCGATTTTTTTGGATTTTACATGCAAAATATCAATAACAACCAAGCAAAACAAGCAACCGCATAATTTGGAAACTTAAATCTATATTATAATAAATCAGATTATACTCCTAACAGTATTGATTTGGAATATCTTAAACCCCCAATCCTTTTTTCTATATATACATCATATTAAACTCATATCAAATACGCAGATTTCAAAAAATAGTAATCATACAATGTCTTCTAAGAAAAAGTTGGTGTACCTTGATGAGATTAGGCCATGGAAAACAACTTGGTTTATTGAAGCCAAAGTCATACACACCTGGAAACCTTCTAATACCGGATTTGGTGAGACTTTAGAGATCATATTGGCAGACAAAAATGTATGACTGCCGTATTTTTAAATGCACAAGAGTAACTGAATAGTTTTTCTTGAATTATGAATAATGTGTTATTCTTAAAAATAACTTCCAGGGTATCAAGGTTCATGCTACTTGTAGGAAGAACTATTTGAAATCTTTGGGGGATCAATGTATTGTTGGCGAATGGAAGAGTATTGAAAACTTCCAAGTTAGTGAACCTGGAAAACATTTCCGACCAACAAAACTCATGTACAAGATAAGTTTCATCAACCAGAAGGTTATTAAACCGTATGATTTCGAAGACGATGACATGTTTCTATCCTAAGCAGAATTCGATTCTGTTTTGAGTGGAAGATTAGAGACTGAGTTTTTAATTGGTACTTTTCTTTTTTTTATTCATATTTTACTGTCATCGTCTTCAAAATTCCAGTATATTAATCTTAATTATTTTGGGAAATGTAGACATCGTTGGACAAGCCATAGATGTTGGAGAGCTTCAAATTCTCCAATCTAACGGAAAGGAGTTAAGAAAAATCGAGTTCACCTTGAGAAACATCAGGTAAATCATTCAAAATCCATGAATTTAACATATAAATTTATCTATTGATCGATTCTAGACATTATTTGAAACAAATTCCACTTCATGTTTATAGTGATGTGCGCATACCATGTTGTTTGTGGGGGAAGTTTGCTGAGAAAATGGAAACTCATAGAGAGGAAGCACAGTTTGGAGTGGTTGTGTGTTTGATAAGATTTGCAAAAATCGGGTCATTTAGAGGTATGAATTACATACTTTTATTTTATTATATTTATTTTGGATGATTACGTTTTCTTTTTCAGGTAATCTACAAATATCAAATTCTTATGATTCCTCAAAATTGGTGTTCAACCTTATCATAAAGGAAGCAGAAGAGTTAAAAGAAGTGGAATTTTTTAAAACCTTATAATGATTTATTATTATAAAAGGGTTAATCGTTCACTATTTCATTGAACCGCTGATTGATTATTCTTATGTGTGTGTCTAATGGAATTTTAGTTACAAACTTAATGATGATTCTATGAGTATTGTTGAGACAAATGATGAAGGAAAACAAATCGTTCCTGAAGCAAACACTGAGACTCCACAGAAAGTGGACACTTGGAAAGAATACGAGGACAAGACAATTTCTGAGATACTAGGATGCACACAGGTTTACTTCATGAACGATCAATGTATTGTTAATAGCTAAATGTTTTGTATATTGGTGATTATTAATTGTGTCCATTTGTCTACAGGCTGAAAAGTGCAAGGTTGTTGCTATAATCTATGCTATAGATACTGATTATGCATTGTATTATTTTGGATGTGATGTGTATCAACACATGACTTTTAAAGTCCTCGAGCCAGACAGCAACAGGCCCATCATATCAAAACCATTATTCTGGTGTGAGAATTGCAAAAAGAATGTGATAAATGTTTCACCAAAGTAATTTCCAAATATTTCTATGTTATTTGAAATTGATAAGTACGCATGCGTATGCTTACATTATGGTTATTTCCTATCCTAACTTTGTTCATATTTCTATGTTTGTCCATATTCCATATATTATTCTATTTGTACTTTGTACTGAAAACAAACCAAACTGAAATATAATATATATCAGAAAATATTTTGAACCATTACACATAAAATATATTAGACGTCAGAATATAATAAAATTCACCGAGCAAATTATGTAATAATTTTTCAAAAAATTTAACTTCATAAGGTACCAAAAAAAAATCAAAACCCAAGTTTTATAGCAAATTTTGCCTTACAATAAAAAAACATAATTCACGTTTGCAAACGAATAAAAATCCGTCCGCCCAGGCGGGTCATGATCTAGTTTCTTATTAAATCTTTTAGTATTTTGTTATCTAGTTTAAGACATTGACGTTAACTATCCATCATAATTTTAAAGGTTGCACAATTTGTAAATAAATTATTAAAAAATTTATAGGAATTGATTATTATAATTTTTTACAAAATTGAACAATATATTCTTCCTAAAAATTTTCAATATAATCGTAGCACGCAAATGACTATATCATCCGCATAATATGACTAGAATGTATTGACAATTTTTGTCATCATTGTTCGTAAGTAATTCATACATATATACCTACAGATTAGCTAAAGATTGATTGTAGTCAAAAGTTTTAAATTAGCAATGAAGGGTTACAATTATTTGTGTTGCTAATTAATTATTAATAATATATATTTTAACAAATACCGTATCATAATGAGAATTTACGTGATTATATATATATAATATTCATCATCAAGTATCACAGTGTTGTAAATTTTAAACAATTGCTTATTTGTTTTATGTTTATATGATTTTGTCACACTACTGAATGAGGAGTGCAGAGAGAAACTCTCTTTATGCATTGTTTATATGGCCCTTAATACTAGGGGTGGGCACTTCGGTTAATTTCTCGGTTTGGTTCGGGTTCGATTCGGTTTGGTTAGTTCGGTTCTAGTATTTTTTCAACTGAAATAAACCATAGTTAGTTTGGTTTGGTTCGGTTTGTGTTCGGTTCGGTTTATATTCGGTTCGGTTTGTATGTGGTTCGGTTAAGTTCGCTTTGTTTTTTGGATCAGTTTAATTAGGGTTTTCTTAATTTATTTTTTTAAGAGAAATTATTTTTTAAAACATAAATTATGTAAACGCAAACTGTGTGACCTAAATTCAATATAAAACTGAAATAAAAACCTTTTAAAAAGTCACAAAAATATATAAGAATTCAAACAAATGAAAACAAAATAAATAAAAAACTGAAATAAAAACCTATTAAAAAGTCACAAAAATATATAAGAATTAAAACAATGAAAACAAAATAAAAAAAAACCAACATCATTAGTAATGTCTCTTATATAATTATTAAGTTCATACTAGTAAAAATGTGATCGTTTGATTGCAACTCATCAAACAGTTCCAAACTTTTACCAATTGGCGCTAACTTTTTATCCAACTTTTGTTTTCTTTCTCCATTTCCGTCGGTTACACCCAAAACTATTTTTAACTAGTGGTTTGTCCGCGTTACGCGCGGATTGTACGTCAATTGTGTCTATCAAAATTTGTTTGTGTTTGGAATTTTTTTTCTAGGTGATATTGAAACACAAAACTTGTATTTGGGTGGCTTTTCAATAGGGCCGAGAGTTCATGGTTAGTGTAGTAGGTAATGATTGGATGATCTTGAGTGGGTTGATGGCGAGCATCTAGAATTTCAGATTTCTGTGAAGTTTTTCTTCCTCTTCAACCTCAGCAACATGGTGGACGTAGCTCAGGCTTTGGTGAGTGTCAATGTTTGTAAATTGAGCTAATAGCCTCGTCAAATTGTTTACACTGCTTTGAGGTTTATTGGAGAAGATATGATTGTATTAAGGAGCCCATTGTTTTAGTAATTGAGGAAAGTGTTGTGATGATAATGATTAACTCTCACTCTGCTATAAAGGAGTCATGGTTGTATTTATAATATTGAACGCCACCGATCTTTAAAGCGTTAAAGCGCGAGGGTGAGTTCAATTATTTATGCCACTCAATTTTGTATTCATAGTGCGCTATTGCAGTCATTAACTGTAAAGATGTATGTTTAAGTAATGTTTTGAAAACCGAACCGATTAATAATTTGGTAATATCACTCGGCAACTTTTCGGACCAGTTCAATGTTTTTGTTAATAATAAATTTAGTATATACATATACATATATATATATGTGGAAATCTACATTATAATGAGTCAGTTTCATCAGTTTCATCACTCCTGATGCGACACGTCAGCAGGAAAGTAGATCCTACTTTTAAAAAGTGTGAAAAAATGTCAAGTCTGTGGCTCGAACCCGGGTTATAGTGATGTAAACATCAACATTTATACCACTAAACTAAATGATACTTTGTACCTTGATTACCGAAACTAATATATATTTATGAAAGATTTCTTATAATGGATCCCACACATAACTGTAATATTTCAATACTCACGTGTAACTTTGATCATCGAAACCTATTTAGTAAAATCCGCATTCTGCCCCAATAAAACTTATAAGTGGGCTAAATCTCTTTTGTATGTATCTACGATTTTTATAGTACTATGTCTCCACCGATAAACCGAAGCGTTATCCTTTTAGCTTATCAAAAAAAATTCTGAAACTTTTCATCTTCACCTCTCTATATCTCCAACGATCAGTTATGGTACCGTTTCATCTCTGAAACGATCCGTCTCAGTATATATAATTCCTCAAACAAACCTTGAGAC
>NC_027750.1:45897221-45897520 GCF_000695525.1 Brassica oleracea var. oleracea
TTGGTGGAGCTCAATATACTCAAGAACCTCACCGTCTATGTTGTTGCAGGCTCTCTAGGTCGATTCAAATCTCATGCCAGCAACATAGTGTTTGATGTATTCATAGTTACTTGCCAAGATCCAGCCCAAAACAAGGAGAGCTCTCAAATTGATGGAAGCCATTAATAGCAATCACCGTACCTCCTTCACTATCTCCACCATCACTGAAGACACCATCATAGAGAACCATGGCAAGGTTGTCTAATTTTACTTGTCATCACGTTCATGTATTTCAGGAGCACAGTGAGAACATTCTTCCA
>NC_027750.1:45897643-45907644 GCF_000695525.1 Brassica oleracea var. oleracea
AAATATCTATTATATTCCTATCAGCCCGTCAACGTCTTTTCTATGCATTTTTTAAAATTGCTATTATCTTTGTTTCCCATCATAAACTTTGAATATTTTTTTCCTTGCATGTTTTCTCTGTTCGGAGATTTTATATCTATTTTGGATTATTAATGAAACATCGACGGGTTCTAACTCATACAAGATTTGTCAGTGGTGTATTTTTTTGGTTCACCTATTTCTGACATTTTTTTTGTCAACCATAAACTATTTTTAACAAAGTCGAGTAAAACTCTATAAATAAATAATTTTGCAACCGTATAATTTTATAATTTTTTCTAGAGTTATTAATTTTTTTTTAAAAAAGTAGTTTATTACAATTCTATATTTTTGAAATTAATTTAGGTAAAATAAGAAAATAATTTAATTTATTGTTCGATAAATTGGTTAATTTTTTGAATTCAAACTTTATATTTTGTTCCTTACACTATTTGTTTTATATACTAACAACTACCTAAGTAAATACTAAACAACTTCATAAACTTTATCTTTTGAACATGAAAGCGCTAATAACGCTAATGGTCGATCAAATCATTACGAAAATAATGCATATGAATTCGCCGGTCATTCTTATATCAACTTAATCAAAATGTGTGACTTCCAAATGTTATGTCCATCACCATTATATACAACACGGAAAAACAAAAGTGGAAAAAAATAAACGACAAAATCCCGTACACAAACCTACACAACGATCAATAACTTATCCGGCTCCGCGCTTGCTATACCCCTAGTATGATTAACAGGAGAGTACACCTAGAAACCTTTAATGTTATAAATGAAACATATAATTAAAATAATTTTTAAATAATAATGTTTGTGATCATTATTGTTTTACGCTTTACTGCGATTCCTTTTTTTTATAGTGGTATATATATATATATAGTTTATAATAAATCTTATCATCAATAGATAATAATTTGTAGTATATGTGTATAACGAAGAGAAGGAAACAAATGTACTAAAAAACACTAAAAAGGGAAAGAAATGATTTTGGTTTTCAAACAAAACGCTAAGAATCTGTAATCAAATTAATAAGTTATCATTTCTATATCAAAATTAAAAAAAACGACGTTTAAGTATTTTTGTTGAACATGTTTTATTTATTGATCCGAGTCGTCGGTTTAACCGGTTTTTAACCAGTTTTAGCTGTTTAATTCAAATCTGAGTTTTAAATCAACTCGGACTTTGTTTATTTAACGATTCATGGTTGATCCTCTCTGGTTTCTAAAACACTGGTTTAAAGGAATTGTCTGTAGTATGTTACACAAAATCGGAAGCAGGTACGTGGAAGCGAAATCGTATAGAAGCGTAGATGCGAGATTTCTTAAAAAATAGGAAGCATGTACGTGTTGGAAGCGTATATTCAAATATATATATATATATATATATATATATATATATATATATATATATACATATAAATGAACTTACAAATATCTTTATAAAAATTATGACTAAAATATATAAATCAAAATATTAAATCACATATTCTTTTTTAATAATTTTATTCTATTTAGTTGATTCATATTTTAATTATTAAAATACTAACAAATTAAGCTTATAAAATGTTATCAAATATAATTATGTTTAATAGTTCACAAATATCTGTCACCATGTATTTGAATATATATGCAAGATTTCTTACAAAAAGTTATTATGCTCGAAGACAATTTATAGTAATAGTTTTGATATGTGCATGTTTTTATTCTCTCTATCGTTATACTGTTAATTTTGAATTTTATATCAAACAAAAAAATATTTTTTTTATTTAGTCAGATACTGAGCTTTTAAAATGGTAACATGATTCCTAAATGGAAGCATAAGGTTCCAACATGTTTTTAAATATATATTTTTATAAACATATTGGAAGCGAGATTTTCGTAGCTTCCGAGAGCTTCCGGTTCAAGCGTTTTGACGTAGCTTTTGTGTTACCTACTGTTTCCGTTTGAGTGAACAAATATTTGTTAGAGCATGATTATTGGGAGGTTCTTAGGGTGAAGTTTTTAGCGGAATATAAGAACCCGTCTCTTAACTTTTAACTAAAACAAACTAAGAACCGTCTGCTAAAAAGTTAAAAGTCAGGTTCTTATATTCTGCTAAAAACCCACGTTAAGAACCCTCTAATAATTATGCTCTTGATAACCTCAAAAATATTTGTTAGCCAACTTTGGTAATAAAAATATTCTTAAAACGTAATAACGGGCCGTTTGCTGGAGCCCACGAAATGGGTGTTGCTAGTTTCAGTTTGTGTTGAGAAAAAGTCGCTAGACAAACTACATGTGAAGGAATGCGGTCTACAGTGGAACATGATACGGTTTGGAGATTAAACAAAAGAAGTTATGATATGTTTGGTACCGTCTATTGAGTTATTCGGTACCCTGGGTTTTTTAAAAGTCATATTAGTGGTCTTGCGGGATTTTGGTCATTTGTATACTCTCAAACGCAGCTATACTGGTGTCATTGAATCAACGCAGAACATGCAGTGGATTCTCTCACTGGGGAAATGATGGGCAGATCCAAAGACCAAGCGCCAGGGGTTTGAGACAATGAAAAGTCCAAAAGAAATGATTGAAACCCCCAAGCGAACGATCCCGTCAACTACATCTTTTCATGTTAAAGAAGAATGTTATATGAAAAAGCAAAGAATAAAAATCTCTCTCAAGTAATGAACCCACTTTATATTATATGATTTCTTCAATATGCTCTCTTCTTTTACTAAACCACATTCTATTCATGGATCTTTGCGAAAGCTTAATGATTCTTTCTACAATTACTCTTTCAGGATACTTCGTATTTGCTTCAGTCCCATCTTGAGGCAGAGACGACTTGGAGCCATCGATAAGCTGACGCTAGCGAATGAGGAGTTGGTTACTGAGGAAGAGAACGTGGCGAGGCTTCAAGAATGTGATCATGTGATCCTCAAAGAGAAATGTTCTTATTACCTTGTTAACTCCGAGTTTCAAGAAGCTTTGGTAGCAGCCATTGTTGTTGCTTCAGGTTTTGTCACGGTGCTTTAAACATTACTTGAATATATTTAAAAATCTCTTAGTTGATCAAATTTTGGTATTTTTGTCTTTGTAATTAAATGTAAGTAAGATGTATTGATGGTGATCTAAATATATCAACCAAGCTTGGATTATTTTTATTTTTTGTTCAAGCTTTGGATTAATTAATTAAAGATTTTTTAGTGTGGGAGTTGAATCCAATGGCTAAGATTCTTTAGCTTGATTGTTTTATATCCCTTCTTAATTTAATACGTCCACTCATCGTCAACGTCGTGTAAGAACCACCGCTGGATCAAAACCAAAGAAATACAAACGGATGAAAGAATCGTCGTTGTATGTTTTGGCATAATTGTAGTTATTAACTTTGGTTTGTTACGCTTCTTCACATGAAAATGTAGTAATCTTCTGAAAACCATTTTTCTACCTCGCAATTAGTCATACTATAATCGCTGATTTATCCTCATAATTTTCCTTCAAAAGAATGTGAGCATAAGTGTACAAAGAATTCGTATAAAACCAAAAAGTAATGAGATGATTAGCTTAATTCGGGTCACTACTGATAAGTAACTCAGGCTGATTGATGAGCTGAAAGTGAAGCTGACATGGCACTGTGTGAAGGTGGCTCAGTTGATTAACCGTTAGAATCAGTTAGCCAACAACTGAATCTTATGTAATGTACTCATCTTCTTCATCTAGGGTTGGCCATTTTCTAGGATTGTATGAAACACTGAGAGAAATCTCTTGTAAATGGGCTCAAGGTCATTAGAAATACTGAGATTGTAATTCCTTCAAAAACAGTAATAATACACTGCTTGTGCTCTATCATCTACATATCATTTCTTGAGCCTACCGTTACACTCTTTGCTGCAGTGAAGAGGAGATAGTGGGATTAGTGGGATTTGATGATCGAAAGGCATTAAAACTGAACATTACTTTTTGATTGTATAAACCTTCAGACTGCGGCTGAAAAGAGGAAGGAGGAGAAGGGTGATACCTTGATGGGGTTTGTCTTGCATACGCCCATGATTTCTATTTTGTATTATAATAAACTATTTTATAAAAAAAAAAAATATATATATATATATATATATTATAATTGATTATAAAACAAGTCTGTATACATATTTAAAACTCTTTATATTGATTGTTTTTTGTCTAAATGTTTTGAAATGATAGAATTCATAATTTTTTTTGTGTTCTATTATTTTAATCATAGATGTAATGGCATGAGTTATAAATTAATTGAACATTTAATTTTGATATAAATAATTTATTGTTTTGATTATTTAAGGTTTTATTTGAAACATTTTTATATTTACTTTTGATTTAAATTTTGTTATGAGTTTTCATTTTATTTGTCATCCATCTAAGTATAAACCAACTTTGACTTGGTTTATATCATAAATAAATTTATCAGTCTAACTAAATTCATAGTATGTGAGTTTAGTTTAGTATAAATAAATTATTTTTTATATTTTTTTGACAACGAAACCAAAATTTTCTAGCTAAATTGTTATGTAGAAAATAATTAATATGATTTTAATTACACTGAAAATTTAAACTTCTTATTTCTTACCAAACCAAATAATATCATCCCGAACTATTTTATGATAGATAAATTGTTAGCAAATGGACCAGAAAAACAAAATGATATTTTCCTCCAAGCCAACTTATGAGGAAACATCTATATACATAAAGAAGACTTTTCTCTCTTCTCCACCTCATCAAATAGGAAAATCCTGACACGACACGTGGCATCTTCAAGTTGTAGTTTCTGTAAAGTTTCACGACAGGGCCTGGGCTATTCTCTATCCAAATTCTGCAATCATTATTTTGGGCTTATCCAGTTTTGGAATTTGAGATATGTATGAAGATTACATGGCCACATTTTTTTGTGTCTTCTCCAAAACCCCGAAGATGAAGCAGTTACGGAGTCACCGCCGGCTAACAGCTACTGTTCTCCCAACCATCAATAATGATCTGAGTGTTTCACTGTCTGCTATTAATTTTGATAAAGAACAACTTGAATCAGTCCTCTCTGTTTTGCCGATTGGAGTTCTTCAACCTGAGAATGAATTCCGGCACCATTACGGTAGTCGACTCGATTCATGCATTGTCATTAACACTAAAATTAACACCAATTTCCCACTCATGACACGATATATCATTCAATGAATTCTCTCATTCAGTTGTGTGAATCCGCTACTATAAATATTTAAATTTTCTTTCTAAACTTCATCAGTTTGTTCCTTTTATTCACTAATGTTTTTAATCTAGCTCTCAATAATTAGAATGGCAAACTCTAGTCTGGTACTTGGTGATTTGAAGGATGGCCAGTTGAAGCTCCACCGTTCACCCGAGATTCTGGGAGGCTCGAAATGTAAAGACAGCAGGTGAGTTTATAGGTATTAACATGTAGAGTTTATATCTTTCAGTTTCATAGAAAAGCCGTCTACTTTGGTTGCTCTTACTTTTCACTTCATCTGTCCGGAACTAAAAAAGACATGTGTAATTCATAGTGATACAAAGGTGTGATCACTTCCTTCCATCTCTCCTTCATGGTTCTGTTTCTTGAAACTATAACAACTTTGTTATTGAGCTGGGAAGATGTGTGTTCTTTTGTACACGCCGTCAATGGTTTCGGGCCCTTTTGAATAAAGCCTAAATCTTTGCTTAGATTGTCGAATCAATTGAATGTTTCGTAAAAGCATTGTATAGTTGTTGTTGTTATTTCAGTAACTTTGTCTAAGACAAAGAAGAAAGGAAGGAAGGGAGCACATGGATAGTATTGTTGATGGAATCAGAGAGTTTGTCGAGAAATATAATTCTATATCTATGTTTTCTCTTTTGAAAACATGGGAAATATCAAATACACAGAGTTCAGACAACAATTTAGACACAATGAAAGATCGTTTCTTTGTTATTTATTTTGTAACTATGAGGAGCTGGGTGTTGTTGAAAGTAACTGAGATTAATATATGTTTCACTTAGTCTTTGATTTGTAGTTTGGTCTTTCTTATTGGTTCAGCTTTTTCCTAGGCAAACAAAGTGATGCAGGTTTCTCTTGGTCGTTCTGCTTCTGATGATATCGGTCCTCCTTAAAGCCTTATTGATTGTGTGTTCTGCCTCTTAGAATAGTGTATTTATATTAGTTGGTCTTTTCTCGCCAATTGCGCTTTTACATATGATTTGGAATTTTTTTTCCAGTTGCTTCGTGTTGATGTTGGACTTCTTATTATGGATATGAAAAAGGAAAAGGTTGAAAGGTATTATCTTTCTCGAAGCCCTCTTTTTTTTCCTTATCTTGCTTTGGTGAAAACAACAGTGAATGGCTTAAACAGTTTCCTTCTCTCTCCTGGCTTTCATGTATCTTTGTTGTAACTGTTTCAAAATACATCTTCTTATTATCGTTAGAGGTCATTTTACGCTTACGAAGATTCTGAATTTGTAAGGACTGAAAGCACTGCAGTAGAAACGGTTTGTGGTTAAAACTATTTGTTGTAGGCTGGAGATCAGGGTGGGCATGATGGTTGATGGAAGCTTGGATGGTTTGACCAAAGAGATGATCGGGTGGGCGATATGAGTGGGATGAAGGTTGTAAACCTGAAACAAATGTAAAAAAAATGAGATGCGGTTTATGATATGAATGAAACAATAAAAATGAACAAAGAAAAAGGATTGATATGGGGGAATCAAGCTGTTGGATGTGTATCACTCTCAGCTTGATCAAAGAATGAACTTGAAGTGAATTTGCGGATGAAGGTTTGATTGAATCTATCAATCTGATGGAATGATGGATCGAATTGATTGACTCTCTCAATCTGTGTACTAAGATTATTTGATTTTCACAAATAAACTAGACTCACAAAATCAATAGAACAACAAAGATTCTATCTTTGAATCCAAAAGACCGATATTTTATACAAATAACAATCTTTGATAAAAACTAATAAACTTTTTATTAAAGTGGTGATTGAGGGTCCTCTTTACAATGGACATGTAGGAGGTTATATAATTCTCAGAGACAAAGGTCCTAACATTCTAAAACAAATAGAAAAAGAAAGAAATCAAAACTAAGCAAGAAATTGAAAACTAGCCATTGGAGCCTTTTGTGGGATTTTTGCTTCAAGTAAAGAATCTGATCTTTTTTTTTGAACCTGGACGGTTTAAGCGGATAAGAGAGCTTCCTTGGGATCCTATGGATGGCTTGGAAGGTTCTGATGTCGTGTATAAACTCAAAGAAAAAGAGCTGTTGGAGTTTGAATTCAAGAGCTTCCAAATAAGGCAAGTTGGAGTTTATGGGGATCCTCCTGATCCTATGTTGGCTGGTGCATGGTATGAACTTGTAGAACTCCTATTGGCCATGCTTCTGGATGGTTAAGATAATTTCATGGTTCCCATAAATAGCTCTGGGTCGAACCAAGCTGAATTAGTTGAAGACTTTCCGTTAAATGATATCGGTTTGGCCAATTGATGCAAACCGGCTTGATCGTTTGGTTTGATTGGGATCCACCTGATCCAGTGTGGCATTGTGCTTCCTAGGATGTTTTGGAGTGCCTCTCAATGACTTAGAAGGTCGCCTGGTTGCCATTATTGAGGTTGATTTGATGTGAACCCCAGATCTTCCAAATAAGGAAAGTGTAGAACTGGTTTGGTCGGTTTTGGGAAATTGATCATATCTTCCGATTTCCTTGACCATTTCTCGTGATCTTGGGCTTTCTGGAAATATTATAAACTCCTTTTGACTTCTACGATTGGCTTTTGTTCAGGCCGCTTTTTAATTGGGCTTGAATCTCCTTCTAAAGTCGGGTACTCGCAGATGGATAGACTGAAAACCTTTGACTTGTAAAATTCATAACTTCTTGCTCCGTGAATATTTTGGCCCGATTCTAATTGTCCTGGACTCCTTATTAAGTTTATAATTCATAACAATTAGCCTAGTGATTTAAAACCTCTTTTTCTGTAAGATATGGAATTTTTAGTACACGTATGTCCTGGTTGGCGACTTGGCTGGTTGAGTTGGGCTTTGGGTTGACCTCTGGTTCAGTTGCTGATCTGATGACCGCATCATACCCTCCCCCTTGAAAAAGTTTCGACCTCAAAACTGGATAACCTTCACCAAGATAGAGCAAGTCAGGTTTCATTCTCTTTTGAGAGTTTCGAACCATACCTTGGTATAATTTCGGTTTGGTGATGCACGGTGCATCTAGTGGCTCTTTTTGAGAAGATGTGAAAGGATCACACGCCTCTGCTATGGTTATGGACATTTCATCTCTTCTGGAGTGGATGGTCCTTCAAATTTTTGGTGGCCACGCTTCTGGTCTCCCTTGGAGTTGATTCTCCTAACAACAAAATATTATCCGGTGGGATTTCTTTGAAGCTTTCTTCTTTGCAACCTGAAATAACCTCAACATTCTGGGCAAGAATCAAGTTCATTAATCTTTTCATGGGGTTAATAAGAAAATTATGGTCTGGTGTGAAACATACCTTAAGCCGTGGTATTTGAACAACACATTGTTCAATTTCCGGTTTCCACTTGGGAGTGGGTTCATGGCTGAGCTTATGTTCTGGTTCTTTCCTTGGAACTTCAGTAAGCTTAGAGCTTTCATTTGTTCTCCATGTACCAAGAACACACACGTCAGTACTATTATCTAAAGGTGGTGTTAAACACTTACCTTGGTGGGATACTTTTATGACCGGTTTTGCTTCTTTAAGCAACATGGAAAGCTTTGTGTCTTGATCCATCTTCTGGTCTATCACAAGGGTGATGCCTGGTGGTTCCTCTCCTTTGAATTCTTTCTTCTTAAGTCCTGTTACAACACCTTTTGACAAAGAAAAGTGCATTACACAAGAATTTGGAATCAATAAATCAGATTGAAAAAAACTATCACTTTTCATAGATAAATCTGTTTTCTTTTCTAATGATGTTTCTATCAAAGCTTGCTTAGTAGGACAAACTACAGCCTAGTGTCCTTTCTTATGACAGTTATAACATGTCTGATATTTTAAATCCTCAGAGTTAGAAGACTTACCTTGGCTTGATGGCTCTTTTTTCTTTGGGTTTAAAATCTCTTTGTTTCTTGGACTTAAATCATGGACAACTTTTGATTCCAACAAGAATGTGGAGATCGTGTCTTTCTCAACCTCAGGACCTGTCTTAACATCCTTGGACAAAGACAAGTGACTCATACAAGTGGGAGATGATTTATAAACAAATTTATCAAGTATAGGACTTAATTACCTTGGCCTTTTCTTGAAAAATCGGTTTGTCTGATTTTTCTGTGTCTGGCCAACGTGTCTTGGCTGACAAGGTTCTTCTTCTCCATGGCCTTTGGGACCTCATAAGGTTGGTATTGATCATATAAAACTGTGGGCATCTGGCTTTGCCGAATATGGTCTTGATAGATCAAGCTCCTACAGCCTTGTTGTGGCACTATTCTCTTTGCCTCTTTGGACCCATAGCTTGAAAATCTCCTTGGGTACCTTTCTCTAATTTCTGGTGATGGAAGTGAGGATACATACTTCCTGATCATGGCCTCTTTAAGGTCTTTCCACGTTTTGATAGCCTCTCTTTGGCTCTTCCATCTTGCACCATCTACACCTTTCCACCATTTGTATCCACTTCCGGTGAGTTGTTTGATGGCATGACTTAGCTTTTCTTTCTTTGGCACGCCATGGTATAAAAACCAATCATCCATGGTACTTTCCCATGAGAGATAATCATTGTGGGAACCAAAATTTGCACTGTCAATTTACGTTTAAATTAGGAAACTAGGAAAACCCAAATTTCCCAGAGGTCCCGGATCTCTGCGAGAGCCAATGACAAGTAACCAAATATATGCGGAAATCATGAAAAGATAACAAACGAGTTTAGAGAAAACAGTAGATCTTATTTTGAGTCCGCGTGAGAGCGTTGCGATCATTACAAGAGATCATAAAAGCTTTGGCCGCAAA
>NC_027750.1:45907672-45908874 GCF_000695525.1 Brassica oleracea var. oleracea
CAGCTCGATAACAAAAGACGAAGAAAATACAGAAAAAGTTTTTGATTGATTTCGGACTGAACCTTATGAAAGGCTGCCTACGTACCCCTTTCGAGGATCAAGCCAAACGTAGTTCAAGAGTGAACCAAGAGATCGAACTGCCTGTGCACGTTCATCTGGTAATCGGGTGCAAGTCATGGAAATAGAGCATGTCGAGAATAATGCCTCAGAGTTTCAAAGTGCCGAGAGTTCTGAGTCTAAAAAGTCGTCCCTCATGCTCCTAGGTCGGTTTACGCTTTTCCCCTTCTGCCCTTAAGCCGTCATAGCCTAAAAATGGAGATATTCCATTTTTCCCGATCTTCGTAATTATCTTCAAAATTTCGTATTTATCTGCGGAAACTTGACATTTATCTTTCTTTGCGAACCAAGCGTAAACCGTCCCACGGTTTACGGGCTGCTGGTTAAGAAATCGTAAGGTGGGCTTCGAGTCATGCCTTAGGTCCCTTTGGGCCGTCTTTTGACTTGAAGCATTTATTACGACTTCTTTCGATAAAAACGAACTTTCCGCGGTTTTTATCGTAAATTTTGATTGATAACTTTGAATGGCGGAAAACATGAAATGGGTTCGCTATGGTCTTCGGGAGACAGCATCGAAGGCTAGACGAGAATGAATGGATTCGTGTCGTATCGACGTTTCGGAAGAGCTCGATCGCTACGTAGCGACCAAGATCGGCTCGAGCTGGGTCGCTACGTAGCGACCGAGCTTGGCTCGAGCTCGGTCGCTACGTAGCGACCGAGTGGGTCGTGTGCTCGGTCGCTACGTGGTGACCGAGGTTGGCTCGATCTCGGTCGCTACGTAGCGACCGTGCGACCTTTTTCGGGCTTTTCTCCAATGTCTCGTGTTTCTTCCGCAGGGCTCTTCCTACGAATAAATATTTTCCGAAGATTTATTTTTCGTAAAAACGTTCATGCCAATTTTTACGGACTTTCAGACATTGATTCCGTCGTGACCGATTTTGACCCCAACAGTTAGCCCCCCAGCTTGTTAGAACCATGAGCTTCTAGCGTGAGGTTCTAGCGAGTGGCTTGGCAAGTTTGGCAAGTTAGGTGAGTTAGGCGGAATTTATGGTTGAAAAGTATCAGGCGTGTTGCTGCCGATGGCATTTTATATGGGTGTAGAAGGAAGGCTACGAGTAGTCATCTCGTAATCTAACTCTGTGTGA
>NC_027750.1:45912371-45912988 GCF_000695525.1 Brassica oleracea var. oleracea
TCGTAAAATCTCAACGGAAACTCCGATTGAGACGAAACGAAAAGCGTTACGAAGAGGATTCAAAAGAGAACGCAAAGGATGATCCTTTTTAGGCCTGACAGGTCACTACGTAGCGAGTGGAGAGTTGGCTTGAGCTCGGTCGCTACGTAGCGACCGAGCCGTGTGCGTGCTCGGTCGCTACGTAGCGTCCGAGCTGTGTGCGTGCTCGGTCGCTACGTAGTGACCGAGCTTGGCTGGAGCTCGGTCCCTACATCGCGACCGAGCTGTGTGCGTACTCGGTCGCTACGTAGTGACCGAGCTTGGCTTGAGCTTGGTCGCTACGTAGCAACCGAGCTGTGTGCTTGCTCGGTCGCTACGTAGCGACCGAGCTGTGTAATCGATTTGTTGCGTTCCTTTTTCCGCGATTAACCTAGGGATTTTCTACGGTTTTTGGGAGAACAAGTTTTACCGTTCCGAAATGTTTTCGGAAAACGTGTTTTGGTAAAACCTTTACGCATTGAGATTTGTTTTGTTCGGTAATGAGCCAAACTTACGGGGTTTGAAAATATTTATCGTTTCCCTTTATGTTTAAAAAGAGAAATCGCGAGCTCGTTTCATTGCACTTCCTGTGGCGAAAA
>NC_027750.1:45913194-45939118 GCF_000695525.1 Brassica oleracea var. oleracea
CGAAATTCGCACTGTCGATTTACGTTTAAATTAGAAAACTAGGAAAAACCTAATTTTCCAGAGATCCCGGATCTCTGCGAGAGCCAACGGCAAGTGACCAAATATATGCGAAAATCATGAAAAGATAACAAATGAGTTTACAGAAAACAGTAGATCTTATTTCGAGTCCGCGTGAGAGCGTTGCGATCATTACAAGAGATCATAAAAGCTTTGGCCGCAAAGGCTGTCAGCGAGTTACCTAGTTCTAGCAGCCTAAAATCTCAAACCTGGTTGACTCGCAGCTCGATAACAAAAGACGAAGAAAATACAGAAAAGGTTTTTGATTGATTTCGGACTGAACCTTATGAAAGGCTGCCTACGTACCCCTTTCGAGGATCAAGCCGAACGTAGTTCAAGAGTGAACCAAGAGATCGAACTGCTTGTGCACGTTCGTCTGGTAATCGGGTGCCAGTCATGGAAACAGAGCATGTCGAGAATAATGCCTCCGAGTTTCTAAGTGCCGAGAGTTCTGAGTCTAAAAAGTTGTCCCTCATGCCTCTCGCCTAGGACTCCTTATATACTCGCTCCTAGGTCGGTTTACGCTTTTCTCTTTCTGCCCTTAAGCCGTCATAGCCTAAAAATAGAGATATTCCATTTTTCCCGATCTTCGTAATTATCTTCAAAATTTCGTATTTATCTGCGGAAACTTGACATTTATCTTTCCTTGCGAACCAAGCGTAAACCGTCCCACGGTTAACGGGCTGCTGGTTAAGAAATCGTAAGGTGGGCTTCGAGTCATGCCTTAGGTCCCTTTGGGCCGTCTTTTGACTTGAAGCGTTTATTACGACTTCTTTCGATAAAAACGAACTTTCCGCGGTTTTTCTCGTAAAGTTTGATTGATGACTTCGAATGGCGGAAAACATGAAATGGGTTCGCTACGGTCTTCGGGAGACAGCATCGAAGGGTAGACGAGAATGCATTGATTTGTGTCGTATCGACGTTTCGGAAGAGCTCGGTCGCTACGTAGCAACCTAGCGGGACGGACGCTCGGTTCCTACTTAGCGACCGAGCTTGGCTCGAGCTCGGTCACTACGTAGCGACCGAGCGAGACGGACGCTCGGTTGCTACGTAGCGACTGAGCTTGGCTTGAGCGCTACGTAGCAACCGAGCGGGATGGACGCTACGTAGCTTGGCTCGAGGTTGGTCGCTACGTAGCGACCGAGCGGGTCGTGTGCTCGGTCGCTACGTGGCGACCGAGCTTGGCTCGAGCTCGGTCGCTACGTAGCGACCGTGCGACCTTTTTCGGGCTTTTCTCTGATGTCTCGTGTTTCTTCCGCAGGGCTCTTCGTAAGAATAAATCTTTTCCGAAGATTTATTTTTCGTAAAAACGTTGATGCCGATTTTTACGGACTTTCAGACATTGATTCTGTCCTGACTGATTTTGACCCCAACAATCATCTGGCCAACTGCTTCCTGAAAAAGAAGAAATCTTAACATCATTAATAGATTTAAAATCAAGATAAGAATTAGTTAAGTATTCATGAGAGCAAGATGTTTGATGTGGGGTGATCCATGAAGGATCCGGTGGCTTGGGCTCAACATAACCAGCCTCTGGTGCATCTCCAAATCTTCTTTCTCCATGTGGTGATATTCGGCCTTGTGCCTTATTCTTTTTTCTCAACTGAGCAGTCTTATCATTGAGTTTTTGTATAGATACTAAGTGTTGGCTCAGTCTGGCCTCTAGAGTTAGGCCGTGTGCTTCTCCTTCCATTAATTCCTGAAAACAATCTCAAAGATCAAGTGAAGTATGAGAAGTTTTGGCCGAGCATAAGAACAATGAAACAATGCAAACTATTTTAACCTAAACCGATAAATATGCAAGGAATGGACCGAAATGAAATAATCTAAGATGCAATATTTTTCTTTGGTTTTCTGGATGCAATCCCGAAATAAAATAATATGGGATGATCATAAACACACTGATGAGAAATTATGGAAAGAAAACTAATACTGATTTTTGTTTGAATTTTCTTAAGATGCAACAATTAAACCAACAATATGCAAACAATATGAACTATGCTCTTAAATATGTATTTTTCTTTTCTGATGCAATCACGAAAGGATCAACTAATATGCTATGATACAATAACTAGGATGATTTTTTTTTTTTTTGTTTGACTTGATATGCAATGTAAAAGAAAATGGAAACAAATTCAAAACAACAATTTTTATGGGTTTTCGATTATGGAAACAAAACAAAAAGGAAACAAACACTTTTCTTTTCGGATTTTTGATTTTAAATGAATCAAACACAACTTTTTCTTTTATTTTTCGTGGTTTTAAAATATGATGAACAGCAAGAACAAAAATATGCAGAAACAAAACTTGAAACAAAAGAAACAGTTTTTATGGAGTTTTCGATTTAAGAATGAAAAAACAAATGCAAGCAAGTATGAGATGCAAAGATAGATGTCACCTGAGTCAGGAGCTTAAGCTCTGATACCAAATGTTGCAGGCTGGAGATCAGGGTGAGCAGGAGGGTTAATGGAAGCTTGGATGGTTCGACCAAAGAGATGATCGGGTGGGAGATATGAATGGGATGAAGGTTGCGTAACGACCCGAATTCTTAAATTCGGTTTTGGTTTTTTTATGTCCATTAATTAAATTTCTCTAAACCAACTTGATTTATTTTTGGTTTAATTAATTATTTCAACCTTGTGAACCAAACCGTGTATGCATATAATTAAAGCGTATATATTATCTTCTTCTTCTAAACCTAAAAGTCATGCGCCGTATGTAGAAGTTGGGCGTGCTCTTCGAAGCCATGCCATGATCCTTCCGTTCCTTCATCTCCTCCCCATCTCACTTGCTCATCCCTTGTGCCATTCTCTTCTTCTCCCCCATTTTATTCATGTGTCCGTGTGTTTGATGACTGAGAAGACGTGACGCATCCACCATCGTCACCACCGGAGCCATGTCCTTCACCATCAACCACCGTGAGCCATGCCACTGGAGCCAGCGCCTTCACCGGAGGAGTAGCTCGTGTTGCTAGAGATCCGTTGTCACCGTGGAGAAGAGATGTACGAGCGGGAGCTATCGCATCTTGACGCCACCGGCACGCATCAACACCACCAAGCACCACGACCGGAGCCGTTTCAGTCTGACCAGCCGTGATCCTCAACCGTGAGTCACCGGAGAGGGCCATGCACGTTTGGGCCCGAGATCCGACACTACGATTCCAAGCCGTGGAAGTTAAGAGAGATTATATTAATTTCTTGTGCTGCAAGTTTCATAATAAAACCCTAGATCTATTATATGATATTTATGTCTCCTATTTCGCGTCTGTTATTTTCCGATCCGGTGTGACATTGTTGAGAGTTCGAGATCCATGGCGAAATCCTAGCTTCTTTGCTGATCAAGTCATCTTGTTTATTGTCGGATTTGTTTCTGGTTCTCCGTTATGGCTAAGGTGAGGGTCTATTCCGTAAATCCCGTACCAGTGTAGACTTCTCTCGATCGTAGTTTAGAGTTTGAATCATGATCCGTCTGTTTGAATCGAGTATGTTTGAGTCTTGATTGTTAGTTAGTTCATTCATTGTAAACTGGAATTATGGGTCTAAAGGATTCAACCATTGATTTAATTGTGTGATGTTAAGAGATGCGATAAATAAATGTATGTATACATAGTTATTAGTAGGGACTATGTGCGCGGGCGGGGGCTCAGAGATGTCTGGGCTCGCGACGCTACTTTGATTGTGCGGGCAGGGGTTCAGAGACGTCTGGACTTGCGATGCTACTGGTGATGGGCGTGTGGTGCAGAGACGTTTGTACCATGGACGCTACTTGAGAGGGCGGGGGTACAGAGACATACTGTACTAGCGACGCTACGTATTATATATCCATATGAGCAGATGCGGGGTGTATGGACTAGCTATATGCTATCATCACATTGTTTGTGTTTGTGTGACGCGCTAGGCGTCGTATGTGTTCATGTTAGAGCTAAACTTCCATAGTGGGAGTTCTATTTACTCAATTCAGTGGTTTGCGTGTTTAGCATCCCATACGTCACGGAGTAACTCCCCTGTTGCTCACCCCTCTTTCTTCCCTTGCAGGTGAACTTGATGAGTAGTTGGATATCTGGACGGTTTGGTGTCTTTGGGATCATTGTATTTTATTTCGCTTTTAATTAACTTTTCGATTTAAAGTATTTGGTTTTAAATTATAAACTCGTTTTATTTGGAGATTATTTGATTAAAAGGTTCGACATTTTATTCGGTTTTATAAATCGGTTTAATGCAATATCTTTGTGGTCAGTAGCACGCCTTTCTTGAGAGAGTAGGAGACGGGTGTTACAGGTTGTAAACCTGAAACAAAAGTAAAACAAATGAGATGCGGTTTATGATATGAATGAAACAATAAAAATGAACAAAGAAAAAGGATAGATATGGCGGCATCAAGCTTCTAGATGTGTATCACTCTCAGCTTGATCAAAGAATGGACTTGAAGTGGATTTGCAGATGAAGGTTTGATTGAATCTTTCAGTCTGATGGAATGATGGATCGAATTGATTGACTCTCTCAATCTGTGTACTGAGCTTATTTGATTTTCACAAATTAACTAGACTCACGAAATCAATAGAACAACTCTTTGAATCCTAAAGACTGATATTTTATACAAATAACAATCTTTGATAAAAACTGAATAATCTTTTTATTAACTTGGTGATTGAGGTCCTCTTTACAATAGACGTCTAGGAGCTTATATAATGCTCAGAGACAAAGGTCCTAACGTTCTAAAACAAATAGAAAAGCAAAGAAATCAAAACTAAGCAAGAAATCGAAAACTAGCCATTGGAGCCTTTTGTGGGATTTTGGCTTCAAGTAAAGAATCTGATTTTTTTTTTTTTTTGAACCTGGACGGTTTAAGGGGATAAGAGAGCTTCCTTGGGATCTTCTGGATGGCTTGGAAGGTTTTTATGTCGTGCATAAACTCAAAGAAAAAGAGCTGTTGGAGTTTGAATGCAAGAGCTTCCAAATAAGGCAAATTGGAGTTAATGTGGATCCTCCTGATCCTTTGTTGGCTGGTGCATTGTATGAACTTGTAGAACTCCTCTTGGCCGTTTATGATGTCTTATGGATGGTTAAGATGATCTTCTGGTTCCCATAAATAGCTCTGGGTCGAACCAATCTTAATTAGTTGAAGACTTTTCTTAAATGATATCGGTATGGCCAATTGATGCAAACCAGCTTAATCGTTTGGTTTGATTGGGATCCGCCTGGTCCAGTGTGGCATGGTGCTTCCTAGGATGTTGTGGAGTGCCTATGAATGACTTAGAAGGTCGCCTGGTTGCCATTTTTGAGGTTGGTTTGATGTGAACCCCAGATCTTCCAAATAAGGCAAGTATAGAACTGGTTTGGCCGGTTTTGGGAAATTGATCATATATTCTAATTTCCTTGACCATTTCTTGTGATCTTGGGCTTTCTCGAATGATAATAAACTCCTCTTAACTTCTAGGATCGGCTTTGGTTCAGGCCGCTTCTTAATTGGGCTTGAATCTCTTTCTAAAGTCGGGTACTCGCACATGAACAGGCTGAGAAACCTCTGACTTGTAAAATTCGTAACTTCTTTCTCCGTGAATATTTTTGCCCGATTACAATTGGCCTGGACTCCTTCTTGAGTATAGAATCCATACAAATTATCCTCGTGATTTAAACCCTCCTAGTTTGTAAGATATGTTATTTTTAGTGCACGTATGTCCTGGTTGGCGACTTGGCTGGTTGAGTAGGGCTTTGGGTTGACCTCTGGTTCAGTTGCTGATCTGATGACTGGATCACTATTGCAGCTTGATAAACAAACAAGCTTGACTGTGTTAGTCGTCATTTCTGATCAACTATGTTTAGGTACAATTGATTGATCATGTTGAACTGAAGGAAGATCCTCTAGAACAGTTTGCACATGAGATGGAACTGTTTGTAAAGACGCAAGATATGAAGTTTGGCTCAACAACTGTTTTATCTTACAACTTTGTTTTCATCATCATCATCATCTCTCTCTCTGTCTCTCTCTCTCTCTCTCTCTCTCTCTCTCTCTCTCTCTCTCAAAATTAATTTCTTTTGTTGATTAATTCACTATAGAGTACACATAATTGATCCGTATTTTGGTAAATAAGAAAATCTCTATTCTAAAAGCCATTCTTTTTGTATGTTTTTTAAACATTGAATTTTCGATGATGTTATGATATTTTAAGAAATGATTCGGTGAACGAATGTGATTTGGCATATAATATATTTTTAACATGCTATATATTATTTTGAATAAATCTAAAATACTTAATAGAAAGTAAACTATTACTTTTAAAATAAATTGTTTAAATAAAAAAGATTAATTATATATATAATACAATTATTATAAAAACAAATAAAAATAATAGAATAAAAATAAAATAATCACTACTCTGAAAACCAAACGATAATATTATTTTCTGGAAAATCTAATCATTTTCTATATTATGTGTATTTGATATCAAATAAATATGTGTATTTTTAAATAGTAACGAGTAGTATAGTATTTTATACTATCTACTTAATTAAAAAATAGTGAAATGATAATTTTATTTTTGGTGCTATCTAAATCAATATGTTTAAAAGAAAATGTATAAGAGGAACTAAAGTATATTAAAAAAAGGTATAAAAGGTAGACATAATTCAAAATTTATAAGTTGGATTTCAACTACGATTTTGAATCAATTAATGTATTTTACTTACTGAATGTAATAAAGTAGAATAAACATCGACAAAAATGTAAAATAATGATATTTGCATCAGAATTTATTTCTACAAGACAAGCATATTATTTTTTAGAAAAAAAACAAGCTTAATATTTTCAAAAAGAGTAACAAAATAATCAAGAGATATTACCCATAATAACACACATTTTGTTGATTAATTCACTACAGAGTACACATAATTAATTCACTCAAGTCCCTAACATATTTCCAATGTGGGATCTTCTCTCCAACAGTAATATCCTTAACCTTGGTTCTGAAACTCGTGAATCCGCCATTGTTTTTGTTGAAAGAGTTCCTAAAACAGAAACTATATCTATATAAGTAACAACAGAAGAGAAATAAGACAGAACATAGTTGTTAATTGTTATATTATCAAACCTTTTAAAATTTCGGTTGCTCGACCGTTTTGATCGCTTGTTAGATCCCATTACAACATAATCCGAGGTTTCCTAAGGAAGATATTTAATTGTGTTATCTAATCATATACATCGGTTACAACATCATCTAAGACACCTTCAGATATAATCCTTACTCTCTTGTGAAAACAAGCTAACTCTTTTGCACTGGTAAGGTTGTCTCAGATGCTTGGGAACAACAGGGTGTGAAACTTCAGGCTCATATACTCTCTCCTCAATTGGTTCCAACTCAATCACGTAAGCAAGCAACACATCCATCCATGAGTGTTGATCGATGTTAGGTTTTGGTGAAGTATCAATGTTCTCTCTCGTAGGGCGTCGATCGACGCTAGAGGGGCGTCGATCGATGTTCTGTTCCAGTGTCTATTCCTGACATAGATTTTCAGGCCGTTCTTCATCCTCTAGCTCCATGATTTTATAGATAATTTTCTCAGGATTTATCTCTAGCCCCTTCACAACCTCAGAAATATGTTGAAACTGAATGTCCAGTTCCTTGTCATGGTCGCAGTAGCAAACTACAATGAATCATGGATCATCTCCAATATCCATATATCTCGTTTGTTGCTTGACAACTCACACTGGATCACAGTAGACAGTAGGGTCTATGAGTGTCAGACACAACTTGTTTGTCTGCATGTCGTAAACTGCTCCTACAGTAGCCATGAAGGCTCTCCCAGGTAGTAGAGAAGAATTCTAGTTGAGCTTGATATCTAGAACATGGAAGTCTACTGGAACTAGGGCAATACCAATCTGCACCTCAAGATTTCTGATGATTCCTCCTGAGTTCCTCTAAGAACAATCCAAAAAAGTGATTGAATCCTCTGAAGGCTCTATCTTCAGACCTATTTGGTTTGCCATCACCTTTGGTAGAATGCTCACTGAAGATCATGTGTCGCAGAGCACACTAGGGTACTCAATGCCTCCTATCAAGCATGGTACTACAAACTTTCCAGGATAACTCTTCTTGTTCAGTGTAATCCTCTGTCTCATCTTCTCTTTGACCTGGTGGAACATTCTCCTAATGTCTTCTTCAGTCTCTTTGGTCTCTCTGAAGAACATCCACAGATGGCTTATCCATTGGGATCCTTAGAATCCTCTTTGTGAAACTATCCATCTCCTTATCATTAACACCCCTCTTCAGATGCTTAGGAACCTATTCCTTCCTCTTCCTTCCTCTTCCTTAAGGTCTTTCCCACAGTAGCCTGATCAACTTGTATAAGCTCTGGTGCATCTTTAGATTGCTCACTGATGTTGTCTGTTGATGTCTTTGAAGGTTGAGATGAGTTTTTGAGTGTCTTCAATCGTGCTACATCGATTTTGGGTAGTTGCAATTGGTAGTATAGAGGTGCTCGTCGATCGATGCCAGGAGGTGACTGTCGATCGTCGGTTGAGTCTCTCTGTCAATTGGCGGGTGGCTCATTGTGGTTTTACAGGATGAGGTTTGGGTGGATGAGGGTTCTTAGTTGTGAACTCTTCATGGGTCATGATTCTTACTGTCTCGCATGATGCAACTGATTCCATATGAACCGTCGATCGATGTTGAGCAGCAGGTATTGATTGGTGTTCATCTGACTCCATCGGTCGATGTTCCTCTCTCTGCGTCGATCGACACCAATGTGAACTTCTGAAACTCATAGAGCTCTCAACTTCAAAATCTCCTTCCTGAAGATTCTCCTCCTTAAATACTTTCCAGAAATCATCCTCTATGATGGCATTCACGTGGTACTTCATTGTTTCATCTCATTTACCCTTGAGGAAGGTCTCTTGCTTCTTAAAAACATCTCATGTCTGAACCACTTGTGTCTCCAACTTCTTCACATGTGTACTCAAAGTTTAAAACTTTGCATTCAGCTCAGTGTAGACAACATCTATCTTCCCATTGACATTTACCATCAGCTTCTACTGGCCCTCAAGAACTTGATCAATCATTGTTTCTATCTTGTTCTCTCGAGTCTGTGGTGGTACGCTCTAATAGGAAGAATATCCATAAATTTTGTTGCTGTTGTTGTTGAAGTTGTTGTTGTAGGGTTTATGGTACTGTGAACTCTGGTTGAAGTTACTTATCTGTCCATAAGAGTTTATGTATCCACTCTGGTTTCCAGGTTTCTGATTCTAAAAACCAGTACCACTGATGAAGTTCAGATCCTCCTCGAAATCTCTGTCACTGTTGACATCTAAAGCTTGAGTTTTCCTCTGCAAAGCTAACATGCTTCTTGAGAAGCTTGTGAACACTATCCAGCTTACCTTTAACATCGTCTAGCTCCTCCTTTCCTAGGGTAGCCAATTTTCTCCTCTCAAAATCATGTTCTTGGTACTACTATTGGATGCCAAGTTCTCAATAAGTCTCACAGCCTCTTCTGGATTCCTAGTGTTGAAGTTTCCTTCACTAGCAGTGTCCAGAGCCATCTGATATGCCAGCGCGATACCTCTGAAGAGAGTCCTGAGCAACTGCACTTCGTTGAATCCATGGTGTGGACAGTCTCTCTGATAGGACTTGAATATGATCCAAGAGCTTCTGAATGACTCTGTAGGCTCTTGTGCGAATGTAGTAATCTTGCTCCTTAGGTCCTCAACTTGTGACTGATCAAAGAAATTGCGCAGAAACGCATTCTTGATGTCAGCCCAGGATGTAAGAGATCCTGGTGGTAACTGCTTAAGCCAGCGTGAAGCTTGTCCAGACAGTGAGTACTTGAAAGCTTGCAAAAAAGATAGTCCTCAGGGACTCCATTGGCTTTAATGGCATAAACCAGATCCTCGAACCGCTCCAGATGGTCCATATGATGCTTGTGATAGACCACAATATGATGTATGTGCCATGAGTGTAAAGTACTGGACTTTTAGCTCGAAATCGTTCCTCTGGATAGCTGGAGGACGAATAGCAGATCTGTTGGCCTAGTACTGATCTGGACGGTTGTAGTCAGCCAATATTTTGGGTAGAGAAGTCTCCCCTATAACTTGAGCAGCTGCAGCGATATCAGCATCTTGATCAGGAATTGCAGCCCTCTGATCATCTAACCTTTGACCTGCTGCATTATGCATATGACCCTCCTGGTCATGCAGGTCTCCATTCTCATCTCGCACTTAGATAAGGGTCGCAACCATGTCTCGCGGACAGGTGTCGATCGATATTCTGGTGGAAGTGTACTGTCGGTCGACGTTTGCTGAGAAGTGTCGGTTGACGAACTGATGTTGTTGTCGATCGATTCAGATCTCTTCTCTTTACGGATCGTGTGTTCCAAGAGTGCATGGTCTGAGAATAATAGTGATTTTTCCTTGTTGCTTCTGGTACTGCTGGGCATGCACCTGAAAGAATTCAATAAGAAATTGTTTTATCAGTTTTCTTGAACGGTAGAAAAACCTAGACTAAATCTAACTAGACAAGATCTAATGGCGATCAAAGCTCACCCTAAGGAGTGATTTTACTCTCTCAAATAAGAGGTTCAATTGTAGTATTTAGGGATCAAATCCACAAAGAGCTAGAGCATACAATAGATCTAAGCAGTTTGTGATTAAGCTAGGTAAATAAAGAAAACAGTAAATTGCAAGTAAAGCGAACAAGACATTTGTTCAGATGATTGGTTTGATCTTTGTAAATAGTTATTAGAAAGCGCTAGATCTAGGGTTTCTATTCAGGTAATTAGGATTATAGAGGTATAAAATACTTAGGCTGTCAATCCTAGAACTCGACTCCTAGTGTAAAGATATCCAGCTTTCGCATGTGATTCTTGTGTTTTGACTAAGTCCAATGTCTCAGCTGTCGCTTGTTGATACGGATCGAACGTCGATCGATGTTATGGTAAGAACGTCGATCAATGTTCTCTTAGAAAGGCTTTAGCGAGTTGATCGATAGGTTCACAAGTATTGTCTAAATAAGTTTTCGTTTGTTTCTAGCAATACTAGCTCAAAGGAATTAGTTCTGGTGCAGAACCTACCGTCGTAGTTGTTCACAATCCTAAGTTCAAGGTTCTAGTTAGCTACTCTAAAACACATGCATTAACCACAATTCTTTGAAGGATATTTATTACCTTAGAAATTCTATATTTTGGGATAATCCCTCTTAACCTATTTGAACCCTAAATCTAACAGATGAATTAATCAGACATAATAAAGCAATTCATAAACATAAACTGAATAAAATGCATAAATAGATTAGAGTTAGAAATACTGGAGTTCCAATACAAATCTCTAAAGGAGTCTTGGATCTTCTATCCAAACCTACTAAAAACCCTAAGTATTGTTTGTTGTGAAAAGTAGAAAATATGAAAGCGTAAGTTGCCTAGAACAATGGAATAACATATAACTATTAGGTTAAAATCGGCTAGAGGTATTTCTGTAAATGTGTTGTGACTTGGGATTTAAGTCGGTTGGAAACCAAGTCGGGTCTTGCGCGCTATGGTGTTGATCAACGGCACAGGATGTGCGTTGATCGATGTTTGTCTCTGGTTGTCGACCTTCTGACTGGTTCGATGGTCAGCTACGAGCTTCTTCTTATTTTATCTCAAAAATTCACCAAAATCACCACTTTCCTCCAAAACACTTATGAACCTTTAAATATACTAAAAAGACTCTATAACAAAACAAATAGTTCCTAAAACACTTATATACCATGACTAAAAATGGGTAAAATCCATGGTATATCATAAGACCCCATTCTCATCAATACTCAGGATGGGTACTTCGACCATCTTTATCTTTCGTTGAATTGTGCCGATCGATGCTCTTGTGGTGTCGTACAATGTTATGTTTTGAGAGGCGTCGCTCGATGCTCTGTGTGTGTCGTTCGATACTTGTCATCTGTTCATGTGTTCTAGTTCCAGTAGCTCTTGTATTGAGAGTCCTTTCCCCTTGTTGCTTCAAGTACTAATATGCATGTACCTGGAACCACAAGAGAAAATAAATATACAAAAATAAAAACATAGTCTAAATCCTACAACTAGTCTAATGGTGACTAGAGTCCCGGGCAACGGCGCGAAATTTGGTATGCTCAAATTACCATAGAGTAACTCTCTAAAAAAAGAGATCCATTGCAGTATTTAGGGATCAAATCTACAAAGACTCAGTGTTTCACACAATAGACTTATGGTTATCATATTAAGCTAGGTAGTAAATAATATAACATAGTAAACAAAAAAAAAAGTAAATCGGTTTGTAAGTTATAAGGAGAAACGTTAGATCTAGGGATTTATCAGACAATGGATTCAAAACTACAATAAATGGTGCCAAGGGTTTGTCAAGTTGGATTCTAGGACTCGAATGCAATAAGTAAGTTATCCAGACCTCGCTGTGTAAACTATATGATGTCTAACTCTAATCTAATACCAACTCTCATTGCGTTTCCGATGAATCAAACAAGCAATAAACAATATTCGATAATTTGCAAATACAATCCTAAAGTAACTCTCGCTGTTAATGGATAACTAGTTCAGCATTATTAGGTTCAAGCAATCAATTACACTCTCGTCTCTCTCGTCTCTCACGGCGATCCTATGATTCAAGGTTCCAGTTAATTACTCTAGATCCTAGTATGATAAAAAATCCTGATGTAGAATATGATGGATAACACTAGCAATTCTATGATTAGCAATTTAACATTAAGCTCATAAAATCCCTAGATCTAACAGGGTCATTACTCACACATGAAAGTAGGAGCACAAATCATAATCTGAATAGGAATCATATAATAAACTCAATAAAAAACCCAAAGGAGTTTCAAAGTAGACTCTCAAGGAGTTCTTGTCCTCTCCAATACAAAAGAAAGCTTAGCCACCAACAATGGATTTACAATAGATAATATAGGTTAAAACACGTAGGTACTTCTTTGTAAATAAGGGATATTTCTGGACCAAACTGAAATTCTTGTAACTTGATAAAAACTTGTTGGGTACTTAGCACCATGGATGTCTTTCGGCGCTCATGGGTCGTCAGTCGATGCTTTTAACAGACTTCAATACTCGACCGCTTCTCCTTGCGCGTAAGACGGACCAATCTTCAGTATGATTGACCTTAAACTGGTGGAATTGGAAATAAAACTCAAAGCTCTATCTTATGTCAAAATATGAGCTCAATCACACCACGAGAAGGTGTCCATCCGTTGCTAATCTTCTGCGCGACTGCGCAGTTCTGCATCTCAAAAAGCTCATTAATCTTCAAAGTTCTACAAAATGCACATAGACCTGTAAATGACCTAAAACATACTCTAAGTACATAATAAGGACTCTAAATATGGCCTATAACATGGCCTATAAGTGATAAATAATGGGACCTATCAAACATCCTTTCACATAAATTCAGTCTTTCTTCTTGTTATATGTATCCGGATCAATCAATAAACGTCTTTCAAATAACTCACCATTAAATTCGTTACATTTAATACGTGCCAAATTTAGATTAAACATGTGACAGATGTAATATTTAAAAAAAAACTGTATTTTGAATTGAACTAAGACTAATTTGTAGTCTATTTATTTAGCAATATCTAAAAAAGTGATCATGTGAATTGGATGAGTGGTGACTGAACTTGAAAAAATCCTAAAAATAGCCGTTTGTTTCTTAATGTTCCACCTCATCCTTTGATATCTCAAAAACGTTTGTCAATTTCTTGTGTGGATGGGGGAGGGAGAAAGGAGAACGTAAAAGAAGGAAGACACGAAATTAACACAAAAGGATTTGGTTGGTTTGCTTTTAAAATGCTAAATGACAGATGAATACGGGTAAAAAGGCGTGACACCCGTATATATTTATTTCAATTTACTCCGGATCTCATCATCTCAAAGCTTCACATCGATGGAGGGCTCGTCTAAAAATAATAAGCGAAAAAAAATAGATGAGCATATGAAGAAAAACAAGAAGAGACATGTGATCAACAATAGTATTAACTTAAATCCTGAGGAAAAGAAGATACGCGAAAGAACTGAGAAATCCGGGCAGGAGAGTTTCGGAGTGTTTGAGTTTCCGTGGATGAAAGATAGCATGATCTCCACCTCCCTTGATTGGAGTCTACCGGGATCTCCTTTTCCGTTCATAGATGATGGAAATGACATGTTTGAAGGGAGTAGTGAACTGAGGTTGCCAGTGAAAAGGTTTAGTAATGATATGTTGGAGTTTGAGGCATTTGAATTCATTTGGACTTCTATTTCCGATTAGACTGAAAATTTTTTTTTAACGTTGTACTAAGAACAGCGTTGAGGCTGTCCAGAACCAAACAAGATTTCTGAGGATTTTTTTATTTCTTTTCTATTTCGTTTCTATCGTGTTTGTTGATATGTAAAAGAGAGTATATAGGATTTAGTGATTAATAAACAAGTGCATTCATCATATTCGGCAAAGATAATTGTAACACCCATATTTTTCGAAATAACTTAAATAAATAAAAAATTTGAAATCTTCATTTATTACTTTTCAATAAATAGTCATCAATTAAAATCCAATAAATAGTCATCAATTAAAATAACATAATAAATCCCAAAAATATCGATAAAATCATAAAATCCGCAAATCTGAAAAAGACAGAAATAAAACTCTCAAAGCACCAGTCCGATAGCAATCACTCCTGCTCGTCAGTCTCACCTGAACGGGAAAGGAATAGGAGGGGTGAGTAACAGGGGAGTTACTCCGTGAGGTATGGGATGCTAAACACGCAAACCACTGACTTGAGTAATAGAACTCCCACCATAGAAGTTTAGCTCTAACTGATATTCATGGTGTTCTTCATTGCCACCTTCATCTACCACGTGTGTCCCACTTTGATCAGGATGATCCAGATGATCCAAGTATTGATTATCAGCATCATTTCTGTTCCCTCCCTCATGATCAATATGGGGCTGTTCTTCAGCTTCGTGTACTCCTGATGAGTGCTCCTATTGGTGATCCCGGGATACACCAATCCCAAGTCCTTCCAGTATCTGTCTCAAGCATGTAGCTCGATATGATGGACACGAAAGATCCTTCAATTCTTTCCATTCTTTTTCCTCATAATAGCTCTTCTCTTCAAAGAACATGACATCTCTAGATACAAGTACCCTCCTGGTCTCTGGATTGAAGCACTTGTATCCTTTTTGTGTAGTTGAGTACCCAATCATCATAGCCCTCACACTCCTAGCTTCAAGCTTGTTTCTTGTCTCTCCCGGAACCAGAACAAAGCTTACACATCCAAATACCCTCAAATGATCTAAAATTGGCTTGCTCTTGTTTAGAACTTCATAAGGTGGCTGATCCTCCAAGACTCTGGTTGGTATCCTATTGATCAGATAACAAGTAGTAATCACAGCATCACTCCAGAATCTCTTTCCCACACTCATTTGAAATATCATCGACCTTGCCACCTCCATAAGATGCCGGTTCTTTCTCTCGGCAACTCCATTCTGTCGAGGAGTGTAAAGACAACTTGTCTGATGAAGGATTCCATGTTGAGCTAGGTGATTCCTTAATGCATGGCCAGTATACTCTCCACCATTATCAGACCTGAAAATCTTAATCTTGGCATTATACTGGTTAAATACATAGGATTGAAAGTTTTTACATGCATCAAGAACCTTATCCTTAGTTTTAATGAGTGTTATCAAGGTGTATTTCGATTTTTCATCTATGAATGTGACAAAGTACTTGTAATTATCTCTAGATAAACAAGGAGCAGTCCATACATCAGAGTGAATAAGATCAAAGCATTTATCATAGATAGTAGTAGATCTTTTAAATACAGTCTTACAATGTTTTCCCAAAACACAAGCATCACAATCATTATTTTTAAACATGACATATGGTAACATAAAGCTCAAGGCTCTAACATGTGGATGTCCTAGCCTAGAATGCCATAATGCACCTTTACTTAAAACATAACTCAACAAGCAACTAGAAATAGAAATAGAAATAGGGGAAATGTCTTCAAGCAGATAAAGATCTCCTTTGGTTACTCCTTGCCCATCAACTTACTGCTCTCAATATCCTGAAACTTCACATCATTAGGACTAAAGATAACATTGCAATTTAGATCAGTTGCATTTCTTAACAGATAAAAGGTTTGAAGTAAACTCAGACATGTAAACAGCTCTAGACTCTTTATCAAACAATTTCAGGTTTCCAATTCCTTTAATAGGGATTCTATCACCATTAGCTATCATTACATGTCCATGAGTAGGTTATATGTCTTTAATCAGAGAATGATCACTAATCATAGGATAAGATGCACCTGAGTCTATAATCAAAGGTTTAATCATGTTTTGCGCAATCAAAGTCCTAGGTGTTTCAAGTCTCATTCTCATGTCATCAAGATTATCTAGCAAGCTATCACCAATCCTAGACAATTTATGAGCAGTATATGAGTAACCAAGAGTGTTTCCGAGTGTGTTACCAGACTCTTTAAGGGCTTTTATCAGGGCATCAATGCCGGACTTTCTAATCACCTCATGCTCCATGTTCTTCCCGGCTCCTTGGTGATGAGAGGCCAAGGCTCTACCTTCACTTTCACCCGCCTGAGCATTTGCACCAGCTCCTGATGAACCGGCGTCACTTGCCTCAGCAGAAAGGTGATCTCTTCTCTCCCTCTCCTTGTTGAACTTCGCCGGCTTGAGATGGGGATGGAGGATCCAGCATTGACTCCTATTATGCCCCGTTTTCTTGCAGTGGTCAGAGTTGCCACTAAAATTCCTTTCCTCTCCACGGTAAGCAGCTTTGTTGGCTTCGACAATCTCGGCCTTGCTGGATAACGCCATGTCTCCTTTCCCACCAAAGAGGCCAAGTGATCCCTCTTCCTTATGTAGCTTCGCACACACCTCCTCCGTAGATGGAAGGTTTGAGGACCTAAAAATGTGCTTGATCACATCATTGAACGCCGGATTCAATGTTAACATCAATCCAAAAACTTGATCTTGCTCACGCCTCTCCATGAGTGTCTCTTGATCAGTTGTGTTTGGCCTCAAGGTTTGAAGCTCAGACCATAGTGATCTATACTTGCCCAAGTGCTTGGTGAACTCCTCCTCTTCTTGCGCAAGGTTGTTGATGGCTCTCTTGAGCTCAAACACCCGGCTCAGATTGGTAGTGTTCCCAAACGTCTTCAGAAGTGTTTCCCATAGGTGCTTAGGAGTCTCACAGTAGCTGTAAGCTTCAAGGAGATGAACTTCAAGTGATCCTTGTAGTACTGAAAGCACCATTAGATCATCTTGTATCCACTTTTTCTCGGTGGCCGCAGCTAGATCTCCACCACCTTCACCTCCTTCTCCCTCCTTGGCTTCTGTCTTTGGCGCCGCATCATCCGTGATATGACTCCACAACCCTAGCCTCCCAATGGTTGTCTTCACCAGCCTGGACCACAAGAGGTAGTTGCCACTACCCTTTAGAGCAACAGGAACCGTAATCACCTTGTTATTTCCCTCCATCTTGTCTCGCTAGAACAGACTGAAGAAAAAGTTTGTATCTTGAAATGAAGCTGAAGAACACTCAGAAACTCAATACCAAAGCCAACCTGGCTCTGATACCATATGATTTTAGAAAATAGAAAAGGTATTGAGTGATTTAAGATAGGATTAGAGTAATTTAAAGAGATTAAGAGAGGTTATGAGAGATTATGTATAAAGATATGTGAGATTCATGATGAACATAGGATAAAGAGACTCTCAAACGTGTTAATCATTAATCAAGACAGAGTTTACAATATATAGTGAGAGACATAAGGGTTTTCAGAAGTATAAGCATGTGAAGTCGAGGTAAGGTTGCTTTAATTTAAAACCTAGACAATGGGAGGAGCCACACACTTTTGGCATCTTTTGCTAAAGCTCCTTTTGCTTTGACAGCCTGTTCCAGCCTGTCTGGATAAGGTACAATCCCTTTAGCCATCTCAACGGTCTTCTCCTCAAAGTTTAATCTTCAATGGCTGGTACATCTCTTACTCGGGTAAAACGGTAACTTGGGCGAGTTATGGATTGACCCGGATGGTACGGATGGTGCGGCCCGTACGGCCTTGTACGGCCTGGTCGATCCATAACACTTCTTCTCCATTCATTCACATTATCTCATCTCTTGTTCAACTCCTTAAGCCATCTCCTCTCATATACTGATCATCTCATTTCAACATGTGATAGTGGTACTTGAGGATCGTATCCACCGAGACTCAACAATAGACTTGAGTATTTAGATTAAGCTAGGCAAGCAAATAGAAAACAATAAGCAACAGTAAATAAGAAGAGTTGCAAGATCAGATGGAGAAAACGCTAGATCTAGGTAAATCAATCAGGAGATTCAAAACTGCAATCAATAGGTGCCAAGGGTTTATAATCCACGATTCTAGAACTCTAATTCAATAGTAAGTTATCCAACTCTCTGTGCGATAAACTATCAGATGCCTAACTATAACCAAACTACAACTCTCTTTGAGAATTCAATGAATCAAGTAAGGAATAAAACAGATTCGATATTGCTCTACTAAATTCCTAGACTAACTCTCGATGCGATAGGTATTTAGCTCATTAAGATTACTTCAGACAATCAATAACACTCTCGTGTCTACCAATTATCCTATGATCTAGAATTCAGAATGTCAATCCAATCCTAGGTTTAAAAGCAATCAAGATAAAAAATTCAGTAGATAAACCAAGAAATTCTGTCAATTAGCAATTTGACATTAAGACTTAGAAATCCCTGAATCTAACATGGTTATTACTCAAACATAAAAACAATAACACAAATCATAGTCTGAATAATATCATTAGTGAATCAACAAGAGTTCCAAGAAAACTCTAAAGGAGTTTTTTCTCTTCTCTCCAATCTAAAAATAAAGATTAGCTCAAACAGTGGCTGCAAGATAATAAATATATGTCAAAAACACACAAGAGACTTCTTTGTAAATAAGAGAAACTTCTGGGCCAAACTGAAATTCTTGGAAATTGATTAAAAATCGCCGGGCACTGTTCTGGAGAAGTGTCTATCAACACTCAGGTGGTGTCAGTCGACACTAGTTAATTCTTGACCGCTTCCTCTTCCCTCGTCAGACGAATCGCTCTTCAGTAATCCGAGCATGACTTTTCATATAGTATCCTGATTGAACTCAAACTGGTGGAACTGGAAAATTAACTCAAACCTTTATCTTGGTCAAAAGATGAGCTCAATTTCACCATGGGAAGGCCTCCATCTGTTGCTGAACTTTTGACAAGACCAAACAGTTCTGCATCTCAAATAGTTCTAGAATCTCCAATGTTGCCAAAAACGTACTTGAACTTGAAAAGACTCCAAAACGACTCCAAACATATATATATAATAAACTCTAAATATGACTTATAACATGGTCTAAAAGTGTTGAAAACCATGGTATATCCTTTGCTTGTACTCAAACAAAACATAGAATGAACCTTTGGAAGAGGTTTGAAAACGCAAGGACTAACCTTTCTTTAGAACACCACCTTTACCTCTGCAATATTTCAAGCCACATCAAATTAGTACCAATTTTAGAGGCACTTCTATGTACTTAGCCTCAGCTTAGTAACCTGACATCCAACCACAAATCACCAGACACCATCTGACATAACCCACTATTGACCTCATTTCTTAAGTAAATGTGTAGGGTTTATGATGCAGAATACGAACTGGATAATCAGTTAAATCTAGGGACTTGAAGAAGCAATCAAGAGATTCAAATAACCACGCTTGAGACATGCTTCTTGTAAGACGAATTGAATCAAATCTATATAGGGAATAGAGGATCTCTCTAGTTTATTAAATATCAAAAATTTGCTTTCTATTTAAAATACAAAAACTTTAATCTAAGAATACAAAATAGGAAAACTATTACAATCGTAAAACTTAATCGTATTATCTGTTTTCTTCTTGTCCAAGCATGATGCTGCTGCATCAGGTCCCTCTGCGTTTGAAAGGTTCAACCTCGAATCGAGATGAAAATTGTTGCTCCCAAACCTCCAAGAAAAGCATATCCGTTTCATCTTTTCCATTCCTTTCGAGTTTCCCTTGATCTCATTATTCTCTTTAATCATCCAATGCATAGAGTGCTTTCCCTAACTACACATATAATCACCAGTTTCCAACCAATTGTCTTTGTTGACGTCGAGGAGAATATTCTTCACCACATGCCGTAGAGATTGAATGTTATGTTTAAGTCCCACATTGTTCAACACTTTATATGCAAATAACTCAACGCCCAGAAACGTGCACACTAACATGATAATGAACACATCAACCTGATAAAGATCCGTAGCATGTGTTACCATGATATATGGGATGGTTGGGATGCTCAAAAAAATCTTTCAAGAGCCATTTCACCTTGAATGCAGGGATGTATATCCATGAAAACACATTATTTCTGTAACGACCCGGTTATCCTAAACCGAATTTTAAATTGGATAAATTATTTTGTGCTAGTTACCGTTTTGGTTTGCTCCAATAAATTATTTTTATTACTAAACCAAAGCCTTAACCTTCTTATATTGTACGTGTGTGCAATTATACCTAATTATATAATGATCATCTTCTCTCGATGGCAAGCCGCCATGGTCGTTGCTTGCACCACCCATGTCCTTCTCTTCTTCTCTTCCCTCACGTTCTCTTTGTTTCTTCTTCATTCCCACATTTCTTCTTCTGTGATTGTTGATATGTTTGTGTATGGAAGAGGAGCGACCAAGCAGGAGCGTTGCCAAGTTCGTTTCCGTTCACCACAGCTGGTTGTGGATCTGTACCGCCGTGAGCTGTGAGTCAGCGGAGGTGGAGCCCATGTCGCCGCAGTTGTGATTCAGTCAAGCCGAAGTGAGGTCTAGAGTGTTAAGCGATGCCTTGCACGTTTCTAGGGCAGCAAGCAAGCCATCCTTGAACCATAGTCGAGATCCATGGCGAAACCCTAGCTTTCTTGCTGATCAAGTCAATTCGTTTATAGTCGACTCGCTTCTGGTTTTTCCTTATTGGCTAAGGTGAGGGCTACTCCGTTAAATCCCGAGCTAGTTTAGTACTACTATTATGGAAAGTCTAGTTTCGAAACATGATATGTCTCTGTGAATCGAGTCTGTTTGAGAGTCTTGCTTGTTTGTTTATTATTATTTGCTTGTAAAATTGGAAATAGGATTAATAGATGATTCAACGGTTGACTGAATTGAATGAATTAAGAACTGCTATATATATATGTATACATAAGTTTGTTATGAGATTGCGGGGCACAAAGATGTTGTGCTAACGGCGCATTGTGTGGAGATTGCGGGACACGGAGACGTTTGTGTTAGCGGCGCATTTTATGGAGATTGCGGGGCATATGGACGTCTATGCTAGTGGCGCATTGTATGGGGATTGCGGGGTACAAAGACGTTTGTACTAGCGGCGCATAGGTGATTGCTGGGTACAAGGATGGACTCTTGTACTAGCGGCGCATAGAGATATATATTTATATCCGTATAAGGAGAATGCGGGGTGTGTGATCTAGTTATGCACTATCAGCGCATTTGATGTTTTATGTGGTGTATTAGACACCGTGTTTGTTTCATGCTAGAGCTAGGCCTACATAGTCGTAGTGCTATGTACTGAGTTAGTGGTTTGCAGTTTAGCATCCCATACCTCACAGAGTAACTCCCATGTTGCTCACCCCTCCTTCTTTCCCCCTTTCAGGTGAGACTGACGAGCAGGAGTGATTGCTATCGGATTGGTGCTTTGGGAGTTTTATTTCTTTCATTTTCAGATTTGCGGTTTTTATGATTTTATCGATATTTTTGAGATTTATTATATTATTTGGATTTATGGCCATTTATTGGATTTACGACTTTGGAGTTGATTTTTGAGAAGTAATAAATGGAGATTTCGGACTTATTATTTATTTAAGTTATTTCGGAGGATACGGGTGTTACAATTGGTGACAACTCATCGTGGAGAAGTGTTGTTAAAGGGTGAGGTCATGGGTTCGAGAGTCACCAACAACCTAATTATGGAGTCAGAGAGAACTCATAATGGAGAGGTTTGGGTCAGTGCCCTCCAGGGCTGTGAGCCGGATTCCGAGTGAGCGGGATGGGCTGTCACAATTTCGTTAACCAAAACGAAACGCACGAGGTTGCCTGTATTATATGAAACATTACATCTAAATATAATGTCGTGAATCTGCAATTGGAACCCATTGGTAGACTGAAAAAAGTTCTTGTTCCCAACTTGAAAACTCCCCACCTGATTTGTAATGAGATAACTCGAAAAAGTACCCATGGCAATGACAGACACATATTTGGCATAGACGACACTACTTCGTCAATCCCGAGTGGCCAAAATTTCAGAGACACATTCCTTATATTGTCCTTAGAAAGAATGTCTTGAACTGTAAGCAAATGAAGCTCCCATTTTTGACGAGGATGCACGGGACACCGATCACCAACAATAAGAGATAAAAAGATGCCACCAGGCGGTGCTATAAGATACATGACTAAGCCCTTGAGACCAACCAAGTGGAACACGAAAGTGAATTCCTGTTGAACAATGTACTCGCAGTGAGATGAGTCGCCACAAATAAAAGATAACACTTCCCAGTTTCTGAAAAATAACACCCACACCACGCTAAGCAATAATTTCATAACATTCTTAAGAATATCTCCATAGCATTCGTATCTGGGATCGTAAACACTCATCACCACACATGTAATTATGTTTTTTTTTGCACCCACACGTGTTTTCTCCCCCTTTCTTCTTTTATGTCTCATTCCTTTATAGTTCCCATTCTCTCCTCTCTCGTTTGCCCTAGTTTGCTTTTCCCTAAAGGCCAAGGCCTGATTCAGAGGCTAATGGGCCTCTACGCCGAGCAACGGCTTTGGGAGCCAAGGCCGGTCGAGCGAGCCGATGATGAACGTTTGATAGACCATGGATTTGACCCACTTTTACCCATGGTTTATAAGTGTTTTAACTACTAATTATTATATTATAGAGTCTATTTAGCATATTTATAGGATCATAAATGATTTGGAGTAAAGTGATGATTTTGGAGCATTTTAGAGATATTTGGAGTAAGCACTCGAGATGACCATCGAGCACGACCATCGGTCGACATTGTAGAGGAATAATCGATACGACGATCGGTCGACATTGAAGACGAATAATCGATTGATGTTCACATCGTGACATCGATCGACAGCGAAGCGCGCAGAAAGCCCGTTTGGTCTCAGCCGACTTAAAACCGAAGTCTTCACCTATTTACAAGATTACCCCTGGCGAGTTTTAACCTAATTATATAAGCTTTGCCAACATGTTAGAGGCAAAGTGTGCTTTCTTATTTTACTGATTTTAAAGCAAAGGTTTTCTCGGATTTTTAGTAGATTGGAGAGAAGATCCAAAGAGATTTGTGATTGCAACTCCATTGATATCTATTTATTTATCTATGCAGTTTTTATACCTTATTACTGTTATGAATTGCTTGGTCATGTCTGAGTAGTTCTCTTGTTAGATTTTAGGGTTTAAATAGGTTATGAGGGATTAGCCCCAACTATAGATTGTTAAGTTGTGATATTCGTCTTTAGGATTGTCATTAATGCATGTTTCTAGATTAGCTACCTAGAACTTGCCCTAGGAGTTGTAGACATAAGCGATAGCTTGCATCTCACCCTGAATCCATCCTAACTGAGCTAAGATTTCTAGAGTAAGGCGAGAGCTGATCTAGGAAGTTTAGTGAGCATATTCAATATGCGCATTAATGCTTGACCAAGAGAGTCGATCGATATTCCAATAGAATAATCGGTCGACATTAAAAAAGTGTATCGATCGATAATCCTATAGAATAATCGATTGACACTGGTCAATAGAAAAACCTAGAAAGCGAAAGCCTAATGGTTTGTTATTAAGTGTTGAGCTCTATGATATCATGCATACAACTTATTAGGCATCTGTAGGATTATAATCCTGATTACCTGAATAAAAACCCTAAGTCTAGCTATTTCCATTTAAGTACCAAAACCCCAATCAATCAATCGAGCAATTACTTACTCACAAACCTGCAACTTTACATTTAAATCATTAAACAACCTAGCTTAACTAATCTGATTAGATTTATTAGGTTTTCTAGCTCTCTGTGGATTCAATCCCTAAGTACTACAACTGAACCTCTTATTTGAGAGAGTAATTCACTCCTTAGGGTAAATTGAGTGATATCAAATTTGGCACCGTTGCCGGGGAGCTTTGATCGCCTTATAGATTTAATCTTTCCTAGGTTTTCTTCTTAAAAACCATTTTCTGACACAAAATTGTTCTTGTCTTTTCAGGTACATGCCCAACAGTACTAGAAGCAACAAGGAAACTCAACTGCTATTCTCAACAGATCCTGCAAGTTTGGAACGTTCAATCCGCAAGGGAAGATGCTCCTCATCGACCGACAACAACACTGGTTCGTCGACAGACACTCGCTCACCACTGTCAACCGAATACACTCATCTTCCGTCGACCGACATCTTCCATCCGACGACCCTTCAGTCCGAACGTCGATCGATACTGAGCTGCGAGACATGGTTGCGACCTTGATTCTTATAAGTGATGACAAGGGAGACCTGTGTGACCAGGAGGGTCATCTGCGTAATGCAACAGGTCAGAGGATAGATGCTTAGGCGGCTGTAATCCCTGAATATGATACTGATGCTACAGAAGCTGCCCAACCTGTAGATGAGGCTGCTCGACCCAGAACGTTGGCTGATTACAACCGGCCAGATCAGTTCTACAACAACAGATCAGCCATTCGTCCTCCAACTATTCAGAGGGAGAATTTCTAGTTGAAGCCGCAGTATTACACACTCTTTGGACAGACACCTACTATGGGTTAACTCACGAGCATCCTATGGACCATCTGGAGAGGTTCGAGGATCTTATATCTGCTATTAAAGTCGAGGGAGTCTCTGAAGACTACCTCCTATGCAAGCTCTTCAAGTACTCACTTGCCGGAGATGTTGCGCATTGGGTTAAGCAAATACCACCAGGATCTCTCACATCCTGGGGCGACATCAAGAATGCATTCCTATGCAACTTCTTTGATGAAGCGTGTGCTGAAGACTTGAGGAGCAAGATCGCTACATTCACTCAGGAGCCTACAGATTCCAAACCATAGATTCAATGAAGTACAGCTGCTCAGTACTTTCTACAGAAGCATCGCGGTGCAATATCAGATGGCTCTTGATGCTTCCAGCAATGGAAACTTCAACACCAGGAATCCAGAAGAGGCTGTGAGAATTATTGAAAACTTAGCATCCAGCAGCAACACCAAGAACACTGACTTTGAGAGGAAGAGATCCGCAACCATTCTTGGGAATGATTAGATGGATGAAGTGAAGGCAAAGCTGGATAGTGTTCACAAGCTTCTCACGAGGCAGGTCTGCTTAGTTGAGGATGTAGAGGTTGTAGACACAGAGGGTATAGCAGAGGTAGAAGAAGATGTGAACTTCATTAGTGGAACTTGATTCCAAGGTTCTGGAAACCAGAGTGGGAATAGAAACTTCTATGGCAATAGACAGAGGGGTAATTTCAACCAGAGTTCGCAGTACCAAAAACCCTACAGCAACAACTACAGCAGCAACAACAGGGGTTATGGAAACTCCTACTACTAGAAGCCACCACCACCTACTCAAGAGAACAAGATTGAAGAGATGCTTGATAGGGTTCTTGAGGGACAACAGCGCAAGACGGTGGACTTCAATGGGAAGATTGACTCTGTCTACACCAACCTGAACACTGATACCACTCAAATTACCCTAAGGAGTGATGACTCTGTCTACACCAACCTGAACACTGATACCACTCAAATTACCCTAAGGAG
>NC_027750.1:45939844-45943502 GCF_000695525.1 Brassica oleracea var. oleracea
TATTAAACCAATAAAAACCACTAAAACTATCAAAAATCTATAAACCATCCATATAAACAAGAAACTAATTTATATTTATAATATTTTATGTTCAAAATTGATTTATATTTTAACTATGCATCATGTTTACTAATATTATTTTTATATTTACATACTAAAAAAATATTAAACTATATTATTGAACCAGGTTTGACCCGGTCGAACCATATTAAACCGTGACCCAAAATATTTCCGGTTCAGCTTCCGGTCCGGTTTTAAAAACACTGCCTAAAATCTAACAATGGAAATACTCAGACATGGCTAAGCAATTCATAACATTAGTTAGGTAAGAAAACTTCATTAGAATAGTAAATAGATATTAATGGAGTTTCAATCACAAATTATAACTTTGGATCTTCTCTCTAATCTATCAAAATCCTAGAAAGCCTTGCTGTGAAAATAATAAAATAAGAAAAGCACTGTTTGCCTCTAACATGGTGGCAAAGCTTATATAATTAGGTTACAACTCGTCAGGGGTAATCATGTAAATTGGTGAAGACTTAGGCTTCAAGTCGGTTGTGACCAAACGGGCTTTCTGCGCGCTTCGCTGTCGATCGATGTCAAGATATGAACATCGATCGATTATTCCTCTCCAATATTGACCGATGGTCGAGCTCGATGGTCATCTCGGGTGTTTGCTCCAAATATCTCCAGAATGCTCCAAAATCATCACTTATCTCCAAATCACTCCTGATCTTATAAATATAATAAATAGACTCTATAATATAATAATTATTAGTAAAAACACCTATAAACCATGGATGAAAATGAGTCAAATCTATTGTCTATCAACGGGAAAATGAGCTTTTATTTCCCCCTCTGTTTGTAATAGTCAATTTAAATACCCAAGTTTTAGTTGCACGTGTTTATTCCTCAACTTAAGGTTGAGTTGGTAAATTGGAGATTAAAAAAGTCAGACGTCATGTTATAAACGGAACCGTTAGTATTATATGAAAGATGTTCGTGATTTTCTTTAAAAACTCAGAAATCCCCAAACTGAAACCCTAGGTCGAATGGGTCCGAAAGTTCCTGAATTTGAATTTGTTGAGATTCAACCATTGATTAAATACTACAGAAGAAGAATGAAGAAGAAGAAGATCGACGAATAGTAGCTGAAAAGAAGCTACAAAGAAGAAGAAGAAATTTGGAGCGCAAGGAACGGAGGAAGAAGAAGCAACCAACGTGGACAACATGGACAACAAGAAGTCAACGACAAAGTCTGTTTGTGTAATCACAAGTTGCACAATAAGAAGAAGAACAAGAATTAGTGTTAGTTTAGTTCAAAGCTAACCAAGTTAATTTGTTGGGAAATAGTTGTCAAGAGTTGTTGATGTCTAGGATAAGCATTGCTTGTATAGAGAGTGTGTGTGTGCGCTTCTGTGATGATGATACTCAAGCAAAGAAACAGAGAGTGAGTGAGTATAATACAGAGTACAAGTGTGAACAAGAGAAAAATAAAAACAGAGAGGCTGGCGGTGAGTTGAGATGTCAAGCCAAAAGCAAAATTTCAACAAAATTTTCAATAGCGACTGAAAGAAAAAAAAAAGTAAATCAGTTGTTTTCATATTACTAATTCTTATTATTGATTCTCCTTTGGTCATGTAGGATCTTATGCCAAGTAACCTCTTTTTGTAAAGTTCAAACTGCTAACCTTTGGTCATTGGTTTAAAACCTCTTGGTTTAAAACCTCTTGCATCATATTTTACATTCTAATACATAACCTCTTACATCATCTCCTGCATTGTCCAATCTCCAAACACAAGTGAACTTCTTTCACCTTTGACCAACATCATTCGATAGAAAACAACAAAAGCTAAAATATCACAAACAATTAGCTTTTGACAGTGATGTATAGATTGTAACATCACCTCCACAAACAATTTTTTGGAAATCCCTTCTCCATCCACAGACCCATAGCTAGCTGAATTACTCAATTCATTCATGTATTTCGAACCCATTTCCTCCCACAGACAATAATATCCGACAATGATATGGGTTTCAGTTTGGGGATTTCTGAGTTTTTTTTAGGAAAACCACCAATAGCTTTCATGTAATACTAACGGTTCCGTTTATAAAAATGATGTCTGACTTTTTTAATCTCTAATTTACCAAGTCAACCTTAAGTTGAGGAATAAAAACGTGCAACTAAAACTTGGGTGTTTAAATTGCCTATTACAAATAGATGGGGAGTTAAAAGCTCATTTTCCCGTCTATCAACTCCCCAGACTTACCATTTTGCTTGTCCTCAAGCAAAACAAACACGCAATCTCTCTGAAAGAGGTTTTAAAATAGCAGGGATTCACATGATTTAAAACTTAGAATCATAACCTCTACAATATTGCAATCCACATCTAAAAAGTCATAATCACAAAAGCACATTGTAGTATATCCTAGCTTAGCAACCAAATTCATCTAGCCAACAACTTAGCAAATCTTGCCTGACATTCCCCTCTACCAACCTCATTTCTTAGCATAAATAAAAGTGTAGGCTTTACCTTGGAGGTCTCGATCACAGGATGCAAGGACTTTCAAACAAGTATCTGGACCTGCAGTTAAACATTAGTTCATATCCTCTCTCTCTACTAATTTTCTCTCTTAGTCTAAGTCTGCTTATATTAGCAAGATCATTGCCCAAGATTGGACAGGCTTCCATGAATCAATCCTTAATGGTGGTTGCCACCAAGTCCTGTTCACTTCTATTTGACCTATATCCTAGTATTATTTGTGAAGCAAGCCTTAATGGTTGTAGCCACCAAGTCATGTTCTAATCTTTTACCTATAGAATTCTTATGAAGCAACCCTTAATGGTTGTAGCCACCAAGTCCTGTTCGAATTCCTTCCTAATAAATCTCTAATATATATATATATTAATAATTTTTTTTTTGATTATCTATATTTCGAAAATAGAGAGAGAAAGGGTGATTAATCTATCTACATAAGGCCTTACCTTCCAGACTTGTTTGAAGAATCCGATCCCATGCATACCAAGCCCCAAGACAAGAAGTTGTGTCAAGTTTAGTGTTGAAGGTTAGCTTTGGTTCCTTCAAACAATCTCAGCAAGTGTGATAGTTGACAGGTTGATCCACTTTAGTATTTTTAGTACTATCTGCAATCAGTAAGTCTAGAATGGTGCTAAAGAGTAGTTAGATAACAAGCAAAAATCTATAAGTTCATTTATCCCCTTCTTGACTCAATAAGACTTTTTGAAAACTCGTTGTCTCCCACTCAGCGTTTTGTTATAGTCATTTAGCTTGACTTTGGAGTTGATTTGGCTAGGTAGTGTTGAAAGTTGGAACTTGTTGGAAAACAAATATCCATCTCGTCTCTGCGCTTGTTGAACCATGTACCACTGAAGTATCTCATTGCTTCATCCCCTCTGCGCCGTTTTTCCTTCATTGTTGCAGTTGTGTTTTCCATCCTCTGCAATCTTTCTTCAAGACTCTCAAGGTTGAACTGATGTCTTCTAAGTGTGGCGTAAGTGTCAGCTGAGATCTCCTCTCCATGGTAATGTGTGTCGGACATGTCTGATGTCATCTTTGGTACTAGCCGGCCTCGGTTTGTAGCGTCGTCGACCGATGTTCGATGATGAATGTCGGTCGATTTGTTGTTGTGTTTGTCG
>NC_027750.1:45943547-45947047 GCF_000695525.1 Brassica oleracea var. oleracea
GAATCTCCACCAATTCCCCTTGTATAGCTTCAATCTTGGAAGTCAAAGCACTAATGTTAAGATCCATTGGGAAATAGATGTCATCACATCTCCCATCAAGCCTCTCTTTTGTAGTTTCCAAAGTTCTATAGATCCCTTCTACCAACTGATCTATTTCTTCCCCTGGTGTGAAAATTTTCTTGACACTTCATCATATGTGGGTGTGGTGTATTGTCGTCGACCGATGTTGACATCTGGTTGTCGATCGATGTGCGTTGACGAACGTCGATCGATGTCTGTTGATATCTGTCGATCGATGACGATCGAACAACGTCGGTAGCATGTTGAATTCTGGCTATGTCTTGCTTCATCTCCTCCATGCAAGTAGTTAGCCAACTGATACTGTCATTCAATGGGTAGTGAACACCATCAAGTTTTATCTGGAAAGCTTCTTTGTTCTTCTCTTGTTCTCCACAGACTCCATAGAACATCTTATTGATCTCGTCCTTGGTGTAGATCTCTGGTACCAGCTTGGTATGTGTGAATAAGTTAGCATGTTCAGGAAAACATATGTAGCTTGGCTCATCTCTCGAAGCTCACTCCATGTTGTGAAGACGAATGGTGTTTCCAGCTAGATCTCTGGCGTATCCCTGTTCATCTATGTAGACTCCATACTGATCCTTCTCTTCCCAGTAGAATTTCCTGGTACCGTGGGAATCAAAAGCTCTTCTGCAGAATTCTGGCTGTCTGTCGACCGATGTTGGGACGTCAACGTCGATCGATTGTCTAGTGGGATGGCGAGACCTTAGTTTGAAGCTTTTGTCTATGCAACCAGCTGCGTCATAGAACTCTTTTGTATCCTTCTGTTGGTATTCTGGAATGTTGCGTTGATGTACTAAAAAATTTTCTGCTCCATTGGCTGTCTGAAGGATGTCTGCAATATCTTTTCGAGATACATTCAGTATACGTCCGTCTATTGCTCTTGCATGGCCATCTGGGTCCCTGAAAATACCATATTCGTCTGGAGTTAGAAACTCGTTATTAAATTTATCTCTTTCGCTTACAGTGGTTTTTGGTTTAGAGCGGATGTCGATCGATGTTGAAGGATTTATGTCGATCGATGGACGGTGTGCTCTGTCGATCGGATGCTTGTATCGTGTTCTTCCCCAAGCAGTTTCTGATCGATGTTGATCTGTTTCATCGCATCTTTGCATGTTGAGAAGTTCCTCATATGTGAAACCTTCATGTAGTTCATCTGCTCATGGCTCATAAATTGTTGTTTCTACTGCATAGCTTTCGTGATGGTGATCATCTGCCCAACTGCCAATCGAGTAGTCTCCGTCTCCTTCTTGCACTCAGTTGACTTCTGCGTCGATCGATGAGTAGTTGGCGATGTCGGTCGATGCTCGTTTCTGGTTTCTCTGATGAGGTTGAGTATCGATCGATGGTGAGCCAGTTATGTCGATCGATGGTGCATTCCTTTCCAGGAGTAATGATATAGAAGTGTATCTTCCTCATCAAGGATGGCTTTGTACTCAGTAGCTCGTTCATCCTCATAGTCTTCATCATACTCTTCTGTATGCATGTGTTGTGTGGTGTATGTGTCAATAGTGGGGTTGTAGTAGTCGTTCTCCCAATCATCTGGACGACTATCGATTGATTCTTCATGTGGTGTGTCGATCAATTTCTGATTGCCACTATCGATCGATATTGCAGTGTGAATTTCGATCGACGCTGAGTTTTCTGTCTCGTATTCCAGTGACAAGCTGCAATGATTCCTGGATCATTGATTCTTCTGGAGGACATATGTGGCTTCTTGACTGGAATGGGGTCATAGTGGGCATTAGGATCTATGAGTATTAGACACAACTGGTTGGTTTGCAAGTTGCACACTGCTCCCACTATTGACAAGAAGGCTCTCCCAAGTAGTAGAGAAGAGTTCCAGTTTAGCTTGATGTCCAGGACATGGAAATCAACTGGAACTAGGGCATTACTAATCTGCACCTCTAGGTCTCTCACAATTCCTCCTGAGTTCCTCTGGGAACAATCCACAAAAGTGAACAATTCCTGCGAAGGCTCAACCTTCAGACCAGATGGTCTGCCATAACCCTAGGTAGTATGCTGAATGATGCTCATGTGTCGCACAAGGCATGTGGAAATTCAATACCCTTATGGTATTGCAAATTGCCCAGGATCACTCTTCTTCTTCAATGTAATCCTCATCCTCATCTTTTTTCTAGCTTCACAAAACATTCTCTTGATGTCTTCTTCTTTCTCTCTAGTTTCTCTGAAGAACATCCACAATCTGTCGGTATAATAAGCCTCTTCGAATGGCTTATCTAGAGGAATCCTGAAGACTCTCTTTCGAAAATTTTCCTTTTCCTTTTCATTAGCCCGCCTCTTCAGATGTTACGTCACTTTTTCCTTTCTTCTCCTTAGGGTTCTTCTAGTAGGAACCCTATCCTCTCCATCATCTGAAGGTGTCCTGACGGTCTCTGGTGGGTTTTCTGAAGGTTTGGGTTTGGACCTGAGTGCAATAAGACGTGCAACATCTATCTTTGGCATCTGCACTCGGTAGGTAATAGGTGCTCGTCGATCAATAGGCGCTGGAGGTTGTCGATCGATAGCGGCGTCTGTTTGTCGATCGATGGGGGTGTCATCACGTCGAGCGATTCTGACGTTATCAGGGTTGGACGGATGGGGGTGTTTTGATGCGAACTCCTCGTGAGTCAGAATCCTCATGGCATTGCAAGATGCGGTCGACTCCGTTGGTGTCATCATTCGATGCTCTAGAGAACATGTCGATCGATTTGGACTGGGCGACGTCGATCGATGTTCGAATTCTGGCGTCGATCGACACCAATGCGATCCACGGAAACTCATCAAACTTTCTACTTCAAAATCTCCTTGCAGCTTCTCTTCCTTCACCACTTGCCAAAAATCATCCTCAATGATGGCATTCACGTGGTGTTTCATCACATCATCCCCTACCCCTCTTGTCGAGGCTTCCTGCCTCTTGACAGCATCTCCTATCTGCACAACCTGCATCTCCAGCTTCTTCACATGAGTGCTCAAAGTCTCAAACTTTGTGTTCAGGTTGGTGTCGACAGAATCAATCTTCCCATGGAAGTCCACTGTCATTCGCTGCTGTGTCTCAAGAACCCTATCGAGCATCTCCTCAATCTTGCTCTCTTGAGTAGGCGGCGGTGGCTTCTGGTAGTAGGAACTTTCATAATTCATGTTGTTGCTCTAGCTGTTGCTGTAGGGTTTCTGGTACTGCGAACTCTGGTTGAAATTACCCCTATTTTCATAGGAATTTATGTTTCCACCCTGGTTTCCAGAACCTTGGAATCCAGTTCCACCAATGAAGTTCACTTCTTCTTCCTCTGCTCTACCCTCTGTATCTATAGCTTCTGCATCTTCAACCAAGCAGACCTGCTTCCTAAGAAGCTTGTGAACACTATTTAGATTTGCCTTCACCTCATCCATCTGATCATTCCCAAGGATGGTGGCAGACTTTT
>NC_027750.1:45947186-45954240 GCF_000695525.1 Brassica oleracea var. oleracea
TGAGCAGTTGTACTTCATTGAATCCATGGTGTGGACAGTCTCTCTGATAAGACTTGAATCTGATCCAAGAGCCTCTGAATGATTCTGCAGACCCCTGAGAGAAGGTAGCGATCTTGCTCATCAATTCTTCAGCACGTGCTTCATCAAAGAAATTGCATAAGAATGCATTCTTGATGTTGCTTCAGGATGTGAGGGATCCTGGTGGTAGCTGCTTAATGCGAAGCTTCTGCAATGAGAGAGAACTTGAAGAGCTTGCATAGGAGATAATCCTCAGGGACTCCCTTGACTTTAATAGCAGATATCAGATCCTCGAACCTCTCCAGATGGTCCATAGGATGCTCGTGAGATAATCAATGGTAGGGTATATGTCCCACGAGTGTTTAGTACTGCGCCTTCAACTCGAAATCCCTCTGAATAGTGGGAGGACGAATGGTTGATCTGTTGGTGTAGAACTGATCTGGACGGTTGTAGCCAGCCAACGTCTTGGGTCACGCAGCCTCATCTACAGGTAAAGTAGTACATGTAGCATTAGCATCAGACTCAGGGATTGCAGCCCCATGAGCATCTATCCTCTGACCTGCTGCATTACGCAGATGACCATCCTGGTCATGCAGGTCACCATTATCATCTCGTACAAGTATCAAAGTCGCCACCATGTCTAGCGGCTCAGTATCGATCGATGTCTGGGATGGAGTATCGATCGATGTCGGTTGATGGAAGATGAGTGTCTTCGGTCGACGGTGGTGAGCGAGTATCGGTCGACGGGACTAGTGTCTGGGTCGACGGTGGTTGAAAAAAATCGAGCGACGAACAGGTGTTGTTGTCGATCAATGAGGAGCCCGCTTCTTTGCGGATTGAACGCTCCAAACTTGCAGGATCTGGTGAGAATAGTAGTTGGGTTTCCTTGTTGCTTCTAGTACTATTGGGCATGTACCTGAAAATCCAAGAAAAAATTTTTGTGTCAGAAACTTAACAAAAATTAGATCGAATAAGCAATCAAAGCTCCCCGGCAACGGCGCCAAATTTGATACCACTCAAATTACCCTAAGGAATGATTTATATTCTCTCAAATAAGAGGTCGAGTTGTAGTACTTAGGGATCGAATTCACATGGAGCTAAGGAACCTAAGAAATCTAACATGATTTGTTAAGCAATATGGTTTTTAGAGATTTAAATGTAAATTGCAGTTTTATATTGAACAAGTGTTTGTTCAATTAATTGGTTGAGGTTTTTGGTGCTTAAAAAGGAAATAGTTAGACTTAGGGTTTTTATTCAGGAAACTTGGAATTATAATGCTACAGATGCCTAATGAGGTGCATGCATGATAATGTAAAGCTCAACTACTTAGTCAACAAGTCTATCAGCTTTCACATGTTTAGACTTGTCTATTAACTAGATCTAATGATCTCAACTATCGTATGTCGACCAATAGAAAGTGTCGATCGATGATCCTATAGGGATATCGATCGATTCACCTTTCGCTCCGTCGATCGATTATTCAGTAATGATATCGATTGACGCGCTTCTAGTTAAGCTTTATGCGCGGGTTGAATGATAGCTTACTAAGCTCACTAGATCAGCTCTCACCTTTACTCATAGCAAGAAACTTAGCTCAGTTAGAATGTTTTCAGGATGAGAATGAAGCTCTCGCTTTTATCTATTAATCCTAGGGCAAGTTCTAGGTAGCTAATCTAGAGACAGGCATTATTGAACAATCCTAATGACAATTACCACAACTCAGCAATCTATAGTTGGGGCTAATCCCTCCTAACCTATTTAATCCCTAAAATCTAACAATGGAACTACTCAGACATGGCTAAGCAATTCATAACAGCAGTTAGGTAAGAAAACTTCATTAGAATAGTAAATAGATATTAATGGAGCTCCAATCACAAATTATAACTTTGGATCTTCTCTCCAATCTATCAAAATCCTAGAAAACCTTGTTGTGAAAATAATAAAACAAGAAAAGCACTATTTGCCTCTAACATGGTGGGAAAGCTTATATAATTAGCTTAAACTCGTCAGGGGTAATCTTGTAAATTGGTGAAGACTTGGGCTTCAAGTCGGCTGTGACCAAACGGGCTTTCTGCGCGCTTCGCTGTCGATCAATGTCAAGATATGAACATCGATCGATTATTCTTCTCCAATATCGACCGATGGTCGAGCTCGATGGTCATCTCGGGTGTTTGCTCCAAATATCTCCAGAATACTCCAAAATCATCACTTATCTCCAAATCACTCCTGATCTTATAAATATAATAAATAGAATCTATAATATAATAATTATTAGTAAAAACACCTATAAACCATGGATGAAAATAGGTCAAATCCATGGTCTATCAAACACAAAGTTTGTGACTTTGAGCACTCATGTGAAGAAGCCGGAGATGTAGGTCGTTCAGACAGGAGAAGCTGTTAAGAGGCAAGAAGCCTTAACCAGCTCCATTGATGAAGTTCACATCCTCCTCTACTCCTAGTCTATCCTCTGTATCTACAACATATGAATCATGTACTAAGCAAGCTTGCTTCCTGAGAAGCTTATGAACACTGTCCAGTTTTGCTTTCACCTCATCCATCTGCTCCTTCCCAAGGATCGCTGCAGATTTCCTTCTCTCAAAATCAATGTTCTTGGTGTTATTGGTGGATGTTAAGTTCTCAATAAGATCACAGCCTCTTCTGGATTCCTAGTCTTGAAGTTCCCTTCGCTAGACGCATCAAGAGCCATCGGATACTGCATTGTGATGCCGCTAAACAAAGTGCTGAGTAGCTGCACTTCATTGAATCCATGGTGTGGACAATCTCTTTGGTAAGACTTGAATCTGATCCAGGAGCTTCAGAATGACTCTGTAGGCTCCTACGCGAATGTAGCAATCTTGCTCCTCAAGTCTTCAGCTCGTGCCTCATTAAAGAAGTTACGCAGGTGGTAACTGCTTAAACCAAAGCGAAACCTTTCCAGCAAGTGAGTACTTGAAGAGCTTGCAGAATAGGTAGTCCTCAGGGACTTTATTGACTTTGATAGCAGATATAAGATCCTCGAACCTCTCCAGATGGTTCATAGGATGCTCGTGAGATAACCCACAGTAGGGTGTCTATCCCACGAGTGTGTAGTACTGCGGCTTCAACTCGAAATGCCTCTGTGGATAGCTGGATAGCTGATCTATTGGCATAGAACTGATCTAGACGATTGTAATCAGCCAACATTCTAGGTCGAGCAGCCTCATCTTCAGGTTGAGCAGCTCCTGCAGCATCAGTATCGGGCTCAGGGATTACAGTCCCCTGAGCATTTATCCTCTCTGACCTGTTGCATTACGCAGATGACCCTCTTGGTCATGCAGGTCTCCATCCAAGTTCGGTGAGTTGGATCAGTCTTGTGCCCTACACTCTTACCTCCGAAACTCTATCCTTCGATCCATGGTAAAACTATCACTTGTTACTGTTGAAACTTTACGGAAAGAAAGACAAAAGCTTATTTTCTCGTATAAGTTCAGATCAATTATCACTACAAGAAATATCGGCATTAGTAGCGTCGAGAATGTGCTACCATATCGTTTTCGTAACGTTTCGAAAAACACCGTGACAGCCGCAGCTCTAATAGACCCCCTTCCTATCATAGCGTTTTTCCGTATGCTATATAGTAAATGGAGATATTATAGCGTTTATGTTTTGCTATATTAAAACATTTTAATAACATCATAATTTTGCTATTATATGATTTTTTATGGCGTTTTTCATGTGCTATAGCATAATTTGTAATGACATAGATATAATGCTATAATTAAAAATAAAATAATTAAAAATTTATTAAATTAATTTTTTAGAATTTGAATAATTAACAATAATTAATTCAAAATAAAATAATTAAAAATAAAATCGCAAGTTAATTCATAAATTTTTTGACTAAAATCAGAATACAAATAATTAAAGAACACATTTAACCAAAAACTAATTTATACATAAACCCTGTTTAGAAATCTAAAAAACTTAACCACTTTAACCTTAAAAAAATTACGCCTATCTCTGCACCAACTCTTCCACCACCATCAAACTTCTTATCTGTTCTCTTTTCCGCCTCTAAACCAACTCCATCTCCTCTCTTCTATCTTGCTCGACTCCAACTCCATCTAATGTCCCCTTCGCAAACTGTAGGTCAGAAAAAAAATCACAAATCTGCTCAGCCCAATATCAAAATTGGTCAAAAATGCAGTAAGCACGGATTCAAATAAAAAAACATCACCCTATCAAACAGATATGAGCCGTCATGCTCTTCCTCGGTCTTCTACCAATATCAAGCTCTCCATGAAGCTACCACCAAAGAAAAATAAGAAACATAAGTCATTCATATGACAGCTCAAATAATCCAACAAGATAAAGTCTGAAACTTTTTAACAAAAACGCATTTACTTCAAATGTTTCCAACATATCTAGGACACAAAATTGAGGCTTCAAACTCGACACGAATCTGGTTCTCTGAGTAAGTAAAAGCGAGTCTCGAGACGAGAGGAGATACCAGGCGGCCAGAGACAAATGTGAAATCATTTGGCTTGAATTGAATTAAACTCTCTATCAATCTTCAAATGAATCACATAGCGATAGATCTGCGTATTTATTTCTACCCAACACTTTCTCTCTCCCAAATTATCATCCAAACTTGAATCAAATGCATTGTGAAATTATTACGGTCCACCCTCTTCTGATCAAACAAAAAAACAAAAGCTATTTTTACGAATATAGCCCCAATAAATCGTTTGAGATGTTGGAACGACTTCAAAGTAAGTCTTCTGGTGTAGCTGATCTTAAAAATAATTTTTAAATTTTTTAAAAAAATATTTTAATAAGCGAAAAATTAAAATCAGATAATTATAAACAGTTTTAAGTGATATAAATTAAAATATAACAAAATTAAATTATTTTCAACATAGATGAGTGTAGGTAGTGAATCATGGTATTCTTTGGTCTAGGGTTTGGCAACATATGTTGTAGTATTGTCTGTATTTTTAGGATTAGATTTTGGAAAGCTTGAACGTTTTTTTGAAAAATTAAATTTTTACCTATACGTGTTTATTTTTGTGTATAATTAACACTTTTGAAGTTTAATTTGATTTTATGAAGTGTTTAGTTAGTTAATTAAGCTTAGGGGTTATGTTTAGGGTCTAAACGACTTCCATGGAAGTCTTCTGGTAAAGAAATTAAAACAGACGACTTGCATGTAAGTCGTCCAAATATTCCTGCCTAAAATAAAAAAAAAATATTTTTCCTCTTAAATAATTTAAACCAGACGACTCGGAAGTCTTCTATTTTAGTTTTTCGCTAAAAATATTTTAATTTCCCGCTAAAAATATTAAAGTCTTCTGGGTGACTTACAAGTAAGTCGTCTAGGAAGTTGTCTGAATCAAAAATATTTAACCTAATTAGATTTTTTGTCTCCCTATATAAAGAAAAATTTACACATTCTCTCTTCTCCTCTCAAATGGCTGCAACAAAAATGTAATGTTCATCATTCTAAAACTCTTCAACCTCTGTCTAATCTCTTTGACTTGAAAATACAAAACTTTATATGAATTTTTCAGTTTTGTTTCATATATTTCTTACTAATATATCTTTTTTTGCAGGTTTTTAATCAGATGGTACTCATCTTCCACTCATTTAAAGGTAGACCTATTAATTTTAGATATGTATTTTTGTGTGTTCTATAAAGATAGATTTATCTAATCTTCCACTCATTTTCTCTGTTTTTAAGCCATTTGAACGTTTTTGGATCTGCAAGTTTTTCAAATCTGGATTTAATATGCAGGTTTTTCAGATCGGAAAACTTTTGGGACGACTTACCTGTTAGTCGTCTAAAATATAATGCACTAGACGACTTCCAGAAAGTCTTCCAGACGACCTCCTGGAAGTCGTCTGAAGAAGTCTCCCTTTCATAATAGATTTGAGCGTTTTGGTAAGTTTTTATGTCTGATTTTTCTTTATTTGGTAACTTCTTGTTGTATGAAGTTATTACTTTTTTCCCAAACTAAAACTCACCAAAACCACTCTAATCTCTTTGACTTGAAAACACCAAACTTTATATGAATTTTTCAGTTTTGTCTCATGTTTTTCTTACTAATCTATCTTTTCTTGCAGGTTTTGGTACTCATCTTCCACTCATTTAAAGGTACATCTATTAATTTTAGATATGTATTTTTGTGTGTTCTATAAAAGTAGATTTATCTAATATTCCACTCATTTTCTGTGTTTTGAACCCATTTGAACGTTTTTTTAAATGCAGGTTTTTCAGATCTGGATTTGATATGCAGGTTTTTCAGATCTGGAAGACTTCTGGGACGACTTACCTATTAGTCGTCTAAAATATAAGGACTTCCTGGAAGTCTTCTGACGAAGTCTTCTTCCATATCAAGTGGAGTCCAAGCTTGTCTTTGTAGAGGAATGATCTATAATAGTTTTGTTTGTGCTCTGTTTTGTGATTTGCATTTCTACTCTTTTAGTTGTGAATTTTTTTGTAAAATCAGTAATAATGTTCCCAAGATGTAATACATGTGCTAACAATGTGTTTACACATTTACAAATCAATGAAATATAAGACTTCAATAGCCTTTTTCTTATCTTTGGATCTCTCATATGCAATAATAAACTCCAATGGCCTTTTTCTCATCTTAATAAACAAGAATGTTGGTAGCTTCATATTGATACAACATTTTAAGAAGCATTTTAACCCTTCTTCCAACTCATAACAATAATCATCATTAGTGTCTATAACAATAATACTTAAGAGATTGAAACAAACAATAGTAACTTGTCAAAGCATATCATACTTTTATAAGTTTGTGTTGAAAAACTTAGTCAAATTTAGTAAAAGTAAGGGAGAAAACATATTTTGAAAATATGAGTTTTACATATCTTGAAGTTACTTATCACTCTTAAAAATACAAGTTATTCAAAAACTAGCGTAGAAGACTTAAAAACTATCGTAGAAGACTTCNCATTAGCAAACATAGAACAAAGAAAACGAAAGTTTATTAAAGATCAACGCGGACGACTTCAATCTAAGTCTTCT
>NC_027750.1:45954436-45955919 GCF_000695525.1 Brassica oleracea var. oleracea
ATTTCAGTCATCTGGTGAAAAATTGAAATATCAATAATTTATTAAAAATCGACGACTTACAATTAAGTAGTGATAGGTTAGTTTTGCAATTGAAAAATAAAACTTCAATATTTAATTATATATAGACGACTTACAATTCAGTCGTCCGTCCGACGACTTACATGTAAGTCGTCCAGGATTTACGAGGTTTGACCATGATCTCAGAATAAAATCCTAGACGACTTACATGTAAGTCGTCGGGCGGACGACTGAATTGTAAGTTGTCTGGGTATAATTAAATATTGAAGGTTTTTTTTCAATGGGAAAACTAACCTACGACGACTTACATGTAAGTCGTCGGGTTTTAATAAAATATTGATATTTCAATTTTCCACCAGACGACTGAAAAATAAGTCGTCCAGGAAAGTCAAAATTCTGACAAAATCCAGTCAAATACAAAACTAACATATGACGACTTACATGTAAGTCGTCTATGTTCTTTGGAGATTTTTTTGTAACCAAACAAAAGCAGACGACTTATATTTCAGTCGTCTCAGAAAACAGATTTCAAAGTCAATTGCAAATATTACCTGGGAAGTCGTTTGGACGAACAGATCTGGAAAAAAACTCGATTTCATACCTTAAATTGGTGAGATAACTTCCTTAGCACACATAAGGCTTCTCCAAGCACACAGAATCTCAAACGAAAGTGACCCACCCAGAATTGTTAGCTTTTATGACTCTATGAACCATAAAAAATGTAGAATCAAAATCTTGGGTTTTTTCAGTTGAATGTGGAGAGAAAGTAGCGCTGGGAATTTGGTTCAAAACCCGTGGAGCCCAGCCCGTTAGGCCCGCTGTGGGGTGGGTGCGGATCCAAAAAAAATTTGAGTTTTAAAGTTGCGGGCCATGCGGATTGGGCCGATACACCACGGAGGGGGGGCGCGGATTTTAAAAATTTGGGTCGCGGGTTAGCGGGTACCCGCATATATTGAGAATGTCATGTTGTTTTCATGTTTTGGTCTAGTTAGTGTGTGTCGTTTTTTTGTTTTACGTTATAAATGTGTGTGGTTTTTCATGATTCATGAGTATAAAAATAAATTGGAAAACCCTAATTACTTCATCATCTCATTCTCTCATTTCTCTGCGCCTAACGGCTCGAACCCTAATCGCCTTTGCCTCTCTCAGCCTCTGCAACTCGTTGGTTCTCTCTGAGAATCATTTTCTCAGTTCTCAGAGACTCTGACTCTCTGTCTCTTAGTCTCTTGGTCTTTGTTGCTGTCTTCCCGACCGTATGTCTCTCTCTCGCTCAAAACAAGGTATATGTTGATCTCTGCCTCTCTATGTCATTGTTTTTGTTGATCTTTGTCTCTCTATGTCATTGTTTTTGTCGATCTCTGTTGCTCTCAACTCTCTGTCTATATCTTTCTCGATCTCTGTCTCTGTCTCTCTCAACTCTTTGTCTATGTCTCTCTGTCTCTCTGTCTCTCTTAAGTCCATGTAT
>NC_027750.1:45957600-45959081 GCF_000695525.1 Brassica oleracea var. oleracea
CATTCCACATCTCTTGACGATCCTTTCAATCCATCTCAGTTCCAGAAGTGCCGTTTGCCTTCTCGGATCATATCCAACACCCAGCTAAAGTGATCCTCCCTATCTTAGGGTTCTTCACTTTTTGATTTCACATCCCTTGTCTTTGAAGCTTTACGGTTTCATAGCAGCAAGGCTTATCCCCTTTACCAACTTAGAGTGTCGAGTCCTCGAGAGGTTTTTATCATGTGGTATCAGAGCAGCTCTTCCGGTAACTCTATTATCATTCCATCTTCTCATCTCTCCATCTTCTTCAAACACTTCTTCTTCTACCTTTCTTGAATCCGGGCCCCTCATTACCATCCATTTATAAAAAAAAAAAAAAAAAAAAGATTTACGATTTGATTCAAAAAAAAAAAAAAAAAAAAAAAAAAGTTCAAAGTTTGTTTTGTGGATTGGTGGTGGAAGAGAAAGCCTGCTGGCTGAGGAGAAATCCAGCCTTTGAGGTGGTTAAAACGGATTTCAAAAATCAAAAATCTTTTATCTATCTATCTTGAGAAAAACCCTTTGTTTACTTTGGATCTACCCATTGGGATTCTTGATTTGTTCTCTTAGAACCTTGAGGAGACTCTTGAGTGACCACTAAAATCTTAGAGAAACACTTGTATGGGTGAGATCAAACACTTGAGAGTGTGAGGATTATTTTATCTGTTAACCCTTTTGTGTTAAGTAATTTTTCAGGATAAAGATGTTTGGTCTTCACAAGGGAAGTAGCAAGAAGAAATTCCAGCGAGAGGCTAACTTTAAATCTTCATCTCAAAATTCATTGAATGTTTTTGATGATTTTGTTCCTGTGCAGGAAAGACTAGCCCGAAGAAGACCACATAAGATGTCGAACAGGAGGTGCAAAGAGCAGTTCAAAACGTCCAAAGGCGAAGCTGATCCAAAAAGGAAACATTTTCAGTTTGATGTCCAACAATTTTGTGATAACTTTGTGAAGGGTGTGGACAAAGCCCTCAAGGACGTCAGCAAGAGCCAAAAGAAGAGCACACCCACACGTGCCCCAGTAGCTGAGCCATCAATTTTCATCAGTGAAAAACCCAAAGGTAAATCTGAAAACAACCTTGAAGATCTAAAAGATTTTTCAGATTCTTTACCAATTTTTGATAAGTATGATGAAGAGCTAATTGATTCGCCCTAAATTAGGGAAGGATCACTCAATCGGACTTAAGGGATATGAACTCGCCAAAAGGGAGAACTGATGGATTGAATGGTGACACAATGGGTTGCGGATGGCCCAATGATACTACCAGACTTCAGTTGGTGCTTGATATGACTCACAAGTCCACCAAAAGAAGGATTTCTAAACGTTGCCTGATATGACGCACAGGTCCAACGAATTAGAGGCTGTTTACTCGGAGATAACCTCACCAAGAAACAAAGAAGTGTTTTACAAAGAACAAATAGATAAACTCAAATAAAAGGGGAAAAGCTTATCTTATTTG
>NC_027750.1:45959164-45998142 GCF_000695525.1 Brassica oleracea var. oleracea
GAAACTAGAAATGAAGACTTTGACTAAAGACCGAAATTAATGATTTTTGTTGAATTCTTTTTCCCATGCACGACCAAGACTTCCTTGCTGACTCCCTCTTGGCATTCTTGATGAGAATGGGCTTGAAATGGACTGAGGAAAGGTCTGGTCGAATTTGGTGTAAAACCGACCCAAATTGAATTTGTTATGAATTTTTCTTTGGGCTGAAAAAGGTTCATTTCGCCCAGCAACTAAACCAGCTCCATCTTCAGTGTCACTTAGCTCATTCAGCTCCAAGCTAGTATCACTTAGCTCACTCAGCTCATCCAGCTCATCTACTATCACTTCAGCTGGTTTCAGCTCAACCATACTCTCTTCAACTGGTTCCAGCTCGTCCTCAGTCTCATCAGCTGGTTTTAGATCAGTATCCTCACCATTAATCCATCCTGGTTTGTCCTTTGTTGAAGAATCATCTGGCTCAGCCATGGTCGCATCATCCTGGCCCGGGTCTATGATCCGAGGCGCATCACTTAGTCTCTTGGTCTTTGTTGCTGTCTTGCCGACCGTCTGTCTCTCTCTCGCTCAAAACAAGGTATATGTTGATCTCTGCCTCTCTATGTCATTGTTTTTGTCGATCTCTGTTGCTCTCAACTCTCTGTCTATATCTTTCTCGATCTCTGTCTCTCTCAACTCTTTGTCTATGTCTCTCTATCTCTCTGTCTCTCTTAAGTCCATGTATCTGTTTTTTTATGACCCTGTCTCTCTCTGTAGATGTCTTTGTTGATTTATGTCTTTCTCAATTCATAGTCTCACTGTTGTCTTTTTTCTTCACAGGTACTAACATGGATTCCGAAAATCGAAATGGGGCTGATGCTACTGGTGATGGGAAAACCACAACATATCCGAGTATTGGTTCGAGTTTGCCGCAAGAAGCTTCAGAGGATTCAAGTATGGGAAAGAGGAAGAAGAAGACATCGCCTGTGTGGGAAAACTTCACTGTGGTCACGAGAGTTGTTGATGGTGTCTCAGAGTTAAGAGCCAAATGCAACCACTGCAACAAGGACTATGCGTGTGAACCACAAAAACAAGGTACTTCGAACGACAATACGCATTTACTAGTATGCATGGGAACGCCTAGAGTTGGGGAAGTGAATCCTTTGTCCCTTATTGGACAAGGAAAACTACAAGTTAGGAAGCTTGATCAGAATGTTTTCCGTGAAATGGTTGCTAAATGCATAATAGAGCATGATCTCCCATTCTCCTTTGTTGAGTATACTAGAGTTAGGTTGCTCTGCTCTTATCTGAATGCTGATGTGAAGTTCATAACGAGGAAGACTGCTGCTTCAGATGTGTATAAATTCTATGAGTTTGAGAAGGCTAAGTTGAAGATAGAGTTGTCTGAAGTCCCTGGTAGAATCTCCTTCACATCAGATCTTTGGACTGCTATAACAGTGGAAGGATACATCTGTCTGACTGCCCACTACGTTGATAAGCATTGGAAGCTGAAGAACAAGATTCTTGGTTTTTGCACAATGCCTCCTCCTCCCACTGGTATAGACTTGGCTATGAAGATTGTAGAGCTGTGGAAAGAGTGGGGGATAGAGAGAAAGGTATTCTCGCTGCCTCTAGATAATGCCAGCAACAATGACAACATGCAGAACACCTTGAAGAGCCAGCTTGTGATCCAGAACAATTTGCTATGTGGAGGAGACTTCTTTCATGTAAGATGCTCTGCCCATATTCTAAATCTGATCGTTCAAGAAGGGTTAAAGGTGATGGGTGATGCCTTAGGAAAAATCAGAGATAGCATCAAGTATGTTCAAGCTTCAGATTCTCGCCAAAAGTTGTTTACGAGTTGTGTAGAATCTTCTGTGCTTGTGAATGATCAAAGGCCCAGGTTGACATTGGATGTCCCAACCTGTTGGAACTCAACCTTCAAGATGCTAGATAGAGCTATCAAGCACCGTGCAGCCTTTGGTAGTTATCGAGGGATTGATCCAAGTTACAAGCTTCTTCCCACATAAAGAGAATGGGATTTGGGAATTCAAATCTGTGAGCTGCTGCAACCGTTTGATGAGACAACCAAATTGATCTCTGGTTCGACTTACCCTACCTCTAACTTGTACTTTATGCAAGTGTACAAGATTGAGTTGTGGCTGAAATCGCATGAGAACAACAGTTCAGAAGTCATTGTAGAGATGGTTGGGGCAATGAAAGCTAAATTTGACAAGTATTGCCGTGAGTACAGTGTGATTCTTGCAATGGCAGCAGTGTTTGATCCTAGATTTAAGTTGTCTCTACTAGATTATTTCTTCACAAAGTTGGATGATGGTACTGCTGAGCAAAAGGTGGTTCATGTCTCAGATAAGCTGGAACTTCTTTTTAAATCCAATCTAAACCAGAAACAGAAGCTGCTCCATCAACTGGAAACAACACAGACGATTCAGTAGCTGGAGTTGAATCATCACAGACCTCTTTATATGATGTAAGTGCCTATTTCTTGTATTAGGATTATCTCTCAGACTTAGTTTATGTTGTTCTTACACAGCCTATTTCTTTGCATTTTGTAGGACTTTTACAACTTTCGCAAGAACAGTGTGAATTCTAATGGAAAATCTGCATTGGATATGTATCTGGAAGAACCACTGGTGGACGTAAAGGCTTTTCCAAATTTGGATGTTTTATCCTATTGGAAGGACAACTCTCTTCGCTTTGGTGTGTTGGCTACTATGGCTTCTGATCTTTTAAGCATTCCTATAACTACTGTGGCCTCCGAGTCCTCATTCAGCATTGGCTCACGAGTTCTAAACAAGTACAGAAGCTGTCTCCTCCCTCGACTTTGAACCATATGACAATGGTAAGTTGCTTCCACTTATTTATTCTCGTTTTGGACTGAAACTGTGAAACAAATAGGCTTAGCATATATTTTTCTGGTGTTGGACTGAAACAAATAGGCTTAGCATATATTTTTCTGTTTTTGGACTGAAACAAATAGGATTAGCATATATTTTTCTGGTTTTGGACAGATGCTGATAGGCTTAGCATATATTTTTCTAGTTTTGGACAGATATTGAGGTGGCTGATTCTGGTGATCAAAATGAGAGCTTGCCTCCAATTCAGGTGGTGATGTGATGTGTTGTGGTGTGGCAAGAATAAGAAGAAGAAGACCCTATGTAATTTGTTTTTAAATTTGCTGTGTTGTGTGTTAAAACTTAAAACTTAAACTTATGGTTTGGTGTTTGTTGAACTTGTATGTTGTTGCTGTCTTGCTGAAACTTAAAACTATATGTTGTTGCTGAAACCAAAATCAATTTCCGTTTGTATTGCTATTTTTTTTGTTATTTGGATTTTTTTTTAAATATTGGCGGGTTACCCTCTTGACTCGCTTGATTAATGCGGGGCGGGTGCGGTTAATCGATTCAACTCCTAGCGGGTCAAGCAGGTAAAATTTTAAACTGCAAAATTGACCTCAACCCGCAGCGGGGTGGGTCATGCGGGGCGGGACCGACCCGTTTCCCAGGACTAAGAGAAAGTGAGAGAGATGTTGTGTTTAGTTCATAAGAATGGAGAAAGAAAAAGGGTAAATCGATTTTGGGAGCAATTAGAGCTTCAAATTGAGTTTTAGGTCAATTTTGCAAAAAGCTTTTTTTTCAATGCATTTTTGTCCATTAGATGTAGTTTAATCAACTGTCATGATTAAAATATAGTGTAATCCTAGTGCTTGCACATTATTGGTTACTTTGTTTTGACCAATCATATCTTTTATAACTATTTTTGTTTTAATACACAAAGTAATTAGTGGTAAATTTTAATGTACAAAAATTATTTTGAGACAAATTCAAAGAATTAGATTTCACAATTTAAAATTTTAATTTTAACTTTGAATTTAAAATTTTAAAATTTAAATTTGTTATTGATGTTTGGGGTATATGAAATGAAATTATGGTTTATGATGAAATAGAGTTTAAGGTATAGATTTATTGTATAGATTAGTGTTTTATGATATTGGTGAAGATTGAAAATATATATACTTTAACTTTAGAACGAATGGTGATCCACATCTTTGTGAAATTAACCAACATAAAATATAAAATGTTTTGTGGTTAAGGGTCAAGGGTTTGATATTAAATTTTTGAAACTAGAATTGAAAGATTAATTTGAAAAGTTAAGCTTTGTGTAACATAGGTCTGGTGTTTAGAGTTCAAGGTTTAATTGTATATTTAAGATTGAAAAGATTATATTTGGCAGCTTATGTTTATGTTTGAAATTAAACTTAATTTAGGGTTTAGGGTTTCATAGAGTGAACTGAATTAAATTTAGGGTTTGAGCATTAGGAATAAGTATATAATTTGAGTTTTAGAATATACTTTAAGTTTAAATTTGAACTTTCTATTATAGTAATATTTTGTAATGGTATCTAAAAATAAATAATTTTAGTAATGTTTTGTAATGGTATTTCATTAGAGTTAATGATATTTTTATTTCTCAATCCTCCAAAACCCCCAACTTTTAATAGAGTTTAGTGTATGTAATTATGGTTTTGGAATTTGGAATCAAATATACAGTTGAGATTAAATTTTCAGAAATGACTAAATTTAGAGTTTTAATTCAAGATTTAAAATATTATTGTTGAGATTTGTATTTAGGATATAGGGTTTGAGGTATGTACTTAGGGTTTAGGACATGTTTAGGGTTTAATTTATTATTAGTGTTAAATTTTATTTTTATCATATTACTTTTTGTGTTATTTTTAGGTTTATGATGAAATATTTAAAAGTTAGGGGTTTTGGAAGATTGAGAAATAAAAACATCATTATCTTTATAAATATAGATGATAATCTAATTTTTAAACATAAATCTGAAACATACATATATCAAGTACTCATCATCAGACTTGTATCCTCCTAACCTAATCATTCAAATACGCACATTGACAGATTCTCAATCTTTCGGAATCAGAAAATTAAAGAGGATTCTATCGGAGGACCCTTTAAAAATTTTGAGCCTGCACATAAACTCATCATGAACATGGTTGCTTGGTCCCCCCCTCATGAGCTGTTGCTCTTCTTGGTATAAGCTATCCAGATGACTACAATATCATAAAACAAATACATAATCAGAGCATGTTCATGCAGGTAATGTCTAACCTAACAATACAAAATAGCTCCATATAAACCAAAGAGATTAGAGCATACCTGCAAGAGTAAATGAAGAGCTCCAAAAAACCAAAGAGATTAGAGCATACTTCAGTAGAGAGACACACAGGACTCGTCAAACAAGAATTTGTATAAGAAAGAAAGCAGAATCCAGGTACAGTTGTTGTATCCCTGAGAAAGAACCTTCTGAAACTGATTCCTAATCACAAGAAACAAACAGACGAAAAAAAAAGAATAAAATCCCAAATCTGAATCAAAGCACAAGGGTCAAAGAGACAAGGGTCAAGCTACAAACTAACCGGAGAAAGGTTTACGCTTTAGACAAGGGTCAAGCTGATTACATAGTCAAGCTGACTACAATCTCAATCAGAGATTACACATGATTACGGCCCGAGCTTCTTAGCATCCTTTGCCTTCTTGGTCCTCCTTAACATTACTAAGGAGCTTGTGGTTCTGCTTCAAAGTCACCCTTTTACTCTTGCTCTCTGCAAAAGAATCACAACATCAAAAAAATCAATAAAGACATTCGACGAATGCAGGATAAAGATTTGATTGAGGGGTTTATCGAGAGAAAAAGGACTAGAGAGAGATTACTACAGGAGGAGGCGAGGATGAGATGAACGGTGGTGACGAGGAGGAGAGGGACAGTACATGAAGAGCTAAAAGTTAGAACCAAACTGTAACATCGGTGGTGATTGTATTTGAAGCTAGCCCCACAAAATAGTTTCCAAAAATTCAATCCAACGCTCTTAGCAGCAGTATCAATCATAGCCATCTCCATCCCCGCTCTAACCTTCATCCATTAAAAACATTCTCTTTATCAATACATATACAAAGAACAAAGAAAGTTATATGATTAAGAAAAAACAAGCTAAGGATTCATTCATTCATCAACGAGGTTATCCATTAGTAGAAACTCAAAGCTTCAGACTTTACCTACGCAAATCGATGCCCATGGAAATTCCCACAGATCTCCTCAAGAACGTGACCTAGCTTCATCTCCGGTAACTCTTTGAGAAACTCGCAAGCTTCCCACGCTTTCACCATGGCTGTAGGCTGATCCTCCGCCGTCATCGACGGTAAAATCGGAGCTTTTCCCAACCGACGCATCAACCGCTAAGCTATATCTGAATCGCGACGTTTCCGACTGAATCGAGCCGTTATGAAGCGATGGTGAAGGAGGAGAGCAGAGGGACGTTCAGTTCACGGTTCTCTGTTTTATGAATCCTCACCGTGAAATTCTCCGTCAGGGTTTTGAATAGGAGAGGTCCTAGAGGAAGGTAGTAATTCAGATAGGACTGTGTCGATTGGAGAGTAAACCATTTCGACCTTCATGAAGACAAAAATTTAGGTTTCTATTAGGTTTCAATTTTGCACGTTCGAGTCTGAGAATGGCGGAAAAGAAAAAAATGGCTAAGTATTTTACCTCCAAAAACATTTTACAGCTATTATAATCATTTTTATGTTCCCGCTTAGTTAATTTTTTTTCTAGCACTAATATAAAATGCTACGAAAAAAACTGAAATCAGATATTAGCAGTTTTAGTAGTAGTTCGTGAATTCGTGCTACCGTGAACTGCTATTAATATTCATATTTCTCGTAGTGTGTATAAAAATGATAACGGTTAAACTTAACACCATGGTTGTCTCGACTATATGATTAATTTGGGATATCTCGTAAAACCGGTGTCGTACTAAAGGTTTTTCTTCCAAAAAGAAATCGTAAAAACATTTTCAACGAAAAACGGTCCAAAAGGTCTAAAACGTGGCAAAAGATAAATATCAAATTTCAAGAGACAATCATGAAAATCAGAAAAATGGAATATTTCCGCAAAAATATGAACTCGACCCAGGAGCGGAAAAGGAAGGCCCAAACCGACCTAGGAGGAATATATAAAGGGGAGCTAAGACAAGGAGCGCAAGGATCCGATAATTTAGACCTAGGAGAGTTTTGTTAGCTTTAGGAGAATTTAGAACTTAGGTGGCTAGACTAGCAAGTTCTCATACTTTGAATGTTTTTCCGCTTGGTTCTGCGATTCTCCATTGTTAACAATTTCCTACTCATCCTATTTTCGGTGAAACTCTGAATCTCAATTCATATTATTCAATAAAACGCCTCTGTGCAATTTACCATCGATATTTTCTTATCTTTTTCTTTTTCGTATTCGTGTGTTTACGCAGATAATCTGGATCCTCAAGGAAAGTCGAGAATCTTGGCTTTCCTCCATTTACTAAAATTGACAGTGTGAATTTCGGTTCCCACGAAGGACTTCGACCAGAAACGAATCTGATGTCAACAAAAAAAGAATTGCCAAAGGTTGTTTTTTTCTTTCGATAGCTTTCAGTCGGCGGTCGCTCGCTCGGCGCAAGTTCAAACAGTGTATCAACTTACTGTTTTTTTTGTGTGTTTCAGTCGATTGGGCATCGAACATTCCTTGTGCGGCCATGAAAGGAAAGAGTTTGAAACTTCTGTTAATGGGTAGAGTCTCGAGAGAGTATCCGAGTTACATCAACATTCTCGGCGCCCAACCGGCAATGATGGCCCCAAGTGAGACGGATGGTGAGACCCAATATAAGCTGAGCGACCTGGCAAAGGTCCCGACGGATGATGCCGCTAATTCCATGGGGGAGGGGCTGATCGATCGAGACGTCGATACTCGCCCCGTAAATATGAAGAAGAAGAAAAATAACAAGTCCTCTAAGAAGACGAAGGTCAATCCTTATGCGGAAAAAAACAGTCAAAGAGACGACGATCGCTCTGACATTTGGGTGGAGGAAGATCGTGGGGATCTTCAGGTGGATATTCCTAAAAACCCCTCCGAAGGGGAGCAGAAGAAAACTTCGGGGACAAAACGGAAGTGGTCGTCTGATGAGACGCCTAAAAAGAGACAAAAGGGATCTGTCGATCGGTCTGCCTGCACTTTGTCACATGCTTTAGGCAGCAAGGAAGAGCATGGGGTTTCTGCTACTTCTCCCCCTTGAAGGGTAGTTCTACCTGCTTTCCGGCGTGCGTTTTGGAAAGGGTCGAATCCTCCGACTAAGAAGCCTCCGGTGACCACGACTGAATGCGTGGAATTTTGCTATGATAAGGACGTGACGCTTGTCAACGATTTCGATGCTTTCGGTAATCAGATACCTCAGATTAAAAGAGGAGTGAGGCTGATTCCAAAGGTATCAGAGCTCGCTTTCCCGGACAAGTTTCCTGACACAGCTTGTGCATAATTGATTGTAAGTCTTGGTTTACCCTTATTCATATCGTTGTTGGTTCAACGTTTTACATGCGGCTAACTATTTTTCTTTTCTCTGTCAGGCCACCGCTCGTTCGAATCTCCTGATATTGGAGAATCAGTTGGCCCTGCAAAAAGCGAAGGCCAAACTTGCTGAAGAAAAACTGACAATCAAGGCAAAGGATGCCGAATTTGAGAATATTAAGAAGGAAGTCCTTGAGAAAGCCAAGGAAGTGGTCGCCAAGAGAAATCACCATTACCGGGAGTGCAAGCAGGCTAAGCAAAGGGCCACCGATCTTGAGGAAATATACTGCCCGAGCGACCATCAAGCGGTTGGAGAAAGAGAAGATCGAGGAAGCTGAGAGAATGAAGAAGGAACCATGTTCGCCTTGAATGACAAGATCGCGCTTCCACGAGGTCATGTACGAGAGGAACCAGGTTCCGCTTGCATGACTCTTGATATGCCACAGATTTTACCCACTTTTACTCATGATTTATATATGTTTTAGAGTCTTTTATATGCATTTTGGAGTTTTTAGGTATTTACAGGTTCAGGTACCCATTGGAGTAAAGTGGTGATTTTGGAGCATTTTGGAGGTTTTTAAGAAAGCATTGCTGAAAACATGAAGACGGAGTCGATTATTGAAGAAAACATCGATCGATGGATCACTATCAACGTCGATCGACAGCGAGCCATCCGCGAAGTTTACTAATGATTAAAGGAAACTATGAGTTTTACCCATAAGTTCCAAGATTTGCACCATGAGTCTCTGGCCGCCTGTTAGGCTATTTATTATGGGTTTTTTAACGTTTTACCTAGAGACAAACTTTTAGAGAGAGAATAATTTTTGAGGCAGACATCTCTACACTTAGAGAAGAGAGCTTAGGATTGGAGAGAGAGATTTGAACTTCATATCAGAGAAGATCTTGAACTCCCTTTATTTCTTACTCTACTTTTGTTTGCTTTTCATCTTTATTTTATTTAAGTATTATTCAAACCATCATAATGTTTCTTATGAATATGTCTGAGTAGTCTTATTGTAAGATTTAGGGTTCTTCAAAGGTAGATTTATTTATTGCTAACCTGAATTGTTATTAAGGTGTTTTAAATAGTTCCTCATCTAGTTGTTCTTAGTGCTAAGTCTAGGCTTGATCACCTGATATCACTCAAATTACCCTAAAGAGTGATTTACTCTCTCAAATAAGAGGTTTAGTTGTAATACTTAGGGATCAAATTCACAGGGAGATATGAAACACAATAGATCTATCTAGTTATGTAGTAAAGCTAGGCAAGTAGGTTTTAAAGCAGTAAATAGGGTGAACAAGTAATTGCTTGATTGATTGATTGGGGTTTTAAGACATATATGGAAAACGTTAGACTTAGGGTTTCTATTCAAACAATTAGGATTATAGATATATAGATTACTAAGCATATATGGATATTCTAGAACTCAAACAATAAGAATAGTTGATTAACTTTTGTACATTTAGACTATCTATCGCCGGATCTAGGATCTCAGCTTTCGCTTGTTGGTCCTGAGAAAGTGTCGATCGATTCCAACAACGGGGTGTCGATCGATGCACCTTTCAGCCCGTCGATCGATGCAATTAGCGAGTTGTCGATCGATGAACCTTCCAGGGAGCGTTATCGCGCGGGTTTGACGTGTTCACTAGGTTTAACTAAATCAGCTTCTGCTTGTTTCTAGTAATCCTAGCACAATCTAAACTAACCAGACACAGAACAAAACTTCCGCTTGCGCCCTACTATCTAAAGGCAAGGTCCTAGTTAGCTATTGTTGAACACATGCATTAAGAACATTTTAGTTGATTCATATTCCTGACACTTAGCAATTCTATATTTTGGGCTAATCTCTCATGAATATCTGAACCCTAAATCTAACGAGAAATACTCAGACATAGCTAAGCAATTCATAACAAAGAGATATGAAAATTGCATAAGATAGAATACAATAGAAAAACTGGAGTTCCAATCACAAATCTCTGAAGGAGTTATTGGATATTCTCTCCAACCCTAAGACTCTAAGTATTTTTCTGAATGAAAGTAAGAAAGCCTGTGTTGCCTAGAACAATGGCAGAGCACATAAATATTAGGTTAAAACTTGTAACGGGTAATCTGGTAAATCTTGTGGAACTTGGGCTTAAACTCGGTTGGAACCATTCTGGCCTCTGCGTGCTTCGCCGTCGATAGACAACACGGAGTGTGTGTCGATATATTATTGCATTCGCCCATCAATAGATAGTTATGGTCGATGGTCAGCTATGGGTCTTTATCATTTTATCTCCAAAATGCACCAAAATCACCACTTTCCTCCAAATCACTCCAAAACCTGAAAACATACTAAAAAGACTTCAAAACGGCTATAAAGTATTTAAAAGCACATATATACCATGGAATGGGGAAAATCCATGGTATACCAACACCCTCAGACTTACTCTTTTGCTTGTCCTCAAGCAAAACAACGAGCAGTCTCTTTGAAAGGTGTTTTTGAAACAGCAGGGACTAACATAATTTAAGAACTCACTATCACCACCTCAACAATATTGCAACCACATCAAGTCAATCTCAACTTTAGAAATACTATATATGCAATATCTTAGTTTAGCAACCAATTCCATTCATCCAACAACTTAGCAAATCATGTCTGACTAATCCCTCTACTGACCTCATTTAATACATGTAATTAAAAGATGTAGGCTTTACCTTGAGAGTATCGATCACTGAACACATGTAATCAACTCAAGCAATTATCTGAACACACATGTAGTCTTATCCACTTCCTTTCCTCCCTCTCTTATCTCTTTTTCTCAGTCAATATCTCCCTTTTTAAAAGGGTATCGTTTTATTTTTTTAATTGACTGAGATATTTGGACAGGTTTCCATGAATCACTCTAATGATTTTAGCCACCAGATCCTGTTCACTTCTTTTTGACATTTATCTCTTTCTAGAATTTTTATGAATCAAGCTTTAATGTTTGTAGCCACCAAATCATGGTCTAATCCTTTTTATAACTGAAGGGGAGGGAGAGGGGAACTAGCGACACACAGGCTTTTACCTTACATACTTGCAGCAGGATTCCGGTCCAATGTATATCAAGCCCCAAGACAAGTAAGTTAAGCTCAATTAGGTTGGAGGTCAACTTTGGTTCATTTAAACATTCTCAGCAAGTGTGAATAACTGGCAGGCTGATCCACTTTAGCATCTATAGTACATTCTGCAGTTAATAAATCTAAGGATGGTGCTAAAGAGTGGTTAGATGAGTAAGAAAAATTTGAAAAATTTCATAGTCCCTTTCTTGACTCAATAAAACTTTATGAAAATATTTATAAAATTCATAGTAAACTATTATCAGTAAACCTCCTCCGAGACTTAAATTACACTGTCATAGTGTGCATTTAGTTGGCGTTTGGTGAAAACATAAATCATAAGGACAATATGTAACAAGGAGTATGATATACCTGATCGCTGATGTCGATGTCGATCGACACAGGGAAGTGTCTATCGATCGTTTCTGGTGTTGTGATGTCGGTCGATGTCGACCTTGTCTCATCGGTCGATGACAAGTATCCGCTCCTTGGTTCTTTTTTTTTTGACCTGCAAGAATATTAAAAACGAAAATAAATAACTTGTAAATATTAAAACTATAAGAAGTTACCTAATAGTGGGTTGCCTCCCACTCAGCGCTTTGTTATAGTAATTTAGCTTGACTTTGGAGGTTGGTTATGGCTAGTAATGATCAAAGTGACCACTTGCTTGTATGCAAGTGTCCACTTCATCTTTGCTCATCTGGAACCAAGTGCTAATGAAGCTTCTTATTGTTTCATCTCCTCTGGTCCACTGATTCTTTAATCTTTCTCTAGCAACCTCACCAGCGAGCATCTTATGCTGAAGATTTCCAATGCTGCGCTGTTGCATTCCAAGTCTGGCATATGTTGATTATGAGATGTCCTTCGGCTCTTGGTAGAAATCTTCTTTCAGAAAGCCTTGAGAGAAAGAGATCTCATCAAGCTTATCATGTAGTGACTTCTTGGTAACCGGCTTCCTTCGTAGTGCTGCAAAGTCACTGTCGATCGATGGTCGAGTCCTTCTGTCGATCGATGGTGACGGTTCTGCTTGAGAATCGAGTTGTCTCTGAATCATGTCCATCTCATGTTGCAAAGCGTCCAGGCGTGTGGTCAGGAAATCTGCACTATCACGTAGTGGGTAGTACACACCATCAAGCCGATACGTGAATGATTGTAGCCGATCTTTGAATGATGTGAGTCGAGCGTTGATCAATGCTCGGATGTGAGCGTCGATCGATGCTTGAGCGTGAGCGGTTGTCATTTTGATCTTCCTACACCGACTGCATGTTTTTTTCTGAAGTATGGACATGTCTTGCTTCATCTCATCCGTACGTGTTGTTAACCAGATGATACTGTTGTAGAACGGGTTGTAGACGTCATCGAGCCTGTTCGAAAGATAATCATCTGAAGTTCTGATAGCTATGTAGATCTCTGCTACTAACTAATTAATTTCTGTTTTGTTGTAGCTGTTTTGCTCTGGCATGGTTGGTATGGATGCCTCAGTCTTCTCCCAACGAGGTGTACTCTTCCTGTTTGGATGAAGTGTGCTTCATCTGGATTCGAAGTGACCGTCGATCGATGGTGCTTCTGCATCGTCGATCGATGGTGGAGCCTCTGATCTGTTCTTCGGAATGAAGAAGTTACTGCATCCATTCATGGAAATGATTTCATCTATGTGATCCTTAGATATGTATAGAATGCGTCCATCCATTGCTCTTGCTTGGCCTTCTAGATCACTGAAAATATCAAATTCATCTGGAGTTAGATAATCATAATCTGTATTATCTTTGACTTGTACCTCAAGATTTGGTGTTGGATGATCGTCGATCGATGGCTTGATGTTGCTGTCGCTCGATGTTGACGTCGCAGATGCAAACGATGTATGGAGAAATCCTCTGTCATTCATGGCAAGACCACAGTACTCAATGTCTTTCTCTCTATGGTAGTCCTCGTCATACTCATCAGATTTCATCTCAGGTAGTTCAGTGTCCACTGCGAAGCTCTTCTGGCCTGCCCAACTGCCAATAGAATAGTCGCCCTGTCTACTGATCGGATCACCGTAGTGGTAGTCAATCGATGTCTGAGGCAGGGTAGAGACTTCAAAGTTCGGATAGCAGTGTGCTAGCAGAGCAAAAGTCTCACTCGCATGACGTATGTCGATCGATTCTCTGGACATGTTGTCGATCGGCGGATGAATGGTAATGTCGATCGTGGAGTCCCGCTATCGATCAATCATGAATACTTTGTTTCGTATTCATCCTCATAATCGTTGTGGCATGCTGCTGTGGATCCGGTGTGAACTCCAGTGTTAGATGTCTTTGGCTTGACAACTCTGACTGGATCGTAGTAGACATCAGGATTTATCAGTGTTAGACACAACTGATTAGTCTGCATGTTGGAAACTGCTCCTACAGTAGCCATGAAGGCTCTCCCAAGTATTAGAGAACGACTCCTGTTTTGCGTGTTTTCCAGGCATGGAAGTCAACTGGAACTAGTGCATTACCAATCTGCATCTCAAGGTTTCTGATGTTTCTTCCTCAGTTCCTTGTAGAATAATCCAAAAAAGTGAATGAATCCTCCGAAGGCTCTATCTTCAGACCCAGATGGTCTGCTATCGTCTTGGGTAGTATGCTGACTGATGAGCATATGGAAATTCAATGCCCTTCAACAAACATGGCACTGCAAATTGATATACCATGGATTTTACCCATTATTAGCTATGGTATATTGGTGTTTTAAGATATATTTACTACAATATAGAGTCTATTTAGAGTATTTACAGGTTCATGGACGATTTGGAGAAAATTGGTGATTTTGGTGTCTTTTGGAGCCTTTTGAGTGTAGAGCTGCACAGACGCGTTAAATGTTTAGCTATAGATGGAAACTTTCCCTCAGTTAGATTGGGCCCCTCTTTTATCAAAAAATATAGCTTTGAGTTAGCTTTCCAATGCCGCCGGTTTGAGGTCAATCAGCATCATGTAGAAGAAGTTATGCATGTTTTACTGAAGAGTGGTCAGTCTGCCTCTCGAGAGGAAGCTGTCGAGGAAATGAAGGACTGTCGGTCGACGGTGCACCCTTGCCATCAATCGACTGTGATGACAGAACATGGACCAAGCATATTTCAAGACCTACTGAAGCCCAGAAGCCACACAAAGTTACCAAAATACCCATGGAAGACCAGAAACCGTATTTATGTATTTCCTTATCAATTATATTATTTAGACTATGATTTGTGTTATTGCTTGCATGTCTGAGTAATTCATTTTGTTAGGTTTAGGGATTTCATGAGTTTAATGTCAAACTTATAATCAATTAGGATTGCTAGATTATCTATAGATATCTACATCAGGGTCATCGAGCCTCTTCGAAAGATAATCATCTGAAGTTCTGATAGCTATGTAGATCTCTGCTACTAACTCATTAATTTATGTTTTGTTGTAGCTGTTTTGCTCTGGCACGGTCGGTATGGATGCCTCTGTCTTCTCCCAACGAGGTGTACTCTTCCTGTTTGGATGAAGTGTGCTTCATCTGGATTCGAAGTGACCGTCGATCGATGGTGCTTCTGCATCGTCGATCGATGGTGGAGCCTCTGATCTGTTCTTCGAAATGAAGAAGTTGCTGCATCCATTCATGGAAATGATTTCAGCTATGTCATCCTTAGATATGTTTAAAATGCGTCCATTGGCCTTCTGGATCTCTGAAAATATCAAATTCATCTGGAGTTAGATAATCATAATCTGTATTATCTTTGACTTGTACCTCAAGATTTTGTGTTGGATGAACGTCGGTCGATGGCTTGATGTTGCTGTCGCTCGATGTTGACGTCGCAGATGCAACTGATGTATGGAGAAATCCTCTGTCATCCATGGCAAGACAAAAATACTCAATGTCTTTCTCTCTATGGTAGTCCTCGTCATACTCATCAGATTTCATCTCAGGTAGTTCAGTGTCCACTGCGAAGCTCTTCTGGCCTGCCCAACTGCCAATAGAATAGTCGCCCTGTCTACTGATCGTATCACCGTAGTGGTAGTCAATCGATGTCTGAGGCTGGGTAGAGACTTCAAAGTTCGGATAGCAGTGTGCTAGCAGAGCAAAAGTCTCACTCGCATGACATATCTCGATCGATTCTCTGGACATGTTGTCGATCGGCGGATGAATGGTAATGTCGATCGTGGCATCCCGCTATCGATCAATCACGAATACTTTGTTTCGTATTCATCCTCATAATCGCAGTGGCATGCTGCTGTGGATCCGGTGTTAACTCCAGTGTTAGAAGTCTTTGGCTTGACAACTCTGACTGGATCGTAGTAGACATCAGGATTTATCAGTGTTAGACACAACTGATTAGTCTGCATGTTGGAAACTGCTCCTACAGTAGCCATGAAGGCTCTCCCAAGTAGTAGAGAACGACTCCTGTTTTGCTTGTTTTCCAGGCATGGAAGTCAACTGGAACTAGTGCATTACCAATATGCATCTCAAGGTTTCTGATGATTCTTCCTCAGTTCCTCGTAGAATAATCCAAAAAGTGAATGAATCCTCCGAAGGCTCTATCTTCAGACCCAGATGGTCTGCTATCGTCTTGGGTAGTATGATGACTGTTGAACCTGTGTCACATAAAGCATATGGAAACTCAATGCCCTTCAGCAAACATGGCACTGCAAATTGATATACCATGGATTTTACCCTTTATTAGCTATGGTATATTGGTGTTTTAAGATATATTTACTACAATATAGATTCTATTTAGAGTATTTACAGGTTCAGAGACAATTTCGAGAAAATTGTTGATTTTGGTGTCTTTTGGAGCCTTTTGAGTGTAGAGCTGCACAGACGCGTTAAATGTTTAGCTATAGATGGAAACTTTCCCTCAGTTAGATTGAGCCCCTCTTTTATTAAAAAAATATAGCTTTGAGTTAGCTTTCCAATGCCGCCGGTTTGGGGTCAATCAGCATCATGTAGAAGAAGTTATGCATGTTTTACTGAAGAGTGGTCGGTCTGCCTCTCGAGAGGAAGCTGTCGAGGAAATGAAGGACTGTCGGTCGACGGTGCACCCTTGCCATCAATCGACTGTGATGACAGAACATGGACCAAGCATATTTCAAGACCTACTGAAGCCCAGAAGCCACACAAATTTACCAAAATACCCATGGAAGACCAGAAATCCTATTTATGTATTTCTAAGCCATTGTTGACGGCTACGCTTTCTTTTCTTCATTATTCTTGTTTTGGGGTTGGAGAGAAGATCAATTCTCTTTCAGAGATTGATTGGAACTCCATTGGTTTTATATTTGCGTTCTTATCTATTATATTATTCAGACTATGATTTGTGTTATTGCTTGCATGTCTGAGTAATTCATTTTGTTAGGTTTAGGGATTTCATGAGTTTAATGTCAAACTTATAATAAATTAGGATTGCTAGATTATCTATAGATATCTACATCAGGGTCATCGAGCCTCTTCGAAAGATAATCATCTGAAGTTCTGATAGCTATGTAGATCTTTGCTACTAACTCATTAATTTACGTTTTGTTGTAGCTGTTTTGCTCTGGCACGGTCGGTATGGATGCCTCAGTCTTCTCCCAACGAGGTGTACTCTTCCTGTTTGGATGAAGTGTGCTTCGTTTGGATTCGAAGTGACCATCGATCGATGGTGTTTCTGCATCGTCGATCGATGGTGGAGCCTCTGATCTGTTCTTCGAAATGAAGAAGTTGCTGCATCCATTCATGGAAATGATTTCAGCTATGTCATCCTTAGATATGTTTAGAATGCGTCCATTGGCCTTCTGGATCACTGAAAATATCAAATTCATCTTGAGTTAGATAATCATAATCTGTATTATCTTTGACTTGTACCTCAAGATTTGGTGTTGGATGATCGTCGATCGGTGGCTTGATGTTGCTGTCGCTCGATGTTGACGTCGCTGATGCACACGATGTATGGAGAAATTCTCTGTCATCCATGGCAAGACAAAAGTACTCAATGTCTTTCTCTCTATGGTAGTCCTCGTCATACTCATCAGATTTCATTTCAGGTAGTTCAGTGTCCACTGCGAAGCTCTCCTAGCCTGCCCAACTGCCAATAGAATAGTCGCCCTGTCTACTGATCGTATCACCATAGTGGTAGTCAATCGATGTCTGAGGCTGGGTAGAGACTTCAAAGTTTGGATAGCAGTGTGCTAGCAGAGCAAAAGTCTCACTCGCATGACGTATGTCGATCGATTCTCTGGACATGTTGTCGATCGGCAGATGAATGGGAATGTCGATCGTGGAGTCCCGCTATCGATCAATCACGAATACTTTGTTTCGTATTCATCCTCATAATCGCAGTGGCATGCTGTTGTGGATCCGGTGTTAAATCCAGTGTTAGACGTCTTTAGCTTGACAACTCTGACTGGATCGCAGTAGACATCAGGATTTATCAGTGTTAGACACAACTGATTAGTTTGCATGTTGGAAACTGCTCCTACAGTAGCCATGAAGGCTCTCCCAAGTAGTAGAGAACGACTCCTGTTTTGCTTGTTTTCCAGGACATGGAAGTCAACTCGAACTAGTGCATTACCAATCTGCATCTCAAGGTTTCTGATGATTCTTCCTTAGTTCCTCGTAGAATAATCCAAAAAAGTGAATGAATCCTCCGAAGGCTCTATCTTCAGACCCAGATGGTCTGCTATCGTCTTGGGTAGTATGCTGACTGATGGACCTGTGTCACACAGCGCATATGGAAACTCAATGCTCTTCAACAAACATGGCACTGCAAATTGACATACCGTGGATTTTATCCATTATTAGCTATGGTATATATGTGTTTTAAGATATATTTACAACAATATAGAGTCTATTTAGAGTATTTACAGGTTCAGGGACGATTTGGAGAAAAGTGGTGATTTTGGTGTCTTTTGGAGCCTTTTGAGTGTAGTAGAGCTGCACAGACGCATCAGATGGTTAGCTATGGATGGAAAATTTTCCACAGTTAGATTGAGCCCCTATTTTATTAAAAAATATAGCTTTTTGTTAGCTTTCCAATGCCGCCGGTTTGAGGTCAATCAGCATCATGTAGCAGAAGTTATGCATGTTTTACTGAAGTGTGGTCAGTCTGCCTCGGGAGAAGAAGCTGTCGAGGAGATGAAGGACTGTCGATCGACGGTGCACCCTTGCCATCGATCGACGGTGATGCCAGAACGTAGGCCAAGCATATTTCAAGACCTACTGAAGCCCATAAGCCACACAAAGTTACCAAAATACCCATGGACGACCAGAAACCCTATTTATGTATTTCTAAGCCATTGTTGACGGCTACGCTTTCTTTACTTCATTATTCTTGTTTTAGGGTTGGAGAGAAGATCAATTCTCCTTCAGAGATTGATTGGAACTCCATTGGTTTTATATTTGCGTTCTTATCTATTATATTATTCAGACTATGATTTGTGTTATTGCTTGCATGTCTGAGTAATACATCTTGTTAGGTTTAGGGATTTCATGAGCTTAATGTCAAACTTATAATCAATTAGGATTGCTAGATTATCTATAGATATCTACATCAGGGTTATTTGTAATACTAGGATCTAGAATAGTTAGAATAGCACGACAGTGTGACTAATTGTTTGAACCTAGAATCATAGGATAGTGGAGAGGCAGGAAAGTGAAATCAATTAACGGAACACGAACTCTGCTGGATTAGATACCTAGACGCATACGAGAGTTGGTCTAGGAATCTAGTTGAATATATTTGATCATATCGATAACGCTTGCCTAAGGCAGCGTCGATCGACGCATCGATCGACGCTCATTCCTTGTTCGCATGCAAGAGCTAGAACAAAGACTTAGTCAATAGATTAGACTCACAGTGAGAGCTGGTTGTGTTTTACATAAGATATCGAGTTCTAGAATTGAATCTATAAACCATTAGCATCCTTGAACTGTAGTTTGAATCTCTTGATTGATAAATCCCTAAGTCTAGCACTTTCATCTCATTGTTTACAAACCTCAATCGATAAACCGAACAACTGCCTTGTTCACCTTGCTTTCATTTATTTACTGCTTATTAAACTGTTTGCCTAGCTTAACCTTGATTTCCATAGTTTATTGTGTGTCCATGCTCCCTGTGGATTCGATCCTTAAGTACTACAACTGAACCTCTTATTTGAGAGAGTAAAATCACTCCTTAGGTTAATTTGAGTAATATCACAAATTTCCCAGGATCACTCTTCTTTTTAAGTGTAATCCTCTGCTTCATCTATATGATTGGAGATCCTATGTATGTCCTGCTCAGTTTTCTTGGTCTCTCTGAAGAACATCCACAACCTATGGGTAAAGTAAGCCTCCTCAAATGGCTTGTCCAAGGGAATCCTGAGAATTCTCTTAGTGAAGCTATCCATCTCCTTCTCATTGACTCCCCTTTTGAGATGCTTAGGAAACTTTTCCTTTCTTCTCCTCAAGGTTCTCCTCTCAGAATTCTGATCAACTTGCATAGGCTCCAGTGCATCATCAGAAAGTTGTTCGGAGTTGTCTGCAATGTGTTCTGAAGGTAGAGATGGGTTTTTGAGTGCATTCAGTCGTGCTAGATATCTATCGGCATCGACATGTCAGAGGTGGTCGTCAATCGATGCTAGGTGAGTTGTGTCAATCATCGGTCGAGTCTGGATGTCGATCGGCGTCGGGCTCTTGGTGTCGATCGATGTCCAACTTCTTGATGTGTTATGGTTTGGGTGGATGAGGGTGTTTAGCTACGAACTCCTTGTGAGTCCGAATTCTCATGGTCGCGCATGCTGCAACTTCCTCTGTCGATCGATGTGGAGAATCTGATGTCGATCGATGTTCGACCGTCTCCGTCGGTCGATGTTCGTAGCTTGGCGTCGGTCGACACCAATGTGAACCGCCAAAACTCATGGATTTTTCGACCTGGAAATCTCCCTCTTGAAGCTTCTCATCCTTAACCACTTGCCAGAAATCATCATCCATGATGGCATTCACATGGTGCTTGAATGATTCATCCCCTTTACCTTTCAGGAAGGCTTCCTGGCTTTTAGTGGTGTCTCCTGTTTGAACCACCTTGTCTCCAGCTTCCTAACATGTGTGTTCAAAGACTCAAATTTTGAGTTCAGCTCTGTGTAGACAGCATCTATCTTCCCATTGAAGTACACCATCAACTTCTGCTGACCCTCAAGAACTTGATCAAGCATGGACTCTATCTTGCTCTCTCGAGTCTGCGGTGGTTGATTACGATAGTAAGAACTTCCATAAGGTTTGTTGTTGCTGTTGTAGTTGCTGCTTTAGGGTTTCTGGTACTGTGAACTATGGTTGCATCCACTCTTCTGACCATTTCCATAGGAGTTTTTGTATCCACTCTGATTTCCAGACCTTTGATTTTGAAAGCCTGAACAACTGACAAAGTTCACATCCTCCTCTTCGTCCATGTCACTCTCGACATCTACAGCCTCTACATCCTCTGCAAAGCTAACTTGTTTCTTGAGAAACTAGTGAACACTATCCAGCTTAGTCTTAACATCTTCCAACTGCTCCTTCCCCAGGGCAGTGGTTGATCTTTTTCTTTTGAAAGCAGTGTTCTTGGTGTTGTTGCTGGATGCCAAGTTATCAATAATTCTCGCAGCCTCTCTTGGATTCCTTGTGTTGAAGTTTCCCTCAGTAGCTGAGTCTAGAGCCATCTGATATGCCAGCGCGATGCCTCTGAAGAAGGTGCTAAGTAGCTGCACTTCATTGAATCCATGATGTGGACAGTCTCTCTGATATGACTTGAATCTGATCCAGGAGCTTCTGAATGATTCTGCAGGCTCATGTGTGAATGTAGCAATCTTGCTTCTCAAGTCTTTAGCACGTGCCTCATCAAGGAAGTGGCATAAGAATCCATTCTTGATGTCAGCCCATGATGTAAGAGATCCTGGCTGTAACTGCTTAAGCCAGTGCGAAGCCTCTCCAGCAAGTGAGTACTTGAAGAGCTTGCAAAAGAGATAGTCCTCAAGGACTCCATTGGCTTTGATAGCAGAAACTAGATCCTCGAACCTCTACAGATGGTCCATAGGATGCTCATGTGATAACCCATAGTAGGGTGTCTGTCCCACGAGTGTGAAATACCGAGGCTTCAACTCAAAGTCTTGCCTCTGGATGGCTGGATGACGGATGGCAGATTTTTTCTCGTAGTACTGATCTGGCCTGTTGTAATCAACTAATGTCATCGCTCTAGCATCCTCGTCTACCTCTTGGGCAGCTGAAATATCAGCATCAGGATCATGGATTACAGCCCCCTGATCATCTATCTTCTGACCTGCTGCATTACGCAGATGACCCTCCTAGTCATGCAGGTTTCAAGTCACGTCCTGAATTAGAACTAGTGTCGCAACCATGTCTCGCGGCTCACTATCGATCGATGTCCGAGGTGGAATGTCGATCGATGTCGGGTGGGTATGTGCGATCAACGGAAAAGTGGTTTCGGTCGACTGTGGAAGGCGAGTGTCGGTCGACGAGCAGGTGCTGTTGTCGATCGATGCGGTATGTTTCCTTTTACGGATGTTGCGTTCTTGAAGTGCAGGATCTGAAAAGAGAATTTTATGTTCCTTGTTGCTTCTGGTACTGCTAGGCATGCACTTGAAAAAGACAAGAAAATTATTTATCAGTTTTTGCAAGTAACAAAAACCTAGACTAAACCTAACTAAATTTGATCTAATGGCGATTGAAGCTCCCCTTCAACAGCGCCAAATTGATATCACTCAAATTACCCTAAGGAGTGATTTACTCTCTCAAATAAGAGGCTCAGTTGTAATATTTAGGGATCAAATTCACAGGGAGCTAAGACACACAATAGATCTATCTAGTTATGTAGTTCAGCTAGGCAAGTAGGTTTTAAAGCAATAGCAGGGGTGACCAAGATTGATTGATTGGGTTTTAAGACAGATATGGGAAACGTTAGACTTAGTGTTTCTATTCAAATAATTAGGATTATAGAGATATAGATTACTAAGCATATATGGATATTCTATAACTCAAACAAAAAGAATAGTCGATCAACTTTCGTATATTTAGACTATCTACCGCCGGATCTTGGACCTCAGCTGTCGCTTGTTGGTCCTGAGAAAGTGTCGTTCGATTCCAACAATGGGGTGTCGATCGATACACCTTTCAGCCCGTCGATCAATGCAACTTGTGAGTTGTCGATCGATGAACCTTCCAGGGAGCGTTATCGCGCGGGTTTGACGTGTTCACTAGGTTTAACTAAATCAGCTTCCGCTTGTTTCTAACAATTCTATCACAATTTAAACTAATTAGACGGAGAACCAAACTTCCGCTTGCGCCCTAGTATCTAAAGGCAAGGTCCTAGTTAGCTATTCTAGAACACACGCATTAAGAACAATTTAGTTGATTCATATTTCTGACACTTAGCAATTCTATATTTTGGGTTAATCCATCATGAATATCTGAACCCTAAATCTAACAAGAAGAACTACTCAGACATAGCTAAGCAATTCATAACAACGAGATATGAAAACTGAATAGGATAGAATACAGTAGAAAAACTGGAGTTCAAATCACAAATCTCTGAAGGAGTTAATGGATCTTCTCTCCAACCCTAAGACTCTAAGTATTTTGCTGAATGAACGTAAGAAAGCGTGTGTTGCCTAAAACATAAATATTAGGTTAAAACTTATCAGGGGTACTCTGGTAATTCTTGTGGGATTTGGGCTTAAAGTCAGCTGGAACAATTTTGGCCTCTGCGCGCTTCGCCGTCGATCGACAACACGGAGTGTGTGTCGATCGATTATTGCCTTCGCCCATCGATCGATAGTCATGGTCGATGGTCAGCTACGGGTATTTATCATTTTATATCCAAAATGCACCAAAATCACCACTTTCCTCCAAATCACTCCAAAACCTGAAAACATACCAAAAACACTCCAAAACAACTATAAAGTATTTAAAAACACCTATATACCATGGCTAAAAATGAGTAAAATCCATGGCATATCATCACCCTGAACTTAGATCTTATGATTAATTGGCGCAAGCAGAAGTTTGGTCTGTTCCTGAAACTAAACTAGTATGATCTAATTAACTATATACACACGGAAGTTGGTCTAGGAGATTAGAGAACCTATCAAACCCATTCGTAAAGCTTGCTAGGAGAAACATTGATCGATGTAACGACAGTTGTATCGATCGACCTTTTGAAAAGTGTATTGATCGATATTCGTATAGAACATCGATAGACGCTTTCTCATGTTTAACAAACGAAATTTGAAATCTGAGATCTAGACATTAGACAATCTAAACAAACGAAAGTTGATATATTATAACTTAAGTTTGAGTTCGAGAACAATCATTATTTATGAATCCCTGATAACCCAATAAGTTTGCATACTTATCATATGTGAGATTATACCTAAATCTAGTTGTTTCCTTAAATTTCTTACAACCTAAAATCAATCAACTGAACAACTACCTTGTTCACTGATATGCTCAAAATAACCTTCAAACTACTCTCTCAAATAAGGGGTTCATTGTAATACTTGAGGATCGTATCCACATAGACTCGATATTTCACACAATAGACTTTAGCTTTAGACTATGCTAGGTCAAATAATATAAAGAAGTAAATATGATAGAACAGGGTGAACAAGATAGTTGTTCGATTGATTGATGAGTTGTTTGATGGAAGGATGGCTGCTAGACTTAGGGTTTAAATCAGGTTATTATGACTCTATCTATAGATACTAAGGGTTGATCCTAGAATTCGAATTCATATAAGCAGTAAACCAGCTCTCGTATACTAATCAGATGCCTGGAATCATGTGATTCCAGCTCTCGCATGTGAACTTATGAATGAGCGTCGATCGATACCAATGGTTGAGTATCGATCCATACTCCTTCCAGACAAGCGTTAAGAACCAATTTGATTTGTTCAGTAGGTTAACTAAACCAGCTCTCGCATGTATCTAACAACCTAGCTCAGCAGGATTCAATTCTGGTAGTAGACAAGCTCTCACGTGTGCCTAATTATCCTCTGAGCAGGTTTCTAGTTAATTACTCTAGAAACAAGCAGTAAGAACAATCCTGTGAAGGATACAATAAATAACCCTAGCAGTTCTATAAATCAGAAGAACATCAAATTAACCCTAGAAAACCTAGATCTAGCAGATGAATCTACTCAGACATGATAGTTGTCACATAAATCATAACCTGAATAGATATAAAATATAAATCAAATAAAGAAGCCAAATGAGTTCCATGAGGACTGAAGGATTTCCTCTCTTCTCTCATAACCTAGAACTATGAATAAAAGAAAGTGTAGCCGTCAACAATGGCTTCTAAAACACATAAATAGGGTTTTAGGTCATCCATGGGTATTTTGGTAATTTGTGGTGGCTTCTGGGCTTAAGTCGGTCTTGAAATATACTCGTCCCGCGTTCTGGCATCACCGTCGATCGACACCAAGGGTGCACCATCGATCGACATGCCATTCGTCTCCTTGACAGCTTCATCTCGCGAGGCAGACATACCACTCTTCAGTAAATCGGGCATAACGTCTGATATAACCGTTGGATTGACTTCAAACTGGTGGTATTGTAAAGCTAACGCAATGCTTTATCTTTTGTCAAAAGGCTCCAAAATCACCAAAGTTCTCCAAAACGTAGCTGAACCTGAAAACACTAAAACATACTCCAAACCCATATAATATACTATAAAACACCTATATACCACTGCTAATAGTGGGTAAAATCCAAGGTATATTAACTCCCCCAAACTTACACTTTTGCTTGTCCTCAAGCAAAACACAGAGTAGTCCTCTGAAAGAGGTTTGAAAACAGCAAGGACTCACACAATCTTAAACTTACTACTTTCACCTCTAAAATGTTGCAAGCCACATCAGATCATTGCCAGCTTTAAAGGCACTTCATGTACTAGACCTTAGCTTAGTAACCAAACCATCCAGTCCACAGCTCAGCGGATTCCGCCTGACATACCCCTCTACTTACCTCATTTTCTCATATAAATGTGTAAGCTAAATCTTGGGAGTATCGATCAAGGGACACATGGACTCTTACTCCAGCAGGTATCTGAATAAACATGTAGTCTTATTCTGGTTTCTTTTTTTTTTCATATATCTCTCTTCAATGAATCTTTTTATCTCAAATCTAATGGACAATGATGCTGATGCAGTCCATCTTATTCACCTTCTTTTTGATTTTTCTCTTTTATGTATATATATATATTTTCCCTTTTCTTGACAAAGTGTAGGCGAATAATGGGGTCACAGGAGACAATCCTACCCCTTGCTTCCAACGATGTGTGATCATTCCATTAGAGAAAATTATGGGGTCGCAGGAGACACTCCTATCCTTATAAATCGCTGGAAAACATTTCAATCTTTTCTTTTTCTTTCTTTCTAGATGTCAAAGAGAGGAGAGAACGAAACCAAAAAATTTACACACTTATACCTTTCAGACCTGAAAGAGGAATCCGATCCAATATATACCAAACCCAAGACAAGCAAGTTAAGTTGTTTAAGGTTGGACGTCAGCTTCGGTTCCTTCAGACTTTCTCAACTAGCATGGATGTTATTGGCAAGTGATCCACTTTGGCGTTTCCATTCAGTACACCCTGCAGTCAATAGCCTTAAAGAATGGTCCTAGATTTTGGTTAGATAGTAAGTAAAATTGAAAAAGTTCATCATTTCCTTATTGACTCAATAAAACTTTTATAAAAACTCATAATAATAAAACTCAAAATAAAATACAACATCAGTAGAACCTCCCCCAGACTTAAACAACACTTTCTCTAGTGTTATACAGTCTAAGATTGGTGGAAAAATAATTCATAAGTACTAAATTTAACAAGGAAAAACGGTATACCTCCTCGCTAATGGTCAGCGTCGATCGACACAATTAAGTGGCGATCAGACGATACTCGTGATGCTCCGTCGACCGAAAATGGCCTGTTGTCGTCGATCGCTGCTGGTATATCAACTCATCTTTCTTGGATCTTATTTTCTAAAGTTTTTTTTCCGCGATGAACAGTGACACTGTCAACGACTCTGCTACAGTGTCGCTCGACACTGTTCATCTTTTTTTACCTAACAGTGGGTTGTCTTCCACTCAGCGCTTATTTTCAGTCATTAACTTGACTTCTGGAGATCTGATTCGGTCCGGATGTGAATGACAACTTGCTCCAAACCAAGTCTCAATGTCTACTCTTTGAAGCTTCATCACTCTTTTTTTCGTGAAAGCCTCCACAGACTCTTCTCCTTTGTCTATCATCTTAGCGATTATAAGTGCGCGAAGCTTTGCGAATGGCTGTGAGAAGCATCTGCTGCACACTCTGTACTTCCTGACACCGTCTGAGAAGTGAAGAATCAATGATAACTGAGGATCACCCTTGATCCTTTTTCTCTTCTTCCAATTCCTCCTCTTCTTTCCCCCAGACTTGTATGTTTCTGTCTCTGCGTGCTGAGATAACCGAGGGGTGTCGATCAACAATGAAGTAGAAGCGTCGATCGATACTGGCATCAGAAATACCTTTCTGACATCATCTTCTAGACCTAATTTCTCTTGAAAAACAGCTGCAGACAAATAACTGTCTACTATCCAAATCTTAAGATCTTGATGTATACTTATGTCAGGTGGAATAGGCGATTCAGTTTCAGAAACAGCGCATGGATCCACAAAATTCACTGGGTCATGTATCATCTTCAATCTTTTGTGAAACCCATAAGCTTCTTCTGTGCAGATAAGTGGTCTTAGATGTGTGGAGATAGCAAGGTGTGTGGCCTCGAACTTGTTCATCCTCTCATCAATCGGTTCTAGGTCAACTATATATCCTGAAAGCTCATCCAACCTTGGGTGTCGATCGATATCATCAGGTGGGTGTCGATCGATGCAATCGGGTGCATATCGATCGATATTGGGTGGATGCTGTCAGTCGATGCTAGCCTCTGGCGAGGTTTCCAGATCCTTTTGTGAAGTGTGCTGATCGTTATCAAGTTTCTTCTCCAAGTTCTGATCCAGATTCTCAGGTAGTGCTTCATCCTCTAGCTCCAAGAAATCTTCCATAGTGATCTTTATGTATACATCTGGGACAAGATCACAACTTGATACATCGGTGATCTTCTGTGTCGAGTCTGCACTGTTCTGAGGACAACTCGATCTTTCAAGGGTTTCGGGAGGTGTCGATCGACAACAAATATTTGTGTCGATCGATGTCGAGGTCGGGTCATCAGTTCCAGCTTCGTCCACTCTGGTCCGCTCTCCAGATTCTTGCTGTTTATCTTCTTCTACCATATATTCCATAATAGATTTAATCTCAATCTCTAGATTTGCTGCAACATCATAGAGAAAGTTGTTGAGGAAGGCGTTCATGATGTCTTTCCGGGTTATGAGAGACTCTGGTGGCAACTTCTTGAACCAACATGATGCTTCTCTAGGAAGAGTGTATGGGAACAATTTGCAGAAGTGGTAGTCTTCAGGGACTTCATTGAAGATAAACGATCCCAATTCCTCAAACATGTTGAGATGATCCTTTGGGTGCTTGTGGTGAGAGTTATGAAAGGAACGCTCACCCATAAGATTATATATAAAGGTGTCAGCTCAAAGTCATCCCTCTCAGGAACAATAGTATCAACATGGATTGCAGTCCCCTGCGTATGAATCAATTGTCTTGCACTGTTGCGAGCGCGACCTTCTTCATCTCGTAGGACTCCATTCTCATCAAGACTCAGTATGAGTACCTCGCCCTTTTTTATCTCCACGCAAGTGGTGTCGATCGACACTTGATGAATAGTGTCATTCGATGATGGTTCAATAGTGTCGCTCGGCACGGATGAACAGTGTCGACGTGGTATGAACAGTGTCGATCGATGCAGGATAAACATTATCGATCGACGCAGAATGAATAGTGTCGATCGACGTCGGATGAATAGTGTCGAGATGTACAATACCAGGATGAACAGAAATGGCAGTAATAGTGTCTGGATGAACAGTGTCGAACAATGCGGGATGAACAGTGTCGTTTCACGGTTGGTTTACGTTATCGATCACAGCTGCTTGAAGGGTGTCGATCGACACTAGATGATCAGTGTCGTTCGATAGTCAAATTTCTACGCTGCTAATCGTTGCTTAGAGGGTGTCGACTACCCTCTTAGACTGATGGATCATGCATTCTAAATCGAGTGGCTCTACTAGCAAGAGCCATATCCCCTTATTGCTTATGGTACTCATATGCATGTACCTGAAACACAAGAAATTTTTTTTCTGTAAATAAACTATAAATAAGAACCTAGACAAAATTCTACACCTAGTCTAACGTTGATCAGAGTCCCCGGCAACGGCGCCAAATTTGATATGCTCAAATTAACCTTCAAGCTACTCTCTCAAATAGAAGGTTCATTGTAGTACTTGAGGATCGTATCCACAGAGATTCGATATTTTACACAAAAGACTTTAGCTTCAGACTATGCTAGGTCAAATAATATAAAGCATTAAATACAATAGGGTGAACAAGATAGTTGTTTGATGCAAGGATGGTTGCTAGACATAGGGTTTCAATCCTGTTATTATTACTCTATCTATAGATGCTAAGGGTTGATCCTAGAAATCGAATTCATATAAGCAAGTAAACTAGCTCTCGCATGCCTTTACTAATCAAATGCCTGGAATCATGTGATTCCAGCTCTCGCATGCGAACTTATGAATGAGCTTCTATCGATACCAATGGTTGAGTATCGATCGATACTCCTTCCAGACAAGAGTTAAGAACCAATTCGATTTGTTCACTAGATTAACTACACCATATCTTGTGTGTATCTAACAACCTAGCTCAGCAGGATTCATTTCAGGTAGTAGACCAGCTCTCGTGTGCGCTTAACTATCCTATGATCAGGTTTCTAGTTAATTACTCTAGAAACAAGCAGTAAGAACAATCCTGCGAAGGATACAATATATCACCCTAGCAGTTCTATAAATCAGAAGAACATCAAAACCTTAGAAAATCTGCTACTCAGACATGATAGTTATCACATAAATCATAAGCTGAATAGATATAAAATGGGAAAATTGCATTTTAAACACTGAGAGTGTTACATTCTAACACTTTAAACACTGAACGTTTTTGACTAGCACTTTAAACCTTGAAAGTGACATTTTTATCATAACAAACCTCCAAGTCAACTAGTTGACCTGTACTGTTCATTTTTGTGATGACGTGTCAGTTTTTTTTAAAATAAAAAATAAAATACATAGAAAATTCGAAAAAATACGAAAAAATCGAAAAAATTCGAAAAATTCGAAAAATTTCAAAAAAATGTAAAGTTTCAAAAAAATATTAAAAACAAGATTTCAAAATAAAAATAAAATAAATATTTTTAAAAATTAATCCAATTATAAACCAATAAAAATTTATAATATAATAACTTGAATGGTGATTCTAGATTCTGGTATTTGGTTTTTGATTTTTTTTTTTTAATTTTTTGATTTATTAATACTTAACTTGTTAAATTTTCAAAATTAATCCTATTATTGGTATTATTTATCAAAATGATATTTATTTTAATAATTTTAAGTTTTTTTTAAAAATAAATTAACTTAGAGGTGAAGTTCTTTAAAATAGTAAATAACTTTGAAATTAAATAAATAACTAATCAAACTTTGGAGAAACTAAAATATATGTTACTTATCTAAGAAGCTCAACGCATACCAAAACATAACATATACAAATCTTGAGGCATATCTCTATATCTTTTAATTATATTTCAAACTAACTTACCATATTTTAGTTAAGGTCAAAAACATTTTAACTGGTTTATGAGATTTTTACTAGTTTCACAAAAATTTAATAAGTTAAGTATTAATAAATCAAAAATTAAAAAAAAAAAATTAAAAACCAAAGAAAAAACAGAATCTAGTATCATCATTCAAGTTATTATATTATATATTTATTGGTTTATAATTGGATTAATTTTTTAAAAATATTTTATTTTATTTTTAATTTTGAAATGTTATTTTTATATTTTTTGAATTTTTCAAAAATATCAAATTTTATCGATTTTTTTTGAAATTTCAATGTATTTTATTATTATTATTATTTTTTTAAAAAGAAAAAATAAGAAAAAACCGACATGTCATCACAAAATGAACATTACAGGTCACCTAGTTGACTTGGTAAACAAGTAAACCTCATTGGAGGTTTGTCATGATAACAATGTCACTTTCAAGGTTTAAAGTGCTAGTCAAAAACATTTAGTGTTTAAAGTGCGAGAATGTGACAGTCTCAGGGTTTAAAATGCGATTTTCCCGATATAAAATAAAAATAAAATAAAGAAACCAAAGGAGTTCCAAGAGGGCTCTGAAGGAGTTCCTCTCTTCTCTCCTAACCTAGAACTATGAATAAAAGAAAGCGTAGACATCAACAATGGATTAGAAAACACATAAATAGGGTTTTAGGTCGTCCATGGGCATTCTTGTAATTTGTGATGTCTTATGGGTTTAAGTAGGTATTGAAATATACTCGGCCCACATTCTGTCATCACCGTCAATCGACACCAAGGGTGCACCGTCGATCGACACCAAGGGTGCACCGTCGATCGACACCAAAGGTGCACCGTCGATCGACACCAAGGGTGCACCGTCGATCGACGTTTCATTCGCCTCCTCGATAGCTTCATCTCGTGAGGCAGACATACCACTCTTCAGTAAATCGGGCATAACGTCTGATCTAACCATTGTATTGACCTCAAACTTGTGGCATTGGAAAGCTAGTTCAAAGCTCTATCATGTGTCTAAAAATGGGATCAATAACACTGTGGTAAGGTCTCATCCATAGCTATATCTGACGCGTCTGTGCAGTTCTGCACCTCAAAAGGCTCCAAAATCACCAAAGTTCTCCAAAACGTAGCTGAACCTGAATACACTCTAAAACATACTCCAAACCCATATAATATACTATAAAACAGCTATATACGATGGCTAAAAGTTGGTAAAATCCATGGTATATCATTCACCAATCTTAGCTTCATTTATTGTTTTAATCATAACTATCTAGCTTTAATACGAAGCCTACAGATCTATTGTGTAATCCTAGAGTCTCTGTGGATTCGATCCCTAAGTACTACAACTAAACCTCTTATTTTAGAGAGTAAAAGTCACTCCTTAGGCTAATTTGAGTGATATCAAATTTGGCGCCGTTGCCGAGGTTGTTAACGTTCACTACCAAAATATGTTTGATACAGCCAGCTATGGAAACTTCAACACGAGAAGACCTGAAGACGCTATACGGCTAACAGAGAACATAGCAACCATTAAAGCTTTTGAGAAGATGAATGTAAAAAGAGGAAACGAAGTAGAACCTACAGATGAATCACAGTTAGCCGTGATTAAGGAAACCGTAGATTCACTTCATTCCTTTTTAAAAACCAATTCCAAACATTCAAGATAGAAGACGATATTCTGTCTGATCTCGAAAGACAAGTGGAATCCATCGATGAGATGGATTTGCAGAATCAGCATTCTGAGCTGACAACAGTAGTTTTACTCCCAAATATGATGCAGCTGTTGGACCACAAAAAGGAAAGGCAAAATCTAGGTTAGACCAACCTTTCACAAGAAATCAGAGAATGGCTGTCGACCTAGATGGAAAGATAGATCTAGTTTACTGCAAGCTGATAAAAAAATTTGAAGCTCTAAGTGAACATATTAAGAGATTAGATGGTCAAGTAGCACAAAATGTGATATCTATTAGGAGAGGAAAAGGATTTCTTCCAGGAAGGACTGACATTAATCCTAGATGTCAGGTCGGTGCTATCACATTTTGAAACGGTAAACGCCTCACCCCGAACGTGAAAGAAAGCATTACCATAGATGAACTGGCAAAAATCAAAGAAATTGGGAAGAGTGAGTCTCAACCAATACTTCTTGATGATCTCGAACCTGGTTTGGAAATTTCCCCTGAAAAAGGAAGATCCAACCGAACCAAAGGATTTGAGGAACCGCGACCCGACCTCGAAAACCAGGAAGGAAAATCGAAAGATAATGAGGATATCGATCGACAAACGCATGACAACGTCGATCGACAATCCACACCTAACGCACCAAAAATAACAACACCCGCTGAGCCAGTAATAGAAAGGGTGTATAGAACATTACCTCCCTTCCCTCCCAACAAAGAAAAAACAAAACGTGAGATAGATAAAGCCATTTGCAAGAAAGTTTTCGATAAAATAATCATCGAAATGCCACTTAGTGATGCTATGAAAGTTTCTTCTTAGTGAAAGACATGGTGTCACAAAGTTTCCCAATTCAAGAGCACAGTGTCATGATGTTTCAGAGGAAGTATTGCTATGATCCAAGGAAAATATCGATTAAACGACCAGACCCTGGTAGTTTTGTTTTAGATTGCAATATTCACAAAAAGCAATTTCGTAGATCTCTTTGCAATCTTGGCTCCAGTGCCAACCTCATGACGTACTCTGTTGCGATATCCCTTGGGTTAACCTGATTTCAACCCACCAAAATTACTTTGGTTCTTGCTGATAGATTTGTTAGAGTACCAGAAGGAATCCTTGAAGACGTACCTATCAAGATAAACGAATGTTACATACCTACATATTTTATAGTGTTGAAATACAAGCACGAACCCAAAGACCCGCTCATCTTAGGAAGACCTTTCCTAGCTACTACTGGCACAATAATTGATGCTAAGGAAGGCCGTATATATTTAAAGATTGGTGATCTTCCAACGGCTTTCGACATGGAAAAATTGATCAAACGTCCCTTAATCGATAACCAAGTTTTCTACGTTGATCATATGCTCAAATGACCCCTTAGGAAATGCCCTTACTGCTCCCGTAACTAAAATTTTCAGAATAGATAGCAGAGTAGATGAATACGCTCAATTAATGGACGCAAGTGAGAAGGTCATGAGTGTCAATGAAGAGAAAGACGATGAATCCGCGATAAACATCGATCGATATCTACAGAATGCCGTCGATCAACAACCAATTGCATTAGACAGCTGGAGTTCTGAAAAGGTCCCAAAAGTCGAATTGAAGCAACTACCAGCTGGACTGAAATATGCTTTCCTTTACGAAAACTCGTATCCTGTTATCGTTAATGCAAATCTGAGTACTGGAGAACTTGCGCTGCTACTAAACAAGTTGTGCAAGTATAGGAGAGCTCTCGGATATTCTTTGGATGACATTCCTGGTATCTCCCCACATTTTTGCATGCACCGAATCCATTTAGAGGATGGATCCACATCATAAATTTGATGTGATCATGGACCAGCTTGGTGATGAAGACATGGAGATCAAGGACAAGCCGGCTGATGAGGATGCCTTAACCATTCCAGAAGGTCCTATGACTCGTTCAAAGACAACGAAACTCAATAAAGCTGTTGGGAATGTACTTCATATATCATGGAAGCAAGAAGAACGTCTTGGTAGAAGCTTGATCAACCAAGACACACTCATCACCATTCAAGATACTTCACATTCAAGCTGATCATCATTTAGGCAAGTGGCTTGTGTGTACTCTTTTTCCCTTGATTGGTTTTGTCCCCCTGGTTTTCTAATCAAGGTTTTTAATGAGGCCACAAGTTCACTTTCACATCTCCTAGATGATGTATCTTGGATGCATCTATCCTATGTTATGTTTTAGTCTATGATGTATGTTATTAGTTCAAAACAGTGTGGAGCCTTTTGTCTTTATGTTTCTTAATGTTTTCGAGACCTTGTGCATGTACAAGGATCTCTCTACTTAAGTGTTTTGAAACCCTTATTCTAATATAAGTTATCTTTTGTTTAAACCCCCTTTTTGTCTTCCCTCTTCCTTGTCGAGTTGTTGAAGTGTCTGGTGTGTAATATCCAGTCTGCTGGTGTGTAATATCCAATGGTAAGGGCTTTAGTTTCGTGTGTCATATCCGATCTATTGCCTAGGAGTATCAAGGAGGCTTTCCACAGCCTCTTGTGTCACCATTCGGTCCACAAACCTTGATAAACTTGAGTCTCTGATTCGTTTATGCAAGGATCTATCCATATCCATCCAGAGAAGTATCGTAGGAGTTCATTAAGTGGTATCAGAGCACTCTGGAAGGGGAGTTTTGATTTCTCTTTGTTATTCTAACCGATCTGTTTTAAAACCTTGTTGAATCCTTGATCGATTAGTATTTTTGTGTTGTGTCTTACTACATCTGTTCATTTTGTGTCCAGAATTGATAGATCTACTTATTTGTGTTTCAAACCTGATAAATTTATTTGTTTCGATCAAGTTTCAATTCAAACATTTTCGGATTCTTGAGGACTACGTTACCAATTTGCTAAATCTGAAACTTGTTAGTGTTCTTGTGTTTCAATATGTTCTTTCTTTGATAGATCCGTGTTTGTTGATTGTTATATCATCATCTGTTGTCTCTGTTTTGTTTCTGATCAGTTGTTAAAACTGTCGATTTGAATTTCTTTGCTTGTTGAACAAGTTAATCGATTGCCGCTGAGTTTTGATCTCATTGTCTCTTTCCTATTTTAATCCGCAATCGTTTCCTTATTATTGAACAGCTAACTTGTTGAGACTGTTATTTTTTTAGGCACTCATGGCAGGTGATAATGAAGAAGAGGAAGGGATCATCAATGAACACAAACTCTTGTTTTAAGCCTTTAACTCGGCATATGGAGAAGATGATGGACACTAAATTTGATGTGTTCAGGCAGGAACAACATGCACAGTCTTCAGATCATAGGCGTGAACCAAGGAGGAATAGGCGCAATCAAACTCGACAAGAGCATGCTGGATGAGAAGAAACTGATAACTATTATAAAAGAAAACGACACAGTTCAGGTTCTAGACAGAGCAGTCGGAGGCCGACACGCTATGATTTTAGAGAATAGAGTAGGTATTGAGAGATTAAAAGAAGATTAGAGAAGATTAATGGGAGAATTGTAGAGAGATTAGGTAGCAATCATGTTTAAGAGTATTTAAAAATCATCATGAACAAGAGAGAGAGTTTAGAGAGATAATCCCAAGCTTCTTAATTATTAATCTGATCAGAGTTTACAATATATATGAGGAGGCAATATTAGGATGAGGGTTTCATAAAGAGACACTATTAGAAGAGATAAGGTTTGCTTTAATTCAAACCATCCAATGAGTTTCTTCCTTGTGCATAAAGCTCTTTTTGCTTTATCCAGCTTTTCTCCAGCCTGTCACACGTGCCTCCTCTTCCCTTGCAACGGTCTGATGCCTTAGCAAAGGAAATATGGCTTCTCTTCGTCATCCAAAGTTACCCGGGTAACTAGTATAACTAGTATACTAGGATAACTAGGGTAACTTTGGTTTAACCCTTGGAAGTTACACAGGTAACAAGTATTACTACGCCATGTACGACCTCTTCATCATACTCAACTTCTCATGTCTTTCTCTTCCCATATATTGATCTCATCTCAACACTCCCCCTCAAGCTTAGCTTTGTGAAAGTCTAAGCTTGGATAGCCATGAGATCTTCCTCATTAAAAACCTCACCAAGGAAAACCCATTGGGACAAAACCTTGATGAGGGAAAAAGAGTAAAGACCTCATGACTTAGGGGATCAGCTCCTTCTCTTCCCAAGATCCATGAGTCCCAATCTGATGTGGATGGACTCCATAGTCTTTTGTCTTTCTGCCTTGGTGAACACATCTGCCAACTGATCTTCACTTCTTGTATAACATGGCAAGATCACTCCAAAGACTATCATCTGCCTCACCTTGTGGCAATCTACTTCAATGTGCTTTGTCCTCTCATGAAACACTAAGTTTGTAGAAATGTGAATAGCCGCCTGATTGTCACAATGCATAGTCATTGGTGTTGCTTGCTCAATCTCCAAGTGCCTAAGAATCCCTTTGATCCATACCAACTCGTTGGTAAGCTTTAACATAGCTCTACACTCAGCTTCAGCACTAGAGCATGATACAACCTTCTGCTTCTTACTCTTTGAAGTAACCATGTTTCCTCCAATGAAAGTGCAGTAGCATGTTGTAGACCTTCTGTCTGCTCTATCACCTGCCCAATCAGCATCAAAATAACCCACAACTTCAATGCTTTTATTGCAGCCCATCCATATACCAAGCCCTTGAGTTCCATTCAAGTACAGAAGAACCCTCTCCACCATGCGCCAGTGATGCTCTTTTGGAGCTTGCATATACTGCCTCACTTGATTCATAGCAAAACAAATGTCTGGCCTAGTGATGGTCAAGTATATCAGCTTCCCCACAAGCTTCCTATACAGCTTTGGATCATGGAACAACTTGTTGTCTTCAATCTCCCCCTCACGTGGAACCTTGTACCCATCCTCCACGGGCATCTTGGCTGTTCGTCCTCCATACACACCAGCATCCTTCAAGAGATCCAATGCATACTTCCTTTTAGAGATAAACAACCCTTCCTTGGATCTACACAGCTCAATCCCAAGAAAGTACTTCATCTCTCCCAAATCCTTTATATCAAATACTGATTTCAGAAACTCCTTGGTGGCTCGGATTCCTTCCTTATCACTGCCTGTTATGATGATGTCATCCACATACACAAGCAAAACAATAATACCTGATGGAGTATTGAGAGTAAAGAGAGTGTGATCAAGCTCGGACTTCCTGAAGCCTCTACCATTCAGTGTTGTGTTTAGCTTATTGTACCATGCTCTAGGTGATTGTTTCAATCCATAGATGGCTTTCTTCAGTCTAAGAACATTTCCTGGCTTCACCATTCCTTCAAGACCCGGAGGTGGTAGCATATAGACTTCATCTTCTAGCTCTCCTTGGAGGAAAGCATTCTTCACATCCATTTGCCAAAGATCCCACCCAAGGTTGGTTGCAACTGATAGTACAATCCTAATGGTATGGAGCTTTGCAACAGGTGCAAAAGTATCAATGTAATCCTCTCCATAGGTTTGTGTGAAACCTCTTGCAACCAGCCTTGTCTTACACCTATCAATCTTCCCATTAGGTAAATACTTGATGGTGAAGATCCACTTGCATGACACAGCTCTCTTCCCCTTAGGCAACTCACTCTCATACCATGTATCATTTCTAATCATGGCATCAGCCTCATCATTGACTGAATCCCTCCACTGTTGAATTAGCATTGCTTCTTCATAGCTTCTTGGCACATATCTTTCATCTAAGCTTACCATAAAGGAGTAGTGCTCTTCCGGAAACTCAGAAAGGAGCACACAGCTTGGGAAAGATGTTCCACAGCCTGGACATTGTATAACACTCTCGTGTTTACCCAGTTTCTCGTGTTTGCCCACTCGGAAGCGTCCCTCCTTACCTGTGTGCTTCTTCTCAAAGGAACTTCTACTTGTTCCTCAACAGCTTCCTCTTGTATCTAGATTTATTCTCCAGCTTCCTGACCTTCATTCTGAACTTCTCTTACTAATTCATCTCCACTTTGGACAGGAGAATCTGAGCCTTGATCTTCTAGACCCCCAGCTTCTTCTGAGCCTTTTTCTTTTAACCCTTCAGCTTCAGATTCACTTCCACCCTCATATTCAAAGTGGGATGGTTCTTCAGTGGCCACTTGAGTAGGCTCTTCACGCCTGCTCTGATCCTGGGACACTCCAATACCGAGTTCTTCTAGTATGTTTCTCAAACTAGCAGCTCAATCTGATGGTTGAGAAAGTTCTTCAAGCTCCTCCCAATTCTTCTCTTCATAATACCCTTTATCTTCCACGAACTTCACATCCCTAGACACCAAGACTCTTTTAGCTGTGGGATCAAAGCATTTGTATCCCTTTTGAGATGCGGAATATCCAATAAGCATAGTCTTGGTGCTCTTTGCTTCAAGTTTGTTTCTCATCTCTCCTGGCACCAGTACATAGCACACACACCCAAATGTCCTCAAGTGATCTAGAACTGGTCGACTCTTGTTGAGTACCTCAAATGGAGAATGATCCTCTAGGATTCTTGTTGGTATCCTGTTGATCAGATAGCAAGCAGTCATCACAGCATCACTCCAAAATCTCTTAGGGACATTCTTGTGGAACATCATTGAACGGGCCACTTCCATGAGGTGTCTGTTCTTCCTTTCGTCAACTCCATTCTGTTGTGGAGTGTAAGGACAACTAGTATGATAGAATCCCATGTTGAGCTAGGTGATCTTTGAATGCGTGGCCTATGTATTCCCCACCATTATCTGACCTGAAAATCTTAATCTTGGCATGATAATGGTTAGTAACATAGCTTTGAAAATTTTTAAATGCATCAAGAACCCTATCTTTTGTTTTAATGAGTGTTAACCAGGTGTATTTGGATTTTTCATCAATGAATGTGACATAATACTTATAATCATCCCTAGATAAACACGGTGTAGTCCAAACATCAGAGTGAATCAAATCAAAGCAATTCTCATAAATAGTGGATGATCTTTGAAACACAGTCCTACACTGTTTGCCCAAAATGCATGCCTCACAATCATTATTTTTAAACATGACACCTGGTAACATAATGCTTAAAGCCCTAACATGTGGATGTCCAAGTCTAGCATGCCACAATGCATCTTTACTTAAGGAAGAAACA
>NC_027750.1:45998223-45999242 GCF_000695525.1 Brassica oleracea var. oleracea
CTCTTAATATCCTGAAACTTAACATCATCAGGACTAAAAATAACATTACATTGAAGATCAGTGGTGCATCTTTTGACATATAAAAGATTAGAAGTAAACTCAGGCATTAAAAATGCTTTAGAGTCCTTATCAAACAGTTTCAGTTTACCAATTCCTCTAATAGGAATTCTATCTCCATTAGCAATCATAACATGTCCATGAGCCGGTTCTATGTCTTTAATCATGTTATTATAACTAATCATATGATGAGATGCACCAAAATCAATGATCAAAGGTTTATGCATGTTTCTAGTAATCTCAGTCCTTGATGGTTCATTTTGTTTTATCAAGTTTCCTAGTAATCCTAACATCTTACTAGTGATACTCGGCTCACTAGTAGCAGTGTAAGCGCTTTTAAACATGTCTAGTAACTTATCAGTATTACTAGGATTACTAGTAGTAGTGTAAGAGCTCTTAAAAATGTCTAGTAACTTATCCATTGTACTAGGCAATGTATGAGCAGCATCTGAGTATCCAAGGGTGTTTCCGAGAGTGTTACCAGACTCCTTAAGAGCTTTGAAGAAGGCTTCAAGGTCAGTTCTCTTGAATACCTCCTGATCCATACCCTTTCCAATTAGTTGATGAGATGCCAAGGCTCTACCTTCACTTTCACCCACCTTAGCACCTGAGCTAGCTCCGGATGAACCAGCACCATTTGCTTTAGCAGAAAGATGAGCCTTTGCTTCCCTATCCCTGTTGGACCCACGTGGCCTGAGGTGAGGATGTAGGATCCAACACTCACTCTTCTTGTGACCGGTCCTCTTGAAATGCTCCCAGCTTCCCTCATACTTTTCATACTTCCTTCCTGAGCTTCTGTATGCAGCCTTGTTTGCTTGCATTCCTTCAGCTTGATGAGCCATAGTGAGCTCACCCTTGCCTCCAAACAGGCCAAAAGATCCCTCCTCCTTCTGAAGTTACGCTCATACTTCCTCCATGGATGGTAGGTTAGGCGTTCTCAAGATGTGTTTAATGACATCCTT
>NC_027750.1:45999340-46017147 GCF_000695525.1 Brassica oleracea var. oleracea
TAGACTTTCAAGTTCAGACCATAATGATCCAAACTTTCCCATGTGTTTGGTGAGCTCTCCTCCATCTTGCTTCATGGAATTAATGGCTCTCTTCTGCTCAAACACAGGACTGATGTTGGAGATGTTTCCAAACGTCTTTAAGAGGGTCTCCCACAAGTGTTTGGGAGTCTCACAGTATCTGTAAACTTCAAGAAGAAGGACATCAAGAGATCCTTGCAGCACGGAGAGCACCATCAAGTCTTTTTGCACCCACTTCTTTGCTTCAGCTTTGGTGAGAGTCTTTTCCTCTTCACCTTCTTCAGTTTTGTTGGACACTGGCTTCAAACCATCATCAGTGATGTGGCTCCACAGCCCTAGCCTTCCAATAGAAGTCTTCACCAATCGAGACCACAAGAGGTAGTTTGAACCACCTTTCAACGCAACCGGGACAGTAACTTGCTTGCTGAAGTTGTTTCCCTCCATCTTCTCTTGCTTGAACCAGAAATGACCAGAAAGCTTCAAACTTGCAACTCAGCTGAAGAACACACAATACCGGACTTCAAGAACACACTAACTCAAAGCACAGCACCACAAGACTCAACTTTATCACACAACTTCACAGAACACTCAAGAACACAAGAACACAAGAGCTAGAGAAAGAAAGAAATGGAACGAGGTTTCTCAATACCAAAGCCAACCTGGCTCTGATACCATATGATTTTTGAAAATAGAGTAGGTATTGAGAGATTAGAAGAAGATTAGAGAAGATTAATGGGAGATTTGTAGAGAGATTAGGTAGTAATCATGTTTAAGAGTATTTAAGAATCATCATGAACAAGAGAGAGAGTCTAGAGAGACAATCCCAAACTTCTTAATTATTAATCTGATCAGAGTTTACAATATATATATGAGGAGGCAACATTAGGATGAGAGTTTAATAAAGAGACACTATTACATGAGATAAGGTTTGCTTTAATTCAAACCATCCAATGAGTTTCTTCCTTGTGCATAAAGCTCCTTTTGCTTTATCCAGCTCTTCTCCAGCCTCTCACACGTGCCTCCTCTTCCCTTGCAACGGTCTGATGCCTTAGCAAAGGGAATAGGGCTCTCTTCTTCATCCAAAGTTACCCGGGTAACTAGTACAACTAGTATAACTAGTATTACTACGCCATGTACGACCTCTTCATCATACTCAACTCCTCATGTCTTTCTCTTCCCATATATTGATCTCATCTTAACACACGCGACCATGAAGACCGAGGTTATCAAAGAGATGAACTTGCTGGTTTAAAGCTCAAAATACTTCCTTTCCATGGCAAAGCAGACCCTAATGCTTACTTGGAATGAGAAAAGAAGATTGAGCTCGTGTTCAATTGCCAATAGTACACAAAAGCTAAGAAGATCAAAGTTGCTGCTACTGAATTCTATGACTACGCCTTGAGTTGGCGGGATCAGTTGATTAAAAACAGGAGGCACAATCATGAGTTCCCGGTTGAGACATGGGCTGAGATGAAGTCCCTTATGCGCAAAGATTTGTCCCAAACCACTATCATCGAGAGCTACATCAAAGGATAAGAAGAATTACTCAAGAATCACAAACAGTGGAAGAATATTATCAAGAGATGGGGTTATTGATGTTGAGGGATTGTATCTCTGAGGATAGCAAAGCTACTATGGCACGGTTTCTTGGAGGACTCAACCGTGACATACCAGACAATGTGGAACTTGGCATCTAGCAATAGCACCAAGAACATGATATTGGGAGGAGAAAATCGGCCACCCTAGGAAGGAGGAGAAGGACAATGTTAAGGCTAAGCTGAATAGGGTTCACAAGCTTCTCAAGAAACAGGTTAGCTTTGCAGAGGATGTAGAAGTTGTAGATGTCGACAGTAAAAAAGAGAGTTCGAGAAAGATGTGAACTTCATCAGTGGTGATGGTTTTCAGAATTAGAAGCCTGGAAATCAGAGTGGATAAGAAAACTCTTATGGCAATGTACAGAGGAGTAACTTCAACTAGAGTTCACAGTACTAGAAACCCTACAACAACAACTTCAACAAAAACAAAACTTATGGAAGTTCTTCCTATCAGAACATACCACCACATACTCGAGAGAACAAGATAGAAGCAATGCTTGATCAGGTTCTTGAGGGCCAGCAGAAGCTAATGGTGAATGTCAATGGAAAGATTGATGTTATCTACACCAAGCTGAATGCAAAATTTGAAACTTTGAGTACACATGTGAAGAAGTGGGAGACACAAGTGGTTAACAGGAGACACTGTTAAGAGGCAAGAGACCTTCTTCAAGGGTAAAGGAGATGAAGCACTGAAGTAGCACGTGAATGCCATCATAGAGGATGATTTATGGCAAGTGGTTATGGAGGAAAAGCTTCAGGAGGGAGATTTTGAAGTTGAGAGCTCTATCAGTTTCGGCAGTTCACATTGGTGTCGACCCACGCCAAGAAAGGAATGTCGACCGATGGAGTCAGACGAACGCCGACCGATATCTGCTGTCCAACATCGATCGACGTTGTCTATGGAATCAGTTGCGTCGTGCGAAACAGTAAGGATCATGACCCATGAAGAGTTCGCAGCTAAACACCCTCATCCACCCAAACCCTATCGTGCAACCACGAAAGACGTCGATCAGCACCATGAGCAAGCCACCGATCGACAGAGAGATTCAACAGAAGATTGACATGAGACCTTCAGCATCGATCAATGATCACCTCTCACCTACCGAGTGCGACTACCCAAAATCGATGTAGCGATAGTGAATACACTCAGAAACCCATTTCAACTTTCAGAGGAATCAACAGACAACATCAGTGAGCAATCTGAAGATGCATCAGAGCCTATGCAAGTTGATCAGGCTACTGAAAGAAGGACCTTAAGGAGAAGGAATGAAAAGATTCCTAAGCATCTTAAAAGAGGAGCCAATGATAAGGAGATGGATAGTTTTACGAAGAGGATTCTAAGGATCCCAATGGATAAGCCATTTGAGGAAACTTAATTTACCCACAGGTTGTGGATGTTCTTCAGAGAGACCAAGGAGACTGAACAAGACATTAAGAGAATGTCCCATCAGGTCAGAGAGAAGATGAGGCAGAGAATTACACTGAAGAAGAAGAGTGATCCTGGAAATTTTGTAGTACCATGCTTGATAGGAGGAATCAATTACCCTAGTGCGCTCTGCGACACAGGTTTTTCATGGCAGACCATCTAGGTTTTAAGATAGAGCCTTCAGAGGATTCATTCACTTTTGTGGATTGTTCTCAGAGGAACTCATGAGAAATCATTAGAAACCTTGAGGTGCAGATTGGTAATGCCCTAGTTCAAGTAGACTTCCATCTCCTGGACATAAGTTCAACTGGAATTCTTCTCTACTACTTGGGAAAGCCTTCATGGCTACTGTCGGAGCAGTTTGCGACATGTAGACCAACAAGTTGTGCATGGCACTCATAGACCCAACTGTCTGTTATGATTCAGTGAGAGTTGTAAAGACACAGAAGGGATACATGGAGATTGGAGATGATCTAGGGTTCCTTGCAGTTTGTTACTCCGACCCAGGAACTGAAGTGGAATTGGACAATAAAGCATCGATCGACACTCAACCTGCACAGTCGCTCGATGAGAGGTCTGCAGTGACAATCGACAAAGCCTTGGAAGCACCAATCGACAGTGACTCTGCGAATAAGATAGACGACTTCACAAAAGGATCTATCAACAGTTGGGAGAATGATTACTATCAACCTAGCTCCGCAATTCACACTGCTATACCTTCAAAAAGGAAGATCAGTGATATGGAGGCTGATGAGTACGATGAGGACTATAGAGAGGGAGAGATGACTGAGTACCGTGGTCTTGCCATGGAAGAAGCAATAATTCTCAAGACTTCCCATGAGACCAGGGGAGAGACATCAATCGACAGTAACTACAAACCATCGATCGATACTCATCACGAGACAAAGTCAGATACAATAGAAGAAGATGATGCAGATTATGGTTATCTCAGACCAGATGAGTTTTGTATTTTTAGAGATCCAGAAGGACAAGCACGTGTTCTGGATGGACGGGTTATACAGATCTCTAAATATGTCGCATAAATTCTTGCAAAGGCTAGTGGATCAGGAACCCTTCTCAGTCTGCAAGACGAAACAAAGTATCCAGCATCGATCGACATGATAGGTCAACCATCGATCGACGGCCTTTACGAGTATGGAAACATAGCTTATGATCACAGCGAAAGCAGAAGATTCCATTGGGAAAGAAAAGATGAATACGACATATACAGTTGAGCATAGAAATGCACGATCTGTAGATGGCAGAATCATTCATGCGTCAAGGGAAGACATCAAAGAGATTATGGAAAGAGCTGCAATGGATGGCCACACTCATATCTGTCTACCAGAATATGCAGGGAATTTTGATAGACCATGAATTTTACCTATTATTAGCCATGGTGTATAAGTGTTTTAAGATATATATTTACTACTATATAGAGTCTATTTAGAGTAATTACAGGTTCAGGTACTAACTGGAAGAAAATGATGTATTTGGAGCTATTTGGAGATCTTTTGAGCTTTGCTGGAAATAGGAAATGGTCGACAGCTACCAAGAAATATCGACCGACGGTTACGAACAAATATCGATCGATGTTGAGCTCTTCTCATCGATCGACGGGGAAGCCACCCGAGAATTAATGACAAATTAAAAGATTTCAAGTTTCATAAGGCTATTTATTAGGGTTTTGTATCATTTTAGAGGCAGACTTGTCGAGAGACCTTTTAGACCTAATTTGGAGGAAGCAAGAGGCCACCATTGAAAGGAGAGAGCTTAGGATTGGAGAGATAGATCAATACTGCAAAACTGAGAAGATCTTGAACTCCCTTGCTTTCAGTTATTCTGTTGCTTACTTTTATTGTTTATTTTATCTAAGTATTATTCAGACCATCATAACTATGTGTTTCATGAATATGTCTGAGTAGTCCTTACTGTTAGATTTAGGATTTCTCAATAGGTTGATTCATGTATTACTGACACAAACAATTGTTAGAGTGTTTAAAAATATAGTTCTTCATCTAGTTGTGCTAATATCTAAGTTTAGGATTTATCACCCTTTACACTTAGATCTTAGGATTAATTGAGATCAAGCCATTGCTGGACTCAATACCTGAAAATAAACTAGTGTGATCTAACTGACTAGATAGTAACGAGAGTTGATCTAGTGAGTTAGAGAATTTAAATCAAACATGACCGTAAAGCTTTTTGGAAGAAGCCGATCGACACAACGATAGCCCTGTCGATCGATATTTTGAAAGGTGTATCGATCGATATTCATTAAGAATTATCGATCGACACTTTCTCGTGATTAACATACGAGAGTTGAAATCTGAGATCTAGATTAGATAACCAGATTTATTATATCTAAAGTTTGAATTCAAGAACGCTTAACATCAATAAACCCCTAAAAATCCAAATTAAGTTTTACTTATCATACCTGAGAATATACCTGAATCTAGCTATTTCTCCCAACTGTTAACAACCCCTAAAACAAATCAATCGAGCAATACACTTGCTCACCACTCCATTAACTGCTTTAAAACTTATAAACCATTTAATCTAGATTTATTCCAAGACCATAATCTATTGTGTAATCCTAGAGTCTTTGTGAATTCGATCCCTAAGTACTACATCCGAACCTCTTATTTGAGAGAGTAATTCACTCCTTAGAGTAATTTGAGTGATATCAAATTTGGCGCCGTTGCCGGGGACTCTTTTTTATTACCATTAGATTAAGTTTAGAATTCAGTCTAGATTTTATTACTAAATTTGCTAAAAGTTTTCCCTCTTTTCCTGCTGACACAAGAACTTAAAGATGGAAGATATCGATTTCGGCCGGATATGGATCGACGAAACGACAACAACATCGAGCGACAAGTCGACGACAAAATTGATCGACGCCGCACATCAAACATCGATCAACGATACCCCGCCGGAAGCAAGTAAGTTTTCTCTTACCTATAATGCTAATGAGGGAGTAGTCCTAGGAGAACCTAAAGGTCAACTAAGCGATGCAATTAATCCAATCATCAATGAACAGGGGACTGCAATCCCTGTTAAAAGGACTGCAATCCCTGTTAAAATTAATTCGATCTCAAAAAGAGATAATGAAATAAGATTACCTATGCAAGACTAGTTAAACCCTGGGAGGACCTATTCCAATAGGTCCACCATTAAATTACCAAAATATGATACCAAGAAATCCGGGGTCAGCCTCGAATATTTAGTTTTGGTACGTCAAAACCCTTTCCGTGGAACCGTCTCAGAGCACCCACACGATCACATCGAATACTTAGAAGATATGATGGATGCCAAGTACCTACGGGTTCTCTAACCTGCTGGAAGGAGATAAGAAATAATCTTCATTAATCCATATTCCGTCAAGGTCTACGGGAATCATTCAGAAACGCATGGGAGAGATTCAAGAGCAACCAACTTGAATGTCCCCACCATGGTTATTCAGAACCACAACTCATTAATACCTTTTACAGAGGTATTAAATTGCACTACCAAATCACGCTTGACACAGCCAGTGAAGGGAGCTTTAGTACCAGGAACACTGAAGAGGCAAAGCGTTTGATCAAGAATGTAGCTATAGGTAGATCCTACGAAATGATGGACGTAGAGTGAGGAAGTAGAGTTGACTCAATGGATGGGCCACCTTTAGCCAAAATTAAAGAATCTCTAGATTCTCTTCATTCTACTCTAGAAGGACAAAACCAATTTGGGATTTACCAAATTGACGATGATACCCTTTCTGAATTAGAACAAGAAGTAGATTTCGTAGATATCCCAACCTTGAAAGATAGGTACCCTATCCCTAACCCCGATAGTTTTACCCAAAATTACGATGCTACTGTTGGATCACGCCGAGGCAGAGCGAAATTTAGATTAGACCAAGCTTTCACAGAAAATCACAAAATGGCCACTGATCTGAACGGAAAGATAGACATTATCTACAGTGAGCTAATGAGGAAGTTCGACGCTTTAAGTGAACACATTAAGAGACTGGACGGTCAAGTTGCGGAAAATGCGACCGCCATCAAAAGGGAGACATGACGTCTCCCTGGGCGGACTAACGCGAATCCGAAATGTCAAGTTAATGTTGTATTACTAAGGAGCGAAAAACGCCTCATCCCGAGCAGATTAGAGATCAACAACGTGGAAAAACGTGTTGAAGTTGAGAAAACCGGTGAAAATAGGTCACGACCAATAATCCTCGATAGTCCCAATCCCAAATCAGAAACACTTCGAGAGAAAGAGCGGTGCAATACTGCAGAAGCAGCCATTGACCTCGAGAAGGAAGAAGAGGAGTTGGAAGAAGATGTAGAAATCGATCGACAAGAAGGAACCAACGTCAATCGACCCACTACGGTAAATATCGATCGACAAACCGGGAACAATGTCGATCGACGCTCGACTCCTGCTGAACCAGCCGTAGAAAGAGTGTATAGGACTCTACCACCCTTTCCTCCTAAAAAAACACAGACTAATCGAGAATTAGATAAGGCGATCTGTAAGAAAGCATTCGATAAAATCACGTTGGAGTTGCCATTGAGTGATGCCATAAGAGTTTCATCATCAATAAAGAAATATGTAAAGGACATGGTATCCAACAGCTTCCCAGCTGCTGAACACAGCGTCATTATGGTTTCAGAGGAAGTAAGTGCAATAATCCAAGGCGAAACCCCGGTCAAGAGACCTGATTCGAGCAGTTTTGTTCTAGATTTCAATATACAAAATAAAAGTTTTCCTCGATCCCTCTGTGATTTAGGTTCCAGCGTAAACCTCATGCCACACTCTGTCGCGATATCCCTGGGATACGAGGAGTTCAAACCTACCAAAATCAAACCTACCAAAATAACTTTGGTTCTTGCCGATAGATCCGTTAGAGTACCTGAGGGAGTACTTGACGACGTGCCAATAAAGATTAACGACTGCCACGTACCTGCGAATTTCGTTGTGCTAAAATATCAGAATGAACCAAAAGATCCCCTCATTTTGGGTTGACCATTTTTAGCTACAGCTGGTGCGATCATCGATGTCAAATAAGGTAGGATATGTCTAAACATTGGGAACATTCCGATGACCTTCGACATGGAAAAGCTGATAAGATGGCTCTTAATCGATAAACAAACTTCCTATGTGGACGATATCTCTGAGTTGGCTGAAGAATCTTTCATAGACATGTGCTAAGATGATCCCCTGGAAAAAGTACTCACGAAAAGTACTCACGTCCGGTGAAGAAGAAACAATTAGTGTCGACAGCAGAGCTGAGGAATACACACAATTGATGGACGCAAGTATGGAAGTAGCGAATGTGGATGACATAGAGGATGACGCTTCAGAAATAAACGTCGATCGATATTTGGAAAAAGCTGTCGATCGACAACCATCTCCCTTGGAAGATTGGGATCCCGAAAAAGCACCAAAGATTGAGTTAAAGCAACTACCCGCTGGACGCAAATATGCTTTTCTCTATAAAAATTTCTACCCCGTAATCGTGAATGCCAACCTGACCAATGGAGAACTTGCGTTGTTATTAAACAAACTGTGAAAATATAGGAAAGCCCTCAGATACTCTCTCGAAGATATTCCTGGTATTTCTCCAGATCTGTGCATGCATCAGATTCACCTAGAAGACGATTCAAAATCGTCAGTGGAGCACCAAAGGCGACTAAACCCAAACTTGAAAGAAGTTGTCAAAATGGAAATAAACAAACTTCTAGATGTTGGGGTCATTTACCCGATTTCGGATAGCAACTGGGTTAGCCCTGTGCATGTCGTACCAAAAAAGGGTGGAATCACTGTGGTGATAAATGATAAAAACGAGCTCATCCCTACGCGAACTGTCGGATGTGCATCGACTATAGAAAGTTGAACGCTGCCACAAGGAAAGATCACTTCCCTTTACCCTTCATTGATCAAATGTTGGAAAGATTGGCAAATCACCAATATTATTGTTTTCTTGACGGTTACTCCGGATTTTTCCAAATCCCTATACATCCTGACGATCAAGAAAATACCACTTTTACATGCCCTTACGGAACATTCACATACCGCTGGATGCCTTTAGGTCTTTGTAATGCTCCCGCCACTTTCCAACCCTACATGATGTCAATCTTCACAGATATGATAAAGGATTTCATGCAAGTTTTTATGGACGATTTCTCTGTGTATGGATCCAGTTTCAAAAACTGTCTCGATAACCTATGTAAAGTCTTGGCAAGATGTGAAGAAAAGAACCTCGTTCTGAATTGGAAAAAAATGCCACTTTATGGTTAACGATGGGATCGTCGTAGGACATAAAGTGTCCGCTGCTGGCATAGAAGTAGATCGGGCGAAGATTGAGGTAATGACCGGCTTGCCTGCACCCACTAACGTAAATGACGTGAGAAGTTTTCTCGGGCACGCTGGATTTTACAGGAGGTTCATACAAGATTTTAGAAAAATCGCTAGACCTCTCACTTCCCTCCTCTGTAAAGAAGTTAAATTCGCCTTCACACCAGAATGCGTAAAGTCTTTTGAGGAAATAAAGAAAGCTTTAATAACTGCCCCCATCGTACAAGCACCTGACTGGAATCTTCCTTTCGAAATCATGTGCGATGTAAGCGATTTCGCTGTAGGAGCAGTTCTAGGCGAAAGAAAAGACAAAAAGCTACATGAAGTTTACTACGCCAGTCGAACACTCGACGAGGCACAAAGGAATTACGCAACAACAGAAAAGAACTGCTTGTTGTAGTTTATGCATTTGAAAAGTTCTGCCAATACCTGGTTGGCTCGCGAGTCATCGTTCATACTGACAACGCTGCGATTAAATATTTGATGCAAAAGAAAGACGCGAAACCACGACTCCTGCGATGGATCCTTCTACTTCAAGAATTCGACATAGAGATTAAAGATAAAAGAGGAGTAGAAAACAGAGTTGCAGATCATCTTTCCCGGATACGAATAGAAGATGACGTTCCTATCAATGACTTCTTACCAACAGAAAATGTTTACAAAACAGATTCATTCGTCGGAAATGTATGTCTCACTTCCGAAGAACTGTCGATCGATGACAATGATGCTATGTCCATCGACGACATAGATACTATGTCGATCGACACTCCAGATTATCTAAACAAAAAATAAATCCCATAACCCTCACCTTCGATATAATAGTGAACGTCACATACAACGAGCTGCACCCTGACCATGATTCACCCGTAGATGAAAGTCTGCATCAGGATGTGCACGCAGTTGAAAAAGGTTCAAGGAGCAGACCTTGGTACGCTGATATAGTGAACTATCTAGCTGCTGACATAGAACCCGAGGAGTTGAGAGGGTATACAAGGGAGAAGTTTTTAAGAGAAGTTATGAGATATCACTGGGACGAACCATATCTCTACAAACACTGCTCTGACGGGATGTATAGGCGCTGCGTTGCCGAAACCGAACCACCCGATATTTTATTCCAATGCCATGGATCCGACTATGCTGGACATTTTGCAACCTTTAAAACGGTATCAAAAATTCTTCAAGCAGGATTCTGGTGGCCGACTATGTTTCGCGATGCCCATGCGTTCATAGCAAAATTCGACAGATGTCAACGGAGAGGAAAAATCAGTAAAAGACATGAAATGGAACAAAAATCTATTCTAGAAGTAGAAGTATTTGACTGCTGGGAGATAGATTTCATGGGTCCTTTCCCCTCCTCCTACGGGAATAAATACATCCTGGTCGCTGTTATTTATATGTCAAAATGGGTCGAAGCAGTAGCTTCCCCAACGAACGACGCATCCGTAGTTATTAAGCTTTTCAAAAGCATTATCCTCTCTAGAATTGGAATTTCCCGAATAGTCATAAGTGATGGTGGATCCCATTTCATTAACAAAATTTTTGAAGGACTACTCCGGAAGAACGGAGAGCATCATAGAGTTGCTACACCCTACCACCCGCAGACGAGCGGGCAGGTAGAAGTCTCAAATCGACAGATCAAAGAAATCTTAGAAAATACTGTAGGAACATCTAGAAAAAATTGGTCAAGAAAATTGGACAATGCACTCTGGGCTTACCGGACTGCTTTCAAGACTCCCTTAGGAACCACCTCATTAAACCTGCTTTATGAAAAATCATGTCACTTACAGGTTGAGCTGGAACACAAAGAAGCCTGGGCTATTAAATCATTAAATTTCAACATCAAACCAGCAGCCTAAAGGAGGCTCATACAGCTTAACGAGTTAGATGAAATAAGACATTTAGCCTACGAGAGTTCAAAGATATACAAAGAAAAAATGAAAGCATATCATGATAAAAAGATCATCTCTAGACACTTTGAACCAAATGATCAAGTGCTGCTATATAACTCTCGGCTAACACTATTTCCCAGAAAACTCCGATCTCATTGGTCAGGTCCTTTTACTATTATGAACGTCAATCCTTACGGAGCCATTACGCTTATAAATAATAAAGGAGATGAATTCACGGTGAATGGCCAACGAGTAAAATACTATTGGGCTAAACCACCAATTAGCGGGCCTATACATTTAGACCCCCCTCCCGATAATTAAAAAGATCGAATATCGGGTCAAGCTAAAGACTTAAAATAAACACTGAATGGGAAGCCAACGAGTAAAACACTATTGGGCTAAACCACCAATTAGCGGGCCTATACATTTAGACTCCCCTCCGGATAACTAAAAAGATCGAATATCGGGTCAAGCTCAAGACTTAAAATAAGCGCTGATTGGGAGGCAACCCATTTCTAGTTTTTAGATATTTAGGATTTAGTTTAAATTTCATAAAAAAAAAACCTTCGGAAAACATAACGTCTGTCGATCGACGAAGACCCCTATTCATCGATTTACAGTAAATGAACAGACACGGGCTCATATTAAGTCGACACTTAAGTCGACATTCACACAAACCCGAAAACTCTACGAAAACACTCCCATCTCTTTTCTCTCTCGTTTTCGGCCAAAGCCAACGATTCTTTCGCTCAATCCACTGGATTTTCAACCCTCTATCCGCTTAGATCGCTTACTCACGCATCATCATGGTATGAACTCGAAATTTTCTAAATTTCCGTTCTTGCTAGGGTTGAAATAGAGAATGAGTTAGAACCGAGATTTTCGGGCCTATATCGATCGATTTGTGCTAAAGGAGTGATAGAATAGGGATTCCTGATCGATTAAACAGATTATATATGCCATGCAAATCGAATTGCATCAATGGGGTTTTCTAGGTTCTCACGAAGGAGATATCGATCGATGATACTCACTTTCATATCGATTTTATCATCGACCTGTCGATCGACATCGAGACATCTCTGTCGTTCGACACAGACACTTACACCATCGAACTTCGCTGATTTATATCTCGTTTGTGAACTTTTTTTACAGACAGACCAAATGCGAACGAAGCGGAGATTTGACACCCGCAGCACAGCTCCAGTCCGTGACAAATACCCTTGGCCGAGAAAGCGCGATGACGAATCTATCCCGCTCTTTGACCACTTCGAGGATACACACAAAGCGGCGAAGAGCTTGGCATGTAGAAACCGTGCGATCGAGGACACATGTGATGACTATGACAGCATATTCTACAATGAGTGGCTGAAGGTTTCCATCGAGCCAACGCGGTTCGTCGACCCAGACGTGATCCGGGCTTTGGGCATCAAATTGGACCTCAAGGACTTGTTCGAGGAGCTGGGTATGGGAAACATGGCCACTAACCCACAGGTTCTCTACCCGGAGCTGGTCCGTCAGTTCATGGCCACGGTGAATGTCTACTATGCCAACGAGAGGGCAAAGAGAGCTAACGAGGGTGTCTTGACCTTCTTCATTCGCGACATCCGCTACAGAGTCCTTCTCTCGACTCTCTGCACTATCTATGGGTTCAAGAACGGGCGTCAGCACGCGATCGTACCCAATTTCGCAGGGATATCGACATTTTGGGGCACATAGCCACCGGCTTCTTCGACTCCTCAAAGACTCTTCAGACGAACATCCGTCACCCGACTCTGCACTACTTCATGAAGGTCCTTGCCAACACTCTGTTGTGCAAGATGGAACCTAGTAAGGTTCGGGTGCAGGAGCTCACATTGGTCTATTACGCGGTGAGGATTTTGGTTCACTTGGAGGACATCGAGGAGACCTCAGACGACGTGTGGGCCAACATTGGAGCCGTATTCGCTGAGCATCTGGTCAAACTCAAGATGAAGCTGTTCCAGTCAAAGGGAAGGAAGCTGTCCCGATTTTCCTACATTGCGGAGTCCCGTTAGACGATGCTGAGATGGATGACCGGATCGTCTACATGGATGCAGCGCACCTCACGAGCACCCCGTGGCTCAAGGAAGACCGCGACAGGTGCTTCAGGGATGAGGACGGCACGCACTTGGTGAGGCTGCCACTTCGTACACTCACGGACTTCGACCATGCCCTTACCAGAATTTACTTCCGCCCTGACCCATGCCTCCTCCGAGCTCCAGCGACCTGGAGGACCTCAGCCACATCAGCCCGAGGCCGCACTCCCGCCATTCCCACCTATGCCAGACATGTCTACACGCCCTGAGGGAGATTTCCAGTGCGTCGTAGTCGATGCTCTCACTGCCATCTGGGCTAGAGTATCGAGATGTCGCTGTTCAAGCAGGAGAAGTGTGCGAGCCAGCCCACTGTTAGCAGCAGGACCATCACGCCAGCGTAGAGGCACTTCCAGCGGCGAGACAATTGATGAGGAAGACTAGTCGTCATATCTCTATCCCTATCTACTTATGTTTTCTTTTACTTTCGTACTATTAGGATTTGCTTTCGAACTTATTATTCTATGTTATGACTGGAGTTTATATATTTTGCTAACCTTGCATGTGTTTGGATTGTCTAACAGAGCGAACCTAGCTGACTGGTACTGATTCTATGATGAGTTCCACACCTTGATACGCTGCAGGTAGCACATAAATTTTTTTGTCTCAGCGCTATCGATCTACGAAGAGGTACTTATTTCGATTGACGGTGATGCGCTTATGTCGATCGATGGAGAGTTGTGTTTATCGATCGACACTCGAGACAGAGGGGTACATACATTCTTTTCTCTTGTCTAACGTCTAACTTAGTACTTATTATTTATTCTCTACCCAACCAATCTTAGACTGAATATCCCTGGGGACAGTGAAATTTAAGTCTGGGGGAGGTACTCACTGACATTAGTTTATTAATGAATTTTAAATCATATTTTCAAATATAAAGTTTTTATTGAGTTAAGAAGGGGATTATGAACTTATTAGATTTTTACTTGTTATCTAACCACTCTTTAGCAGTAAGATTTACTGATTGCAGATAGTACTAAAGATACTAAAGTGGATCAACCTGTCAACTATGTTACACGTGCTAAGATTGTTTGAAGGAGTCAAAGTTGTCCTCCAACACTAAAACTTGACACAACTGCTTGTCTTGGGGCTTGCTATACATGAGATCGGATTCTTTAAATAAGTCTGAAAGGTAAAGCCTTATGTAGATAGATTTATCACCCTCTCTCTCTCTCTATTTTCGAAATATAGATATTAAAAAAAATTATTTATATATATATATATATATATATATATATATACATCTCTATTAGAGATTTATTAGGAAAGGATACGAGCAGGACTTGGTGGCTACAACCATTAAGGCTTGCTTCATAAGAGTTCTATAGGTAGAGGATTAGAACAGGACTTGGTGGCTATAACCATTAAGGCTTGCTTCACAAATAATCCTAGGATATAGGTCAAAAAGAAGTGAACATGACTTGGTGGCAACCACCATTAAGGCTTGATTCATGGAAGCCTGTCCAATCTTGGTCAATGATCTTGCAAATATAAGCAGACTTTGACTAAGAGAGAAAATTAGTAGGGAGAGAGGATAGAAACTAATGTTTTCCTGCAGGGCTAGATACTTGTTTGAAAATCCTTGCATCCTGTGATCAATACTCCCAAGGTAAAGAATGCACTTTTATTTATGCTAAGAAATGAGGTTGGAAGAGGGGAATGTCAGACAAGATTTGCTAAGTTGTTAGATAGGTGAATTTGGTTGCTAAGTTAGGATATGGTATAATGTGCCTTTGTGATTAGGACTTCTTGGATGTGGATTGTAATATTGTAGAGGTGATGATTCTAAGTTTAAAATTGTGGGAGTCTCTGCTATTTTCAAACTTCTTTCAGAGAGACTGCTAGTATGTTTTGCTTGAGGACAAGCAAAATAGTAAGTCTGGGAGAGTTGATAGACCATGGATTTTACCCATTATTAGCAATGGTTTATAAGTGTTTTAAGATATATTTACTACTATATAGAGTCTATTTAGAGTATTTACAGTTTCAGGTACTAACTGGAAAAAATGATGTATTTGGAGATATTTTGGGATCTTTTGAGCTTTGCTGGAAATAGGAAATGGTCGACGGTTACCAAGAAATATCGACCGACGGTTACCAACAAATATCGATCGATGTTGAGATCTTCTCATCGATTGACGGCGAAGCAACCCAAGAATTAATGACAAATTAGAAGATTTAAAGTTTCACAAAAGTTTCAATAATTACATCTTAAGTCCCTGGCCGCCTGTTAGGCTATTTATTAGGGTTTTGTATCATTTTAGAGGTAGACTTGCCTAGAGACCTGATATCACTCAAATTACCCTAAAGAGTGAATTACTCTCTCAAATAAGAGGTTCGGATGTAGTACTTAGGGATCGAATCCACAGAGACTCTAGGATTACACAATAGATTATGGTCTTGGAATAAATCTAGATTAAATGGTTTATAAGTTTTATAGCAGTTAATGGAGTGGTGAGCAAGTGTATTGCTCGATTGATTTGTTTTGGAGTTGGTAACAGTTGGGAGAAATAGCTAGATTCAGGTATATTCTCAGGTATGATAACTAAAACTTCATTTGGGTTTTTAGGGGTTTATTGATGTTAATCATTCTTGAATTCAAACTTTAGATATAATCAATCTGATTATCTAATCTGGATCTCGGATTTTAACTCTCGTATGTTAATCACGAGAAAGTGTCGATCCATAACTCTTAATGAATATCGATCGATACACCTTTCAAAATATCGATCGACAGGGCTATCGCTGTGTCGATCGATACTTTTTCCAAAAAGCTTTACGGATAGGTTTGATCTAAATTCTCTAATTCACTAGACCAACTCTCGTCTGTATCTAGTCAGTTAGATCGTACTAGTTATTTTAAGGTATTGAGTCAACCAATGGCTTGATCCCAATTAATCCTTAGATCTAAATTTAAAGGGTGATCAATCCTAAACTTAGCTTTAAGGATAATTAGATGAAAGAATTATATTTCTAAACACCCTAACAATTGTTGTTGTCAGTAACACATTTATCAATCTATTGAGAAACCTAAATCTAACAATAAGGATTACTCAGACATATTCATGGAACACATAGTTATGATAGTCTTAATAATACTTAATTGAAATGAGTGAATAGAGTAAGCAACAAAATGAATAAAAGCAAACGAGTTCAAGATCTTCTCTGTTTTGCAGTGTTGATCTATCTCCCCAATTCTAAGCTCTCCCCTTTCAATGGTGGCTTCTTGCTTTCTCCAAACTAGGCCTAAAAAGGTCTCTAGGCAAGTCTACCTCTAAAATGATAAAAAAAACCCTACTAAATAGCCTAACAGGCGGCCAGAGACTTAAAATGTAATTATTGAAACTTTTTGTGAAACTTTAATTCTTCTAATTTGTCATTAACTCTTGGGTGGCTTCGCCGTTGATCGATATGAAGAGTTCACTATCGATCGATATTCCTTGGTAACTATCGGTCGATATTTTGACAAATAATCGACCATCCAGCAAAGCTCATAAAGTCTCCAAATAGCTCCAAATACATCATTTTTTTTCGGTTAGTAGCTGAACCTGTAATTACTCTAAATAGACTCTATATAGTAATAATATATCTTAAAACACTCGTAAACCATGGTTAAAATTGGGTAAAATCCATGGTCTATCAACTCCCCCAGACTTACTCTTTTGCTTGTCCTCAAGCAAAACACAACAGAGCAGTCTCTCAGAGAGAGGTTTGAAAACAGGATGGACTCTCATGATTTAAAACTTAGAATCATCACCTCTACAATATTGCAATCCATATCTACAAAGTCCTAATCACAAAAGCACTTTATACTATATCCTAGCTTAGCAACCAAATTCATCTAGCCAGCAACTTAAACAAATATTGTCTGACATTCCCCTTTACCAACCTCATTTCTTTGCATATATAAAAGTGCATGCTTTACTTTGGGAGTATCGATCACAGGATGCAAGGATTCTTAAACAAGTATCTGGATCGCGGGTAAAAGTTAGTTCCTATCTTTTCTCTCTACTAATTTCTTTCTTTAGTCAAAGTCTGCTTATTGCAGGTTCATTGACCAAGATTGGACATACTTCCATGAATCAAGTCTTAATGGTTGTTGCCACCAAGTCCTATTCACTTCTTTTTGATCTATATCCAAGAATTCATATGAATCGAACCTTGATGATTGCCGCCACCAAGTCCCGTTCGAATTCTTTTTGTTGGAATCCTTATGAAGCAAGCCTTAATGGTTGTAGCCACCAAGTCATGTTCGGATTCCACCTAACTAACACCTAATTAATATAAAATAATTTTTTTTTTTCAATCTACCTATAAAATGTGATAAATCTACACAAGGCTTTACCTTTCAGACTTGTTTGAAGAATCTGATCCCATGTATACGAAGCCCCAAGACAAGCAGTTGTGTCAGGTTTAGTGTTGG
>NC_027750.1:46017588-46020181 GCF_000695525.1 Brassica oleracea var. oleracea
GGTACGATGGCGTGCTGATGCTTGTTTTCGAACCCGTAGATAGTGCGGAGAGCCGAGAGAGGGACTCTGTAGCGGATGCCGTAAATGAAGAAGGTCAAGATACCATCGTTAGCTCTCTTTGCCTTCTCGTGGGCATGGTAGAGGTTCACCGTGGCCATGAACTTGCGGACCAGCTCCGGGTAGAGAACCTGTGGGTTAGTGGCCAAGTTCCCCATACCCAGCTCTACGAACAAGTCCTCGAGGCCCGATTTGATGCCCAAAGCTCGAAACACGTCTGGATCGACGAACCGCGTCGGCTCGATGGAGACCTTCAGCCACTCATTGTAGAATATGCTGTCATAGTCGTCCCACGTGTCAACGATTGTGCGGTTTCTACATGCCGCGCTCTTCGCCGCTTTACGTGTGTCGTCAAAGCGGTCAAAGAGCGGGATAGGTTCGTCTTCGCGCTCGCGTGGCCAAGGGTATTGGTCGCGTACCGGTGGTGGTGGCGGAGCTACGCTACTGCCACCTACGTCGAAGATTTGCTTCATCCTCCTTTCATACATCTGCAACCAAAAACCATAAACGAAAGTAGGAGTTCAGTTCGGTTTGATGGTTTGGTACAATATCGACCGACGGAACTAGTGGCTGTCGATCGATGTTCAGTGCGAAAATCGATCGATGAAAGGTGTGTGTCATCGATCGATTTCACATTCGCGGGAACCTGCAAAAACCCATTGATGGAATTCGATGTGCATGGCATATATAATCGGTTTAATCGATCAGTAATCCCTATTCTATCACTCTTTTAGCATGAATTGACCTATAATGGCACGAAAATCGAGTGGATTGAGCGAAGAAATCGTCGGAATTGGCCGTAAAACGAGAGAGAAAAAAGATGGTAGTGTGTTCTTAGGGTTTTCGGGTTTGTGTGAATGTCGACTTAAGTGTCGACTTGATATGAGCCTGCGTCTGTTCATTTGATGTCGAACGACGACGCTTCTTTTTTTTTTTTTTTTTTTTTTATGAAATCCTAATTATCGAAAGACTAGAAATGGGTTGCCTCCCATTCAGCGCTTATTTTAAGTCTTTAGCTTGACTCAACGTTCGATTTTCTAATTATCGGGAAGGGGGACTAAGTTTATAGGCCCGATATTTGGCGGTTTAGCCAAATAGTGCTTTACTCGTTGGTCATTTACCGTGAATTCGTCTCCTTTATTATTTATAAGCGTAATGGCTCCATAGGGGTTTATGTTCACCACAGTGAAAGGACCTGACCAACGAGATCGGAGTTTTCTGGGGAACAGTGTTAGCCGAGAGTTATAAAGCAGCACTTGATCGTTTGGTTCAAAGTGCCGGGAAATGATCTTTTTATCGTGATATGCTTTCGTCTTTTCTTTGTATATCTTCGAACTCTCGTAGGTTAATTGTCTAATCTGGAGGTGCCTCTGCGCTGGCGGGATGGTCCTTCTGCCAAGGGTTAGCTGGCTCGCACACTCCTCCTGCTCGAACAGCGACATGGCGATACTCTGGCCCAGATGGCAGTGAGAGCATCGACTATGACGCACTGGAAATCTCCCTCAGGGCGTGTAGACATGTCTGGCATAGGTGGGAATGGCGGGAGTGCGGCCACGGGCTGATGCGACTGAGGTCCTCCAGTTCGCTGGACCATGTAACGTCGCGGCATGGTAGCTGGGGCACGGAGGAGGCGTGGGTCAGGGCGGAACTGAATGCTAATAAGGCCATGGTCGAAATCCGTGAGTGTACGAAGTGGCAGCCTCACCAAATGCCTGCCGTTCTCGTCCCTGAAGCACCATTCATGGTCTCCCATGAGCCACTGAGTCCTCGTGAGATGCGCTGCGTCCATGTAGACGATCCGGTCATCCATCTCATCCATCTCATCGTCTAATGGAACTCCGCATTGTATGAAAATCGGGGTTAGTAGGTTCCCGACCATTTCCTTCTTCCTTCCCTGTGCCTGAAACGGCTTCATCTTAAGCTTGACCAGATGCTCAGCAAAGACGGCACCAATGATGGGCCACACGTCGTCCGCGGGCTCCTCAATATCGTCCATGTGAACCAAACTTCTCACCGCGTAATAGGCTAATGTGAGCTCGTGTACCAGAACCTTATAAGGTTCCATTTTGCACAACAGAGTGTTGGCAAGGACCTTCATGAAGTAGCGCAGAGTCGGGTGACGGATGTCTGTCTGAAGAGTCTGGGCGGACTCGAAGTAACCGGTATCTATGTGCTACCAGAAAGTCGAAATCCCTGCGAATTCGGGTACGATGGCGTGCTGATGCTTGTTTTCGAACCCGTAGATAGTGCGGAGAGTCGAGAGAGGAACTCTGTAGCGGATGCCGCAAATGAAGAAGGTCAAGACACCCTCGTTAGCTCTCTTTGCCTTCTCATGGGCATAGTAGACGTTCACCGTGGCCATGAACTGGCGGACCAGCTCCGGGTAGAGAACCTGTGGGTTAGTGGCCAAGTTCCCCATACCCAGCTCTACGAACAAGTCCTCGAGGCCCGATTTGATGCCCAAAGCTCGAATCACGTCTGGATCGACGAACCGCGTCGGCTCGATGGAGACCTTCAGCCACTCATTGTAGAATAT
>NC_027750.1:46020822-46041387 GCF_000695525.1 Brassica oleracea var. oleracea
TTTTTTTTTTTTTTTTTTTTTTTTTTTTTTTACTATATGGGTTGCCTCCCATTCAGCGCTTATTTTATGTCTTTAGCTTGACTCAACGTTCGATTTTCTAATTATCGGGAAGGGGGTCTAAGTTTATAGGCCCAATATTTGGCGGTTTAGCCCAATAGTTCTTTACTCGTTGGTCATTTACCGTGAATTCGTCTCCTTTATTATTTATAAGCGTAATGGCTCCATAAGGATTTATGTTCACAACAGTGAAAGGACCTGACCAACGAGATCGGAGTTTTCCGGGGAACAGTGTTAGCCGAGAGTTATATAGCAGCACTTGATCGTTTGGTTCAAAGTGTCGGGAAATGATCTTTTTATCGTGATATGCTTTCGTCTTTTCTTTGTATATCTTCGAACTCTCGTAGGCTAATTGTCTAATCTCATCCAGCTCGTTGACCTGCATGAGCCTCTTTTCGGCAGCCGGTTTGATATCGAAGTTTAATAATTTAATAGCCCAGGCTGCCTTGTGTTCCAGCTCGACCGGTAAGTGACATGATTTCCCATACAGTAGGTGAAAAGGGGTGGTTCCTAAAAGAGTTTTGAACGCGGTCTGGTATGCCCAAAGTGCGTTGTCCAATATTCGAGACCAATCTTTTCGAGATGTTCCTACAGTCTTTTCAAAGATTTCTTTGATCTGTAGAATTGAGACTTCTACCTGCCCGCTCATCTGCAGGTGGTATGGTGTAGCAACTCTATGGTTCACTCCGTTCTTCCGGAGTAGTCCTTCAAAAATCTTGTTAATGAAATGGGATCAAGCGTCACTTATGACTACTCGGGGAATTCTAAATCTCGGGTAGATGATGCTTTTGAAATGCTTAATACGACGGACGCATCATTCGTTGGGGAAGCTACTGCTTCGACCCATTTTGACATATAATCAACAGCGACTAAAATGTATTTATTCCCGTAAGAGGAAGGGAAAGGACCTATGAAATATATTCCCCAACAGTCAAATACTTCTACTTCTATAATAGATTTCTATTCCATTTCATGTCTTTTACTGATTTTTCCTCTTCGTTGACATCTGTCGCATTGTGCTATGAATGCATGAGCATCGCGAAACATGGTTGGCCACCAGAATCCTGCTTGAAGGATTTTTGATACCGTTTTAAAGGTCGCAAAATCCCCAGCATAATCGGATCCATGGCATTGGAATAAAATGTCGTTTATTTCAGTTTCCGCGACGCAGCGTCTATACATCCCGTCAGAGCAGTGTTTGTAGAGATATGGTTCGTCCCAGTGATATCTCCTAACTTCTCTTAAAAACTTCTTCATTGTATAGCCTCGCAACTCTTCGTGCTCTATGTCAGCAGCTAAATAGTTTACTATATCAGCGTACATGGTCTGCTCTTTGAACCTTGCCCGACCGCGTGCACTTCCCGACGCAGATTTTCATCTACGGGGGAAGCACGGTATGGGTACAAGCTCGTTGTAAGCGACATTAAGTTTTATATCGAAGGTGAGGGTTCTAGGATTCGTCTTTTTGCTTAGATCATCTGAAGTGTTGATCAACATACTATCGTCGTGGTACTCTCGTAATCGATCGACATGGCATCGTTGTCGTCGATCGACAGGTCCTCGGAAGTGAGACATATATTCCCGATGAATGAATCTGTTTGGTAAATGTTTTCAGTTGGTAAGAAATCATCGATTGGGACGTCGTTTTCTATTCTTATCTGGGAAAGATGATCCGCAACTCTGTTTTCTACTCCTCTTCTATCTTTAATCTCGATGTCGAATTCTTGAAGTAGAAGGATCCATCGCAGGAGTCGTGGTTTCGCATCTTTCTTTTGCATTAAATATTTGATCGCAGCGTGGTCAGTATGAACGATGACGCGCGAGCCGACCAGGTATTGGCGAAACTTTTCAAATGCATAAACTACAGCAAGCAGTTCTTTTTCTGTTGTTGCGTAATTCCTTTATGCCTCGTCGAGTGTTCGACTGGCGTAGTAAACTGCATGTAGCTTTTTGTCTTTTCTTTGGCCTAGAACAGCTCCTACAGCGAAATCGCTCGCATCGCACATGATTTCGAAAGGAAGATTCCAGTCAGGTGCTTGTACGATGGGGGCAGTTATTAAGGCTTTCTTTATTTCCTCAAAAGACTTTACGGATTCTAGTGTGAAGTCGAATTTAACTTCTTTACAGAGGACAGAAGTGAGAGGTCTAGCGATTTTTCTAAAATCTTGTTTGAACGTCCTGTAAAATCCGGCATGTCCGAGAAAACTTCTCACGTCTTTTATGTTTATGGGTGCCGGCAGACCGGTCATTACTTCAATTTTTGCCCGATCTACTTCTATACCAGCAGCGGACTCTTTATGTCCTAGGACGATTCTATCGTTAACCATAAAGTGGCATTTTTCCCAATTTAAAACGAGGTTCTTTTCTTCACATCTTGCCAAAACTTTACATAGGTTATCGAGACAGTTTTTGAAACTGGATCAATATACCGAGAAATCGTCCATAAAGACTTCCATGAAGTCTTCTATCATATCAGTAAAGATTGACATCATGCATCGTTGGAAGGTGGCAGGGGTATTACAAAGACCGAATGGTATACTGCGGTACGCGAATGTTCCATAAGGGCATGTAAAGGTGGTCTTTTCTTGATCGTCAGGATGTATAGGGATTTGGAAAAATCCAGAGTATCCATCAAGAAAACAATAGTATTGGTGATTTGCAAATCTTTCCAACATTTGATCAATGAAGGGTAAGGGAAAGTGATCTTTTCTGGTGGCAGTGTTTAGCTTCCTATAATCGATACACATTCGATGTCCAGTGACAGTTCGCGTGGGAATGAGTTCGTTTTTGTCATTCTTCACTACGGTGATTCCGCCCTTTTTTGGTACGACATGCATGGGGCTAACCCAATTGCTATCCGAAATCGGGTAAATGACTCCGGCATCTAGAAGTTTAATTATTTCCTTTTTAACAACTTCTTTCAAGTTTGGGTTCAGTCGCCTTTCGTGTTCCACTGACGATTTTGAACCGTCTTCTAGGTGAATCCGGTGCATGCACAGATCTGGAGAAATGCCAGGAATATCCTCGAGAGAGTATCCGAGGACTTTCCTATATTTGCGTAATTTATTTAATAACAAAGCTAATTCTCCATTGGTCAGCTTGGCGTTCACGATTACGGGGTAGGAATTTTTATAGAGAAAAGCATATTTGAGTCCAGCGGGTAGCTGTTTTTACTCAATTTTTGGTGCTTTTTTCGGGATCCCATTCCTCCAAGGAGGATGGTTGTCGGTTGATTGCTTTCATTAAATATCGATCGATGTTGATTTCCGAAGTGTCATCCTCTATGTCATCAACGTTCGCTATTTCCATACTCGTGTCCATTAATCGTGTGCATTCCTCAGTTCTACTGTCGACACTAAATGTTTGTTCTTCACTAGATGTGAGTATTTTCTCCAGGGGATCATCTGAGCACAGGTTTATAAAAGATTCTTCAGTCAATTCACAGATATCATCCACATAGGAAGTGTGTTTATCGATTAAGGGTCGTCTTATCAGCTTATCTATGTCGAAGGTCATTAGAATGTTTCCAATGTTTAAACATATTCTACCCTCCTTGACATCAATTATCGCACCTGCTGTAGCTTGAAACGGTCTACATCGATTATCAGATTATCCGTTTCGGTATTTAAGCACCACGAAGTCCGTTGGGACATGACAGTCATTAATCCTTATCGGCACGTCGACAAGCACTCCCTCAGGTAATCTAACAGATGTATCGGCTAGAACCAGAGTTATTTTGGTAGGTTTGAACTTGTCGTATCCTAGGGATATCGCGACAGAGTGCGGCATGAGGTTCACACTGGAACCTAGGTCACAAAGGGATCGAGGAAAACTTTTATTCCGTATGTTGCAATCCAGAACAAAGCTGCCTGGATCGGGTCTCTTGATCGGAGTTTCGCCTTGGATTATCACACTTACTTTCTCTGAAACCATCATGACGCTACGCTCAGCGGCTGGAAAGCTGTTGGATACCATGTCTTTTACATATTTTTTTATTGAAAGTGATACTTTTATGGCATCACTCAATGGCATCTCCAACATGATCTTGTCGAATGATTTCTTGAGATTGCTTTATCTAACTCTCGCTTAGTCTGCGTCTTGTTAGGAGGGAAGGGTGGTAGAGTCCTATACACTCTTTCCATTGTTGGTTCAGCAGGAGTTGAGCGTCGATCGACATTGTTTCCACATTGTCGGTCGATATTTACTGTAGTGTGTCGATCGACATTTATTCTTTCTTGTCGATCGATTTCCACATCTTCTTCCAACCCTTCTTCTTCCTCCTCGAGGTCGATGGCTGCTTCCTCAGTGTTGGGCAGCTCTTTCTCTCGAGGTATTTCTAAATCGGTATTGGGAGCATCGAGGATTATCGGGCGTGACCTATTTTCACCGGTTTCCTCAACAACAGCATGTTTTTCTGCGTTGTTGATTTCTATTGTGCTCGGAATTAGGTGTTTTCCGCTTCTTAGTAACACGGCATTAACCTGACATTTCTGGTTCGCGTCAGTCCGCCCAGGGAGACGTCATGCCTCTCTTTTGGTGGCGGTTGCGTTTTCTGCGACTTGACCGTCGAGTCTCTTAATGTGTTCACTTAAGGCGTCAAATTTCCTCATTAGCTCACAGAACATTATGTCTATTTTTCCGTTTAGGTCAGTGGCCAATTTGCGATTTCCCGTGAAAGCATGGTTTAGCTTAAACTTCGCTCTGCCTCGGCGCGATCCAACAGTAGCATCGTAACTTTGAGTAAAGCTATCGGGGATAGGGATAGGGTACTTATTTTTCAAGGTTTGGGTATCTACAAAATCTACTTGATGTTCTAATTCAGATAGGGTGTCATCGTCAATTTGGTAAATCCCAAATTTGTTCTGTTCCTCAAGAACGGAATGAAAAGAATCGAGAGATTCTTTGATTTTGGCTAAAGGTAACCCATCAATTGAGTCAACTTTCCTTCCTCGCTCTACGTCCATCATTTCGTAGGATTTACCCGTAGCTACATTCTTGATCAGACGCTTTGCTTCTTTAGGGTTCCTGATACTGAAACTCCCTTCACTGGCTGTGTCAAGCGTGATCTGGTAATGCAAGTTAATACCTCGGTAAAAGGTATTAATGAGTTGTGGCTCTGAGTAGCCATGATGGGGACATTCAAGTTGGTAGCTCTTGAATCTCTCCCATGCGTTTCTGAATGATTCCCGTGGACCTTGACGGAATGTGGAGATTTTCTTCCTTACATCCCAGTAGAGCGTCTCATCGAAGAATTGATTAATGAAGGTACTCCTTATCTCCTCCCAGCAGGTCAAATATCCTGTTGGTAGTTGGTTTAGCCATTTTCTGGCGTCGCCATCCAAGTAGAATGGAAAGAGTTTACAACGATTGTATTCGTCATCCAACATATCTTCTAGATACTCGATGTGATCGTGTGGATTCTCTAAAATGGTCCCACGGAAAGGGTTTTGAAGTACCATGAATAATTATTCAAAGCTAACCCCGAATTTCTTGGTATCATCTTTTGGTAGTTTAATGGCGGACCTATTGGAATAGGTCTTGCCAGAGTTTAAGTAGTCTTGCAAAGGAAATTTCCATTCATGAAATTTTTTTTGAGATCGAGTTAATTTGAACAGGTATTGCAGTTCCCTGTTCATTTATAATTTGGTTATTTGTGTTGCTTAGTTGACCTTTTGGTTCTCCTATGACTACTCCCTCATTAGTATTATAGGTAAGAGAAAACTTACCTGCTTCCGGCGAGGTGTCGTCGATCGATGTTTGATGTGCGGTATCGACCAATTTTTCTATCGACTCGTCGCTCGATGTTGTTCCAATGTTGTCGATCGATGCCCGGCCGAAATCCATGTCTTCCATCTTGAAGTTCCTGTGTCAGCAGGAAATGAGAGAAAACTTTGAGGAAATTTAGTAACAAAATCTAGATTAAATTCTAAACTTAATCTAATGGTAATAAGAAAGAGACCCCAGCAACGGCGCCAAATTTGATATCACTCAAATTACCCTAAGGAGTGAATTACTCTCTCAAATAAGAGGTTCGGATGTAGTACTTAGGGATCGAATTCACAAAGACTCTAGGATTACATAATAGATTATGGTCTTGGAATAAATCTAGATTAAATGATTTATAAGTTTTAAAGCAGTTAATGGAGTGGTGAGCAAGTGTATTGCTCGATTGATTTGTTTTAGGAGTTGTTAACAGTTGGGAGAAATAGCGAGATTCAGGTATATTCTCAGGTCTGATAAGTAAAACTTAATTTGGGTTTTTAGGGGTTTATTGATGTTAATCATTCTTGAATTCAAACTTTAGATATAATAAATCTGGTTATCTAATCTAGATCTCAGATTTCAACTATCGTATGTTAATCAAGAGAAAGTGTCGATCGATAATTCTTAATGAATATCGATCGATACACCTTTCAAAATATCGATCGACAGGGCTATCGTTGTGTCGATCGATACTTCTTCCAAAAAGCTTTACGGATAGGTTTGATCTAAATTCTCTAACTCAATAGGCCAACTCTCGTCTGTATCTAGTCAGTTAGATCATACTAGTTATTTTCAGGTATTGAGTCAAGCAATGGCTTGATCCCAGTTAATCCTAAGATCTAAATTTAAAGGGTGATTAATCCTAAACTTAGCTTTAAGCATAACTAGATGAAAGAATTATGTTTCTCAACACCCTAACAATTGTTGTTGTCAGTAATACATTTATCAACCTATTGAGAAACCTAAATCTAACAAAAAGGATTACTCAGACATATTCATGGAACACATAGTTATGATGGTCTGAATAATACTTAATGGAAATGAGTGAATAGAGTAAGCAACAAAATGAATAAAAGGAAAGGAGTTCAAGATCTTCTCTGTTTTGCAGTGTAGATCTATCTCTCCAATTCTAAGCTCTCCCCTTTCAATGACTTCTTGCTTTCTCCAAACTAGGTCTAAAAAGGTCTCTAGGCAAGTCTGCCTCTAAACTAATACAAAACCCTAATAAATAGCCTAATAGGCGGCCATGGACTTAAAATGTAATTATTGAAACTTTTTGTAAAATTTTAATTTTTAATTCTTCTAATTTGTCATTAACTCTCGGGTGGCTTCGCCGTCGATCGATATGAAGAGTTCACTATCGATCGATATTCCTTGGTAACTATCGGTCGATATTCTGACAAATAATCGACCATCCTGCAAAGCTCAGAAAGTCTCCAAATAGCTCCAAATACATCATTTTCTTTCGGTTAGTACCTGAACCTGTAATTACTCTAAATAGACTCTATATAGTAATAATATATCTTAAAACACTCATAAACCATGGTTAAAATTGGGTAAAATCCATGGTCTATCAAGAGCTTGTAGATCTAATTTGGAGGAAGCAAGAGGCCACCATTGAAAAGAGAGAGCTTAGGATTGGAGAGATAGATCAATACTGCAAAACAGAGAAGATCTTGAACTCCATTGCTTTCACTTAATCTGTTGCTTACTTTTATTGTTAATTTTATCTAAGTATTATTCAAACCATCATAACTATGTGTTTCATGAATATGTCTGAGTAGTCCTTAATGTGAGACTTAGGTTTTCTCAATAGGTTAACAAATGTATTACTGACACAAACAATTGTTAGGGTGTTTAAAAATATTGTTCTTCATCTAGTTGTGCTTAAAGCTAAGTTTAGGATTGATCACCCTTTAAACTTAGATCTTAGGATTAATTGAGATCAAGCCATTGCTTGACTCAATACCTGAAAATAAACTAGTATGATCTAATTGACTAGATACACACGAGAGTTGATCTAGTGAATTAGAGAATTTAAATGAAACCTTTCCGTAAAGCTTTCTGGAAGAAGCATCAATCGATGCAGGGATAGCCCTGTCGATCAATATTTTGAAAGGTATATCGATCGATATTTGTAACGAATCATCGATCGACCCTTTCTCGTGGTTAACATACGAGAGTTGAAATCCGAGATCCAGATTAGATAATAAGATTGATTATATCTTAGTTTGAATTCAAGAACAATTAATATCAATAAACCCCTAAAAACCCAATTTAAGTTTTACTTGTCATACCTGAGAACATACCTAAATCTAGCTATTCTCCCAACTGTTAACAACCTAAAAACAAATCAATCGAGCAATAAACTTGCTCACAAATCCATTTACTGCTTTAAAACTTATAAACCAATTAATCTAGATTTATTTCAAGACCATAATCTATTCTGTAATCCTAGAGTCTCTGTGTATTCGATCACTAAGTACTACTTCTGAACATCTTATTTGAGAAAGTAACTCACTCCTTAGGGTAATTTGAGCGATATCAAATTTCACCAAAACCATGCCAAAGCCAGACACTTGCAGCAGAGCAGAGATTGATGACATGGTACATGGAATCTACATAGCCTAGGAGATGTCACTGGATGACTACTACAGAAGGCTCGATGATTTCTAGTACCCAATCGACAAAATCATCAACAGGTTGACTATACGCATTGATTAGCTGAAAGAGGAGATAGACATGATTCGGAGACAGCTGCGATCCGATCAGAGGAATATCCATCGATCGACGATCACACTCGAGCATCGATAGCGCCAAGCACACATCTTTTAGAGATAGTCTAGTAACAGTGAAGTTGTTAGAAGACAAGCTTGACGAGATTAATTTTTCTCAAGACTTGCTGAAGGAGGATATTTCCCAGAGATTAGAGGACATCTTAGAAACAACACGTGCAAGACTTAGAATGCAGCAGGGCTGTATTGGACATCTTCATAAAAGGATGCATGCAAATGAGGTTGGTAAGGAGATAATGAAAAACCAGTGGACCAGAGGAGATGAAGCCATAAGAAGCTTCGTTGGTACATGGTTTCAGATAAGCAAAGAAGATACAGACACTTGTTTGCCAAAAAGTAGTCACTTACCTCCATACTAGCCGAACAACCTCCAAAGAGTCAAGCTAAATGACTATAACAAAGCGCTTAATGAGAGACAACCCATTGGTAAGTTTTACTTAGTTTTATTTTGAATCTATTACTAATTTTTCGTATTTATATTATTGCAGGTCATAAAAAAGCCCCAAAAAAATATATGATCCAAGGAGACGATTGATCAGCATATCGACCGATGAAACCTGGTCGAAATCGATCGACAGTACTACACCAGCAACGATCGACAGACACTTAATGGTGTCGATCAACACTAACATCAGCGAGCAGGTATATTATTCTTCCTTGTTAAATTGTGTACTAATGATTTATGTTCTCATTCTCACCAAACTTCGACTAAATATACACTGGGGATAGTGTTATTTAAGTATGGGGGGAGGTTTACTGATATTTAGTTTATTTATGAGTCTTATAAAAAGTTTTCAAAATGTTTTTATTGAGTCAAGAAGGGGACAATGAACTTTTTCAATTTCACTTATTATATAACCACATAGCACAACTCGTAGATTTATTGACTGCAGAGTGTATTAGAGATAATAAAGTGGATCACCTGCCAGTTATCCACACTTGCTGAGAATGTTTGATGGAACCAAAGGTGACCTCCAACCTAATTGAGCTTAATTTGCTTGTCTTGGAGCTTGGTATACAATAGAACGGATTCCTCCTGCAATTCTGGAAGGTAAAAGTCTGTGTGTTTCTGATTCTCTTCTCTCTCTCTCTCTCTTCGGCATCCATAAGAACCAAAGATTGACATGATTTCCTGCGGTTTAGAGAGGTAGGAGTGTCTCATGCAACCCCATTAATCTTCTCTAATTGAATGATCATACATAGTTGGAAGCGAGGGGTAGGAGTGTCTCCCACAACCCCATTATTCGCCTACACTTTGCAAATAAATAAATAATAGAGAAAAATCGAAAAGAAGATGAATAAGATGGACTGTATCAGCATCATTGTTCATTGGCATTGAAATAAAATGATTCAGAGAAGAGGGAAAGATGGAAGAAAGGGATCAGAAAAGACTACATGTGTGTTCAGAAACTTGCTTGAGTAAGAGTCTATGTGTCTTTTGATCGATACTCCTAAGGTAAAGCCTACACTTCTTACATATGTAATAAATGAGGTCAGTAGAGGGTTAGTCAGACAGTATTAGCTAAGTTGTTGGTTAGATGGATTTGGTTGCTAAGCTAGGATATGGTATATAAAGTACCTCTAAGGTTAGAATTGATTTGATGTGGCTTGCAACATTGTATAGGAAAGTACCTCTAAGGTTAGAATTGATTTGATGTGGCTTGCAACATTGTATAGGTGATGATAGTGAGTTCTTAAATTGTGTGAGTGTCTGCTAGTTTCAAACCTCTTTCATAAAGACTACTCTTTGTTTTGCTTGAGGACAAGCAAATGGGTAATTATGGGGGAGTTAATATACCACGGATTTTACTCACTTTTGGCCATGGTATATGAGTGTTTTAGGATATAATTATTCTGTTTTGGAATCGTTTTAGCATATTTATAATTTCAGGAGTGTTTTGGAGGAAAGTGGTGATTTTAGTATATTTTAGAGATAAAATAAGGGAAGCCCGTAGCTGACCATCGAACCAGTTAGGAGATCGTTATTCAGAGACAAACATCGATTGATGCACATCCTGTGACAGCGAAGCGCGCAAGATCCGACTAGGTTTCCAGCCGACGTAAATTCCAAGTCACACACATTTACAGAAATACCCAAGTCCAATTTTAACCTAATATTTATGTGCTATGTCATTGTTCAAGGCAACACACGTTTTCATACTTTATTACTTTTCACAGAAAACAATACTTAGGGTTTTTATTAGTTTGGAGAGAAGATCCTAGACTCCTATAGAGATTTGTATTGGAACTGTAGTATTTCTAACTCTATTCTATTTATGCAATTTATGTTTATGATTATGATTTACTTTGCTATGTCTGAGTAATTCATCTGTTAGATCTAGGGTTAAAATAGGTTATGAGAGATTATCCCAAAATATAGAATTGCTAAGATGATAAATATCGTCCAAGGAATTGTTATTAATGTATGTGTTATGGAGTAGCTAACTAGAACCTTGAACTTAAGATAGTGGACAACTACGACCATAGGTTCTGCACTAGAATAGATTCCCTTGAGCTAGGATTGCTAGAAACAAGCGACAGTTGATCTAGACAATACTAGTGAACCTATCTATCAACTCGTTAAGGCATGTCTAAGGAAACATCGACCGACGCTAATCTCATAGCATCTGTCGACGTTCGATCCGTATCAACAAGCGACAGCTGAGATATTGGACTTAGTCAATAGGATTGATTCAAAAGCGAAAGCCGAAATACTTTCTCATAAGAAGACGAGTTCTAGGATTGACAACCTAAGTATTCTATACCTCTATAATCCTGATTACCTGAATAGAAACCCTAGATCTAGCACTTTCTCACAATTTTTTACAAACCTCAAACCAATCAACTGAACAATTTCTTTGTTCGTCATGTTTGCTTATTTATTGTCTTCAAAATTTACCTAGCTTAATCACTGCTTATTAGGATCTATTGTCTGCCCTAGCTCCTTGTGAATTCGATCGTTAAGTACTACAACTGAACCTCTTATTTGAGAGAGTAAAAGTCACTCCTTAGGGTAATTTGAGTGATATCATAATGCTCCTGCTACTTTCCAAAGATGCATGATGTCGATCTTCACGGATATGATCAAAGACTTCATGGAAGTCTTTACGGACGATTTTTCAGTCCATGGATCTGATTTTAAAAATTTCCTCGATAACATATGCAAGGTATTGGCTAGATGCGAAGAAAATAAGCTCGTTCTAAATTGGGAAAAATGCCACTTCATGGTTAACGATGGGATCGTCCTTGGACACAAAGTATCTGCAGCCGACATAGAGGTAGATCGTGCCAAAACAGAGGTCATGACCGGTTTACCGGGGCTCACGACTGCAAAAGACGCGAGAAGTTTCCTCGGATATGCTGGATTATACAGGAGATTTATTAAAGATTTTAGCAAAATTGCTAGACCCCTCACAGCTCTCCTGTGCAAAGATGTTAAGTTCGATTTCACACCAGAATGCTTGAAAGCTTTTGAGGAAATCAAAACAGCCTTAATAACCGCCCAATTGTACAAGCTCCAGATTGGAGTCTTCCTTTTCGAGATAATGTGCGATGCGAGTGATTTTGCTGTTGGCGCAGTTCTAGGTCAGAACAAGGACAAAAATCTACATGTTGTCTATTATGCTAGTCGAACTCTGGATGATTCCCAACGGAACTATGCAACGACGGAAAAAGAATTACTTGCTGTTGTTTTCGCATTAGAAAAATTTCGTCAATAATTGGTTGGTTCAAAAATAGTGGTCCACACAGACCACGCTGCGTTGAAATATTTGATGCAAAAGAAAGATGCAAAGCCAAGACTTTTGCGGTGGATCTTGCTACTCAAAGAATTTGACTAATATCACTCAAATTACCCTAAATAGTTAATTTACGCTCTCAAATAAGAGGTTCAATTGCAGTACTTAGGGAACCTAATAAATCTAATGGGATTTGTTAAGTTGGATGGTTTAATGATTAAAATGTTTTGTTGAGCAAGTAATTGCTCGATTGATTGGTTGAGGTTTTGGTGCTTAAAAGGAAATAGCTAGACTTAGGGTTTTTATTCAGGAAACTTGGAATTATAATCCTACATATACCTAATGAGTTGCATGCATGATAATGTAGAGCTCAACTACGAAACAACAAGTCAATCAGCTCTCGCGTTTCTGGACTTGTCTATTAACTAGATCTAATGACCCAAAAAAATGTGTTCGATCAATAGCAAGTGTCGATCGATACACCTTTCACTCCATCGATCAATTATCCAGTATGGATATCGATCGACGCGCTTCTAGTTAAGCTTTATGCGCGGGTTGTGATAGACCATGGATTTTACCTATTATTGGCCATGGTTTATAAAAGTTTTAAGATACATTTACTACTATATATAGTCTATTTAGAGTATTTACAGGTCCATGTACTATTTGCAAGGAAATGGTGTATTTGGAACTATTTGGAGATCTTTTGAGCTTCGCTGGAAGCAAGAGATGGTCGACGGTCGCAATTCAGTATTGACCGACAATTACCACCAAATATCGATCGATGTTGGGTTTCTCACATCGATCGATTATGAAGCCATCCGAGAATTAATTACAAATTAGAAGATTTCAAGTTTCACAGTCTTAATAATTACATCATTAGTCTCTTGCCGCCTGTTAGGCTATTTATTAGGGTTTTGTATCATTTTGGAGGCAGCCTTTTTAGCCCTAGTTTGGAGGGGGCAAGAAGCCACCATTGAAAGAAGAGAGCTTAGGATTGGAGAGATAGATCATCTACTGCAAAACAGAGAAGATCTTGAACTCCCTTGTTTTCATTATTTCTGTTACTTTTACTATTTATTTTATCTAAGTATTATTCAGACCATCATAACCATGTGTTTCATGAATATGTCTGAGTTGTCGTTACTGTTAGATTTAGGTTTCTCAAATGGGTTGATAAATGTAATACTGGCATAACAATTGCTAGGGTGTTTAGAAATATAGTTCCTTCATCTAGTTGTGCTTAAAGCGAAGTTTAGGATTGATCACCCTTTAAACTTAGATCTTAGGATTAATTGGGATCAAGCCATTGCTTGACTCATTACCTGAAAATAACTAGAATGATCTAACTGACTAGATATAGACGAGAGTTGGTCTAGTGAATTAGAGAATATAAATCAAACTTGTCCGTAATGCTTTCTGGAAGAAATATCGATCGACGCAGCGATAGCCCTGTCGATCGATATTTTGAAAGGTGTATCGATCGATATTCACAAAGAATTATCGATCGACACATTCTCGTGATTAATATATGAGAGTTGAGATCCGAGATCCAGATTAGATAATCAAATAGATTATATCTTAGTTTGAATTCAAGAACAATTAATATTAATAAACCCCTAATTTCCCAATTTAATTTTTACTTATCAAACCTGAGAATATACTTGAATCTAGCTACTTCAACCAACTGTTAACAAACTCAAAACAATCAATCGAGCAATAAATTTGCTCACCAATCCATTTACTGCATTTAAAACTTATAAACCATGCAATCTAGATTTATTTAAAGACCATAATCTATTGTGTAATCCTAGAGTCTCTGTGGATTTGATCCCTAAGTACTACATCTGGACCTCTTATTTGAGAGACTAATTCACTCCTTAGGGTAATTTGAGTGATATCAAATTTGGCGCCGTTGCCGGGAACTCTTTCTTATTACCATTAGATTACGTTTAGAATTTAATCTAGGTTTTGTTACTAAATTTGCTAAAAGTTTTCTCTCTTTTCCTGCTGACACAGGAGCTTCAAGATGGAAAACATGGATTTGGGCCGGACATAGATCGACAAAGTGAGAGAAATATCGAGCGACAAGTCGGCATCAATATCGGTCGACGTCGAACATCAAACATCGATTGACAACCTGATCAGGGAGTAGTCCTAGGAGAACCTGAAAGTCAACTAAGCAACGCAAACAACCAAATCATGAATGGACAGGGGACTGTCTATCTCAGAAAGAGATAATAAATGGAAATTGCCTTTGCAAGACTACTTAAACCCTGGAAGGACCTATTCCAATAGGTCCGCAATTAGACTACCAAAAGATGATACCAAGAAATCCGGGATCAGTCTCGAATACTTAATTATGGTACGTCAAAACCCTTTCCATGGGACCATCTCAGAGCGACCGCATGATCACATCGAGTATCTAGAAGAGTTGATGGATGATGATTACAATCGTTGTAAACTCTTTCCATTTTCCTTAGAAGGCGACGCCAGAAAATGGCTAGACCAAATACCAACAGGATCTTTGACCTGTTGGAAGGAGATAAGGAGTGCGTTTATCAATCAATTCTTCGATGAGGCGCACTACTGGGATGTAAGGAAGAAAATCTCCACATTCCGTCAAGGTCCACGAGAATTGTTCAGAAACGCATGGGATAGATTCAAGAGCTACCAACTTGAATGCCCCGACCATGGCTATTCAGAGCCACAACTCATTAATACTTTTTATGGAGGTATTAATCTTCATTACCAAATTACGCTCAACACAGCCAGTGATGGGAACTTCAGTACCAGAAACCCTGAAGAAGCAAAGCGTTTGATCAAGAATATAGCTACGGGAAGATCCTACGAAATCACGGACGAAGAGATAGGAAGGAAAGTTGACTCAGTAGATTAGTCACCTTTACTCGAAATTAAAGAACATCTAGACTCACCCCACCCTGCTTTTGAGGGACATAACCAATTTGGGATTTACAAAATTGATGATGATACCCTATCTGAACTAGAACAGCAAATAGATTTCGTAGATAGCCAAACCTTGAAAAATAAGTATCCTAACCCCGATAGCTTTACCCAAAATTACGATGCTACTGTTGGATCACGCCGAGGCAGAGCGAAATTTAGGCTAAACCAAGCTTTCACGGGAAATCGCAAATTGGCCACTGACCTGAACGGAAAGATAGACTTAATCTTCAGTGACATGATGAGGAAGTTCAACACTTTAAGTGAACACATCAAGAGACTGGACAGTCAGGTCGCAGAAAACGCAACCCCCATCAAAAGAGAGACATGACCTCTCCCTGGGCGGACTGACGCGAATCCGAAACGTCAAGTTAATGCCGTGTTATTAAGAAGCGGAAAACACCTCATTTCGAGAGCAATAGAAATCAACAACGCAGAGAAACATGTTGTAGTTGAGGAGGCCGGTGAAAATAGGTCGCGCCCTATAATCCTTGATGATCCCAACACCGAGTCAGAAATACCTCGAAAGAGAGAGCGTCCCAACACTGAGAAAGAGGCCATCGACCTTGAGGAGGAAGAAGGAGAATTGGGAGAAGATGTCGAAATCGATCGACAAGAAAGAAAGAACGTCGATCGACAAACCACGGTGAATATCGGTCGACAGTCCGGAAACAATGTTGATCGACTCTCAACTCCTGCTGAACCCGCTATAGAAAGAGTGTCTAGGACTCTACCACCCTTCCCTCCTAACAAAACGCAGTCTAAGCGAGAGCTAGATAAAGCGATCTGCAAGAAAGCATTCGATAAGATCACGTTGGAAATGCCATTGAGTGATGCAATAAAAGTTTCACCTTCAATAAAAAAAATATGTAAAAGATATGGTATCCAACAGTTTTACAGCCGCTGAGCTCGGCGTCATGATGGTTTCAGAGGAAGTAAGTGCAATAATCCAAGGCGAGATCCCGATCAAGAGACCCGATCCGGGCAGTTTTGTTTTGGATTGCAATATACGGAACAAAAATTTTCCTCGATCCCTTTGTGACCTAGGTTCCAGCTTGAACCTCATGCCACATTCTGTCGCAATAGCCCTAGGATACGACAAGTTCAACCCTACCAACATAACTTTGGTTATGGCCGATAGATCCGTTAGATTTCCTGAGGGAGTGCTTGACGACGTGCCAATAAGAATTAACGGCTGTCATGTTCCAATGGATTTCGTGGTACTGAAATACCATAATGAACCAAAGGACTCCCTTATTTTGGGTAGACCATTCCTAGCTATTGCAGGTGCGATAATCGATGTCAAAGAGGGTAGGATATGTCTAAACATTGGAAACATTCCGATGACTTTCGACATGGATAACCTGATAAGACGACCCTTGATCAATAAACAGACTTCCTACGTGGACGATATCTGTGAATTGGCTGAAGAATCTTTCATAAACCTGTGCTCAGACGACCCCTTGGAGAAAGTTCTCACAGCTAGTGAAGAAGAAACTTTCAGTGTCGACAGTAGAGCTGAAGAATGCACACGATTAATGGACGCGAGCATGGAAACAGCAAGCGTTGATGACATAGAGGATGACACTTCGGAAATCAACGTCGATCGATATTTAATAAAATCTGTCGATCGACAACCATACTCCTTGAAGGAATGGGATCCCGAAAAAGCACCAAAGATTGAGTTAAAACAGCTGCCCACTAGACTCAAATATGCTTTTCTCTATAATGATTCATATCCAGTGATCGTGAACGCTAACCTCACAAACGGAGAACTTGCGTTGTTATTAAATAAACTATGCAAATACAAGAAAGCCCTCGGGTACTCTCTCGAAGATATTCCTATGGCATTTCTCCAGATCTGTGCATGCACCGGATTCACCTAGAAGATGGTTCGAAATCGTCAGTGGAACTCCAAAGGCGACTGAACACGAACTTGAAAGAAGTTGTTAAAAAGGAAATAATTAAACTTTTAGATGCCGGAGTCATTTACCCGATTTCGGATAGCAATTGGGTTAGCCCCGTGCATGTTGTACCAAAAAAGGGCGGAATCACTGTGGTGAAGAATGACAAAGACGAAGTCATTCCCATGCGAACCGTCACTGGACATCGAATGTGTATCGATTATAGAAAGCTAAACGCTGCCACTAGAAAAGATCACTTCCCTTTACCTTTCATCGATCAAATGTTGGAAAGATTGGCGAATCACCAATACTATTGTTTTGTTGACGGATACTCTGGATTTTTTCAAATCCCTATACACCCTAACCATCAAGAAAAGACCACCTTTACATGCCCTTACGAAACATTCTCATACCGCAAAATGCCATTCGGTCTTTGTAATGCCCCTGCCACCTTCCAATGATGCATGATGTCAATTTTTACTGATATGATAGAAGACTTCATGGAAGTCTTCAGGGACGATTTCTCAGTATATGGATCCAGTTTCAAAAACTGTCTAGATAACCTATGTAAAGTTTTGGCAAGATATGAAGAAAATAATCTCGTTCTAAATTGGGAAAAATGCCACTTTATGGTTAACGATGAAATCGTCCTAGGAAATAAAGTGTCTGCTGCTGGTTGATACCACTCAAATTTTCCTAAGGAGTGAATTACTCTCTCAAATAAGAGGTTCAGTTGCAGTACTTAGGGATCGAATCCACAAGAAGCTAGGGAACCTATTAAATCTAGTCAAATTATTAATTCTAAGTGTTTGTTGTTTTATGGTTTAAAAGTAAATAGCAATCCTAATTGAGCAAGTCTATTGCTCGCCTAACAAGATGATTGGGGGTGTAACTTATTGGAAGATATTAGATGCAGGGTTTCTATTCAGGTGTTGGAGATTATAATCCTATAGATGCCTAACAGTTGCATGCATGATATATTAGAGCTCAACTCTTTAATCACAGTGATCAGCGTTGGCAATGGTTCACTGGTTAACTAACTAGATCTTGGATCTCAACTATCAGCTTTTGATCACAAGAAAGTGTCGATCGATGATCCTATAGGGACATCGATTGATACACCTTTCGCAATATCGATCGATTGTCAGAAGACAATATCGATCGATGCTTCTAGCTAAGAAGCCCTAGGCGCAGTTTGATAATGGTCACTAGTCTCCTAGATCATCGGTTAGCATCTCTCTAGCAGACCTAGCATGACAGATTAGATTCAGGACAAGATGGTCAAAGATGGTTGACTCATGCTAATTCCTAGGTTCATGTTCTAGTTAGCAAGGCTAAAACAAGCATTAATGAACAATCAATCAATGAATATCACAACTTAGCAAATCTATAGTTGGGGCTAATCCCTCTAACCTATTTGAACCCTGAATCTAACAAGTGAACTACTCAGACATAGCTAAGCAATTCATGACACAAAATATAGATAAAAACTTCATAGAATAGAATAAGATTAATCAATGCAGTTCCAATCACAAATCTCTCTATGATTTTCTCTCCTAAAACTCTCTGCTGAAAATAAGAATACAATGGTGGCCAAAAGCTCTTTTTGCCTCCTAACACGTTGCAGGTATATAACTATTAGGTTAAAAACTTGTCAGGGGTAATCTTGTAATTTGGTGGGGTTTAAAGTCGGCTGGAACCAAGTCGCGCATCTCGCGTCTCGACATCGATCGATGGTACAGGATGTACATCGATCGATCATAATCTTCAATCGTCGAGGCTTCTCTTCTGTATCGATCGACGGCAGTGGATGTGCATCGAACGATTGCTTCTTCTTTGTATCGACCTCTAATGGTCAGCTCAGATGAAATCTCTTTTAAGCTCATAAATACTCCATAATCATCACTTTACTCCAAGATACTCCTGAACCTGAAAATATACCTAATAGGATAGAATATATAACATATAGATAGTAAAATACTTATATACCATGGATGAAAATGGGTCAACTCCATGGTATATCAACTCCCCCAGACTTACCTTTTTGCTTGTCCTCAAGCAAAACAAACAGGCAGTATCTCTGAAAGAGGTTTGAAAAGAGCAGGGACTTACAGATTCAAAACATAGAAATCACCTCTACAATTTCGCAAACCACATCTAAAAAGTCCTAATCACAAAAGCAAATTATGCATTATCCTAGCTTAGCAACCAAATTCATCTAGTCTACAACTCAGCAAATCATGTCTGACATTCCCCTCAACTAACCTCATTTCTTAGCATAAATATAAAAGTGAATGCTTTACCTTGGGAGTATCGATCACATCATGCAAGGATTTTCAGACAAGTATCTGAAACTGCAGGTAAAAGTTAGTTCCTAAATTCTTTCTCTCTTGAGTCAAAGTCTGCTTATATTGAAAGATCAGTGACCAAGATTGGACAGGCTTCCATGAATCAACACTTAATGGTGGTTGCCACCAAGCCCTGTTCACTTCTTTTTGACCTATATCCAAGAATTCTTTGTGTGGCGAGCCTTGAAGATTGCCGCCTCCAAGCCGTTCGAATTCTTTTATTGGAATCTTTATGAATCAAGCCTTAATGGTTTTAGCCACCAAGTCTTTTTTTTTTTACATAAAAGACTAACTAACTATTGTAGGGTCAAAATAGAGAGAGGAAATGTGATAAATGAATCTACACAAGGCGTTACCTTCCAAACTTGTCTGAAGAATCCGATCTCATGTATACCAAGCCCCAAGACAATCGATTATGTTAGGATTAGTATTGGAGGTCAGCTTTGGTTCCTTCAAACAATCAAGGCAAGTGTGTATAGTTGACAGGTTGATCCACTTTAGCATCTTTAGTACTATCTGCAATCAGTAAATCTAGAATGATGCTAAAGAGTGGTTAGACATTCAAGTATAAATCAATAATAAGATCATAGTCCCTTTCACATAGCTAAGCATAATTTATTAAAAATCTTTTTATAAGTATCAGAATAAATTATATCAGTAAACCTCTCCCCAGACTTAAATTACACTGTCCCAGTGTAACATAGTCGGAGTTATGGTGTAAACTAAATCATAAGTACTCAATGTAACAAGTTAGGAAGATAAACCTGATCGGAGTGGCAATCGATAAATGTGCATCGGTATGCATCGATCGTCGTATGTGATTGTAGGTCGATCGATGTCGACGTCTCGTCCACAGTCGATATGGTGATCATCATACTTGGGTCTTGCAATAAATCTGAAAGATTGAAAACGAAAGTAAATGCTAGTAACTAAGAAAACCAATTAAAATTACCTAATAGTGGGTTGCCTCCCACTCAGCGCTTTGTTATAGTCATTT
>NC_027750.1:46041565-46044143 GCF_000695525.1 Brassica oleracea var. oleracea
TGTTTTCAATGTTGAACTGATGCCATCCTATCTTGTCGTAGGTGTATTACTCGTTCAGTTCCTCATGCATTGACTCCATTTTGTTTTGTATCAGCTGCTCGGCGTCTGGTGTAGACGTGGTATCGATCGATGCGACCAAGTGTTTATCGGGCGATGCTGGTGCCATACTGTCGATCGATTTGAAGCGTTCTCTGTCGATCGATGTTGATATCTGGTGTTGAGATACGAATTGCTTCTAAATGGCTTTGACTTCCTTCTGTAACCACTATGCATGGCTATCCAGTCCACTGAGTCTGACGTAGAATGGAAAGTAGATGTCATCACACCGCTTCTCAAACCGGTCCTCCATGGTGTCTATAGCTGTGTAAAGCTTTGTTGTGATCTGATCAACTTCTGCTGCTGTGTAGGGAAGATGTTCTGTAGGTTTCTTGACGTCGAGCAATGCCCTGCGAAACCTATCGATCGATGTTGAACATTCTTCCTGAAAATCATGTTGATCATTAAGCGTGCCAATGTCCCTCTTGACATTTATCATCTGTGTAGACAAGGTGTCAAAGTATCGCATGATAGATGAGGTGAAACGGTCGTGCATATCCTCGTATGTTTGTAACCTATCTTCCATGGCTGCGAACTTGCTGTCGATCGATGTGATGGTGCAGATATCGATCGATGTGGCTGGTTGTTGGTCCTTCTTGCGAATGGTGTCCAAATCTTGCTGTAGCAGATCAATTTTCGTGCTTAACCAATCCACGTTGTTTTTGAGAGGGTTGTATACGTCGTTAGTCTTCGTGTTGATGTATGCGATCTCCCATTAATCCTTCTTCTCTGCCAAATTTTCTGGTTCTGCAGGAATCTGAGATGTCTGTGGCTTAACGTCAATCGATGTTGCTTTGTTGGCGTCGATCGATGGTGATGTCGTAGCTTCTTTCTCAAGAATGTGCTGCATACTCTCAATCTCTGTCCTCATCTCTGCCATACTTCTGAAAAGCTCAGTGTAACCTCTGTCCAAAGGTTGATAAGTGTCATCTACCAATGTCTTGAGTTCATCTCCTAGTTTTTCCTGAGCTCCACAAATACCAGTCACCATCTCATTAATCTCATCCTTGGTGTAGATCTCTGGTGCCAGTTTTGTAGGTGTGAAAGAATTGGCATATTCTGGAAGACATATGTGACTCTCCTCAAATAGGGATGCTCTCTCCAGAATTTTTCTGATGTTGTCCTTGGTAACAGGGATCATCTCACCAGCTACGCTCCTTGCATTTCCAGACTCATCTCTGTAGACACCATATTCGTCCTCCTATTCCCATCTAAACTTTCTGGCCCCATAGATGTCATAAGCGCGACGTCCAAATTCGTAACGTCTGTCAATCGATGGTTAAGGTGCCTTGTCGAGCGATGTAAGAGCATCCTTGTCGATCGATGTTTGGCCTACTGGTTGGCACAATTGGTGTGAACCAATTTCTATTGTGTCGGCCCTTGGATGTTCGTCTGGAACAGAAGGGATGTTGTCTGGAATGCTGCGTTGCTGCATAAACAAGTTCTCTTGTCCATTGGTCAACTGAAGAATATCTGCTATGTCCTCTCTGGATACTTGTAGAATTCTCCCATCCATAGCTCTTGCATAGCCATCTGGGTCCCTGAAAATACCAAATTCATCAGGAGTTAGAAAACCGTAATCAATACTCATATTCTTCTTAGTAAATAAAGAAAGTTCAGGTTTAGAATGAGAATCGATCGATGATGATATTGGAGTATCGATCGATGATGATACTGGAGTATCGATCGATGGTAGACGTTTGTCTGCTGAATTAGGGTTTTTGGATCGAATGCTCTTCCTTGATGTTCCTTCTGATTTGTTTGTGGGAGCATTCATCTTTTCTGCTATGGTGTCGTGAGAAGTAATCTGGGGTGCAAAACTCCTTATATAGGTATTGGTAAACCTACTTGAAATTGGAATATTCCCTTTTTCCTTTTCAAAGGCGGCGGTTTTAATATCGATCGATGTACCTGGTGTGATATCGATCGATGCATAAGATCGTTTTGCTGGATAAGGGTGGGTATCGACCGATGCTGAGTAGACTATGTCGATCGATGGTGGAGACGTGTTTTTGAAGGAATGACTTGAATATCTTTCATCCTGCATAGCAATCTCTATAGCTCTTTCCTTCCAGTAATCCTCATCATACTCCTCAGTAGGATCCTCATTGGATGAAGGAATTACAGTCTCTACTGCAAAACTTTCATGGAATCCACTGTCTGCCCAACTGCCTATTGAATAGTCATCATATCCTCTTTTGTTGGGTTGTTGAAAGGCAAAGTCTGTAAAACACTGATCTGGTAATGTGAAGTGGTCTACCGGTTGATTCCCGTCGAGCGACGTGGGATAGTGTTCATCGGTCGTCGGTGACTCATTGGAATCGATCGATGAAGCAGTGTGAGTGTCGATCGATTCTGAGTACTCTGTTTCGTACTCTGCTCCACAATGGCATGCTGCAATGTAGCCAAAATCATTTCCAAGCTCCACAAGGTTGACCTGTTGTCTCACAACTCGAACTTGGTCATAGTAGACGTCTGGATT
>NC_027750.1:46044498-46044706 GCF_000695525.1 Brassica oleracea var. oleracea
GGAATCTTCTCCTTTCTTTTCCTTAACCTTCTTCCTTCAGTTGCCTCATCAACTTTCATAGGCTCTGGTGTAGTGTCTGAAGGGTTGGTTGTAGGTTCTAGTGGGTTTGCTAAAGGTTTGGGTGGTGGTCTGAGTGCGTTGATTCGGTCACTATCAGTAAATGGTAATCGCACTCGGTAGGTCGATAGATGGGAGGTGAGGGGGGTCG
>NC_027750.1:46044811-46046117 GCF_000695525.1 Brassica oleracea var. oleracea
GATCGATATCAGTCTCTCTCTGTCGGTCGACTGCTGGCTCATGTCGTCGATCAATTTTGACATAGAAAGGGGAGGGTGGGTGAGGCTGTTTTTCTGCGAATTCCTCATGAGTCATGATCCGAACTGCACTACACTCCGTAGTCGATTCAGCAGATGACGTCGATCGTTGGTTAGAGTAATCCGTCGATCGATCTTCGTCATGGTCTGTCGATCGATGTGTATCCATTGACATCGGTCGACACCACTGTGATCCGCCAAAACTCATGGAGCTTTCGACTTCGAAGTCTCCTTCTCCAAGCTTCTCATGCTTCACCACTTGCCAGAAATCATCATCTATGATGGCATTTGCGTGGTGTTTTACTTTCTCAACTCCTTCCTCTCTAGCCAAAACTTCTTGCCTCTTTACAGTGTCTTCAGTCTGAACCACTTGCATTTCAAGCTTCCTCACCTGAGTCCCTAAGGTCTCAATTCTCGTGTTCAGACTGTTGTAGGAGGAATCTATCATCCCATTGAAGTCCACAGTGAGTTGTTGCTGTCCTTCCAGAACTCTATCAAGCATTGCTTCAATCTTGCTTTCCTGAGTCTGTGGTGATGGATTCTGGTAAAATGAGTTTCCATAGCCTCTGCTGTTGTTGCCGATAGGTTTCTGGAACTGTGAACTCTGGTTACTCTTCTGACCATTGCCATGGAAGTTTCTGTTTCCACCCTGGTTTCCAGACCTCTGAAATCCAGTACCTCCAATGTAGTTCACATCTTCTTCTCCTTCCATGTCTACAGCTACTTCTCCTTCAGCTGAGCAGACCTGCTTCCTAAGAAGCTCATGAACCACATCTAACTTTGCTCTAACTTCGTCCATCTGCTCTTTCTCTAGGGATGCAACATACTTCTTCCTCTCAAATTCAGTTTTCTTGGTGTTGCTGCTGTTTGCTAGATTTTGCTATCAGTCTCAAAGCTTCCACCAGATTCCTGGTGTTGAAGTTTCCCTCGCTAGCTGTATCAAGAGCCATCTGATAACTCAAGGCGATACCTCTGAAGAATGTGCTCAGCAGTTGCACTTCGTTGAATCCGTGGTGTGGAAAGTCTCGCTGGAAGAACTTGAATCTGATCCACGCATATTTGAAAGACTATCCAGTCTCCTGCGCGAATGTAGCAATTTTGCTCCTCAAGTCTTCAGCGCGTGCCTCATGGAAGAATTTTCACAAGAAAGAATTCTTGATGTCCGCCCAGGATGTTAGAGATCCTGTGGGTAGCTGCTTAAGCCAGTGCATCGCTTCTCCAGTCAGAGTATACTTGAAGAGCTTGCACA
>NC_027750.1:46047513-46053240 GCF_000695525.1 Brassica oleracea var. oleracea
TTCTCTCCTAAAACTCTCTGCTGAAAATAAGAATACAATGGTGGCCAAAAGCTCTTTTTGCCTCCTAACACTTAGGCAGGTATATAACTATTAGGTTAAAAACTTGTCAGGGGTAATCTTGTAATTTGGTGAAGCCTTGGGTTTAAAGTCGTCTGGAGCCAAGTCGTGCATATCGCGTCTCGACATCGATCGATGGTACAGCATGTACATCGATCGATCATAATCTTCAATCGTCGAGGCTTCTCTTCTGTATCGATCGTAGGCACTGGATGTGCATCGAACGATTGATTCTTCTTCGTATCGACGTCTAATGGTCAGCTCGGATGAAATCTCTTTTAAGCTCCTAAATTCTCCATAATCATCACTTTACTCCAAGATACTCCTGAACCTGAAAACATAACTAATAGGATAGAATATATAATATATAGATAGTAAAATACTTATATACCATGGATGAAAATGGGTCAAATCCATGCTATATCACTGGTATAGAACTAGATCGGGCAAAGATTGAGGTAATGACCGGCCTGCCGGAACCCACAAACGTAAAAGATGTGAGAAGTTTTCTCGGACATGCCGGATTTTAGAGGAGGTTCATACAAGATTTCAGCAAAATCGCTAGACCTCTCACCTCCCTCGTCTGTAAAGAAGTTAAATTCGACTTCACACCAGAGTCCGTAAAGTCTTTTGGGGAAATAAAGAAAGCCTTGATAACCGCCCCCTTCGTACAGGCACCTGACTAGAATCTTCCTTTCGAAATCATGTGCGATGCGAGCGATTTCGCTGTAGGAGCAGTTATGGGCCAAAGGAAAGACAAAAGGGTACATGCAGTATATTATGCCAGTCAAACTCTCGACGAAGCACAAAAAAATTACGCAACAACAGAAAAATAACTGCTAGCCGTGGTTTATGCATTCAAAAAATTCCGTCAATACCTGGTCGGATCGCGAGTCATCGTCCACACTGACCACGCTGCAATTAAATACTTGATGAAAAAGAAAGACACAAAACCACGACTCCTGCGATGGATCCTTCTCCTTCAAGAATTCGACATCGAGATCAAAGATAAAAGAGGAGAAGAAAACTGAGTTGCAGACCATCTTTCCCGGATAAGAATAGAAAACGACGTCCCTATCGATGACTTATTGCCAACTGAAAACGTTTAGCAAACGGAATCGTTCATCGGGAATGTATATCTCACTTCAAAGGACCTATCGATCGACGATAACGATCCAATGTCGATCGATTACGACAATACCAGGTCGATCGACGACGACGATAGAATGTCGATCGACACTTCAGACATTCTGAGCGAAGATACTAATCCCAAAACCCTCACATTCGATATAAAAGTTAACGTCGCGCACAACATGCTGTACCCTGACCGTGATTCCCCCGTGGATGAAAGTCTGCATCGAGGAGTGCATGCAGTCAGACAAGGTTCAAAGGACATACCTTGGTACGCTGATATAGTAAACTATGTAGCTTCCAACATAGAACCTGAAAATTTGAGAGGGTACACAAGAAAATTTTTTTTACGAGAAGTTAGGAGATATCACTGGGACGAACCATCTCTCTACAAACACTGCTCTGATGGGATGTATAGACGATGTGTCGCCGAAACTGAAATACACGATATTTTGTTCCAATGCCATGGATCAGGTTATGCTGGGCATTTTGCTACCTTTAAAACGTTATAAGAAATTCTTCAAGCAGGATTCTGGTGGCCAACCATGTTTCGTGATGCTCATGCATTCATAGCACAATGCGACAGATGCCAACGAAGGGGGAAAATCAGTAAAAGACACGAAATGGAACATAAATCTATTCAAGAGGTAGAAGTCTTTGACTGTTGGGGAATATATTTCATGGGCCTTTCCCTTCTTCGTACGGAAATAAATACATCCTAGTCGCTGTTGACTATGTGTCAAAGTGGGTCGAAGCGGTAGACTCCCCAACAAACGACACATCTGTAGTTATTAAGCTTTTCAAAAGTATTATCTTCCCGAGATTCAGAATACCCCAAATAGTCATAAGTGAGGGTGGTTCCCACTTCATCAACAAAGTTTTTGAAGGACTACTCCGTAAGAACGGAGTACACCATAGAGTTGCTACACCCTACCACCCGCAGACGAGTGGGCAGGTAGAAGTCTCAAATCGACAGATCAAAGAAATCTTAGAAAAGACCGTGGGCACATCCAGAAAAGATTGGTCTAGAAAATAGGACAATGCACTTTGGGCTTATCGGACTGCCTTCAAACTCCTTTAGGAACCACCCCATTTCACCTACTGTATGGAAAATCATGTCACTTACCAGCTGAGCTGGAACACAAGGCAGCCTGGGTCATTAAATTATTAAATTTCGATATCAAACCACCTGCCGAAAAGAGGCTCATACAGCTTAACGAACTGGATGAAATCAGACATTTAGCCTATGAGAGTTCAAAGATATACAAAGAGAAAACAAAATCATATCATGACAAAAAATCATTTCCAGGCACTTCGAACCAAATGATCAAGTACTGTTGTAAAACTCTCGGCTAACGCTATTTCCCGGAAAACTGCGATCTCGTTGGTCAGGTCATTTTACTGTTGTGAATGCCAATCCTTATGGAGCCATTATGCTTACAAATAATAAAGGAGATGAATTAACAGTAAACGGCCAACGAGTAAAGCACTATTGGGCTAAACCGCCAAATATCAAGCCCATAAAGTTAGGCCCCCTTCCCGATAATTAGAAAAATCGAATATCGAGTCAAGCTACGGACTTAAAATTTTAGCATTTTTAGAAGTTTTAGGACTTATATTAAAAAAAAAATTATCAAAAAACATCACGTCTGTTGATCGACGACGACACCTCTTCGTTGATCAATCGATCGACATCGACTGATCAGACACGGGCTCATTTAAGTCGACACTTAAGTCGACATCGCACAAACCCGAAAACCATACGAAAACATTCCCATCTCTTTTCTCTCTAGTTTTTCACCCAAATGCGACGATTCTTGCACTCAATCCACTCGAATTTCAACCATCTCTCCGTTTAGATCACTTAACTCACGCATTATCATAGTATGAACACGAAATTTTCTAAATTTTCGTTGTTCCTAGGGTTGAAATAGATATTTGAACTGAGATTTTAGAGTTTATATCGATCGATTTGTGTTTAAGGAACAATATAATAGGGAATACTGATCGATTTAATGGATTTTGTGTACCATGCAAATCGAATTGCATAATTGGGTTTTTGCAGGTTCTCGCGAAGGTGAAATCGACCGATGATTCACACGTTTCATCGATAGATTGTCGCACTAAAATATCGATAGACATCCGATCGTTCCGTAGATCGATATTGTACCAACCATCAAACCGAACTGAACTCCTATTTTTGTTTATGGTTTTTGGTTGCAGATGTATGAAAGGAGGACGAAGAGAAGGTTCGACGTAGGCGGCACTAGCGCAGCTCCGCCACCACCACGGCTCACGACCAATACCCTTGGCAAGGCGAGCACGAAGACGAACCTTTCCCGCTCTTTGACCACTTCGATGACACACGTAAAGTGGCAAAGAGCGCGGCATGCAGAAACCGGGCAATCGGGGAAGCCTGGGACGACGACGACAGCATATTCTACAATGCGTGGCTAAAGGTTTCCATAGAACCGACGTGGTTCGTCGATCCAGACGTGGTCCGAGCATTGGGCATCCGATCGGACCTCGAGGACTTGTTCGTAGAGTTGGGTATGGGAAACTTTGCTACTCACCCACAGATTCTCTACCCGGAGCTGGTCCGTCAGTTCATGAAGGCTAGCGAGAGTGTCCTGACCTTCTTCATCTGCGGCATTCGCTACAGAGTCCCTCTTTTGACTCTCTGCACTATCTACGGGTTTGAGACCGAGCGCCAGCACGCCATCGTACCCGACTTTCCAGGGATAGGGACATTTTGGAGCCACATAGCCACCGGCTTCTTCGACGCCGCCAAGACCGTTCAGTCAGACATTCATCACCCGACTCTGCGCTACTTCATGAAGGCCCTTGCCAACACCTTGTTGTGCAAGATGAAACCTAGTAAGGTTCGAGTCCAGGAGCTCACTCTGGTTTACTATGCGGTGAGGAGTTTGGTTCACATGGTGGACATCGAGGAGCCCGTGGACGACGCGTGGCCCAACCTTGGAGCCATATTTGATGAGCATCTGGCCAAGCTCAAGATGAAGCCTTTCCAATCAACAGGAAAGAAGAGGGAGACGGTTGGGAGCCTACTTACTCCGATCTTCGTCCATTTCGGAGTCCCTTTAGACGACGCTGAGATGGATGACCGGATCATCTACATGGATGCAGCACACCTCACGAACGCACGGTGACTCAAAGACGACCGCGACTGGTGCTTCAGGGACTCACGGACTTCGCCCATGGCCTTACCAGCATTCAGTTCCGACCTGACCCTCGCCTCATCTGAACCCCAGCTGCCCAGCCGCGCTGCTACATGGTCCAGCGCCCTGGAGGACCTCAGCCGCATCAGCCCGAGTACACACTACCGCCATTCCCTCCTATGCCAGACATGTCTACACGTCCTGAGGGAGACTTCCAGCGTGTCGTAGTCGATGCTCTCACTGCCATCTGGGCTAGAGTATCGAGATGTCACTGTTCAAGCAGGAGGAGTGTGCGAGCCAGCTCACCATCAGCAGCAGGACTGTCCCGCCAGCGCAGAGGCACCTCCAGTGACGAGACCGCTGATGAGGACTGGACCTCATATATCTATCCCTATCTACTTACACTTCAAGAAAAACAACCTTAACGACGAAAATTAACGAGGAAAAGTAATCCTCGTAAAATTACGTCGAGTTTACGAGGAAATTACGTGGAAAAATAAAATCAGCATTATTTCCTCGTAAATTAACGACGAAACCGTTTCGTCGTAAAGTTGGTGTAAAGTGACGTGGCGTAAATACGACGTAAACTTTGCGTGGTATTTACGAGGTAATAGTTTACGTGTATTTAGCGAGGAAATTTTGAATCCACCAAAATTATAGTTGTAACACGTTTTTTTTTCGGCCACCTAACTAATTTTCATCGTAAATTCCTAGAAAAATTACACCTACCAGATTCGAAAATTTCCTATAAATATAGACGTTTTAACATCATTTTAAACACACCAAAAAACAAAAACGTGAAAGAAAAAAAAATGGCAGGCTCCGGGAATATTTTCGAGTTGCGGAAGTGGATGTATATGCATAGAGATGCTAACGGGAGAGTGACGAAAGAATACCTTGTGGGGCTATTCAACACCGTTCGCCCAAGAAAGTGGTAAGATGTTCTGTCCTTGTCGGAAATGCAATAATTCGAAACTGGCAAATCGTGAAAATGTTTGGAAGCATTTAATAAATAGAGGTTTCACGGCAAATTACTATATCTGGTTTCAACATGGGGAAGGTTATAATTATGATCCGAATGAAGATAGTAGTAGTAATAGCAATTTCCAGGAAGAACCGGTTGATCATCATTTGCATAATGAACATAGTTACCATCAGGAGGAGATGGTAGATTATGATAGGGTTCATGATATGGTAGCTGATGCATTCGTAGCTCATGATGAAGATGAAGAACCTAATATAGATGCAAAAAAGTTTTATGAAATGATAAACGCGGCGAATCAGCCACTTTACAATGGTTGTAGAGAAGGTCCCTCTAAATTGTCGTTGGCTGCTAGAATGATGAATATTAAAACTGATC
>NC_027750.1:46053340-46054298 GCF_000695525.1 Brassica oleracea var. oleracea
GACATCCTTCTCATTGATCCGTATAATCACAAGTACGAAGATATTACCGACGATGCCACAGACGAAGTTGTTGAAGACGAATTTAATGAAAATGATGATGTTTCTAGTGATGACGAGAATGTCAATGTATCCGATTGATATATTTGATTTTCTGTACGGTAATGAGTGTTTGTTTTAGAAATACGATATATTGAGATTATAAGTTAAGGAATTGTGGTTTTAGAATTTGGGGTTTGGAATGGAAAGAATAGATTGTGGTTAAAGAATAGATTGAGGTTAAAGGGAAGATGGGTTTGGGGTTTGGAATATATGAAGTAGAAGATAAGGAAGATGGGGTTTGGGGTTTTGATTTTTGGATTTTAGGGATTTAAACATAATCCTCGTTATTTCCTTGTATGGTAACGAGGAACTTACGATGAATCCTAAAAATAAAGAACGCGGGACTCGTTAATTCCACGTAAGCAGAAATCGTCGTAAACAACTCGTACTTTAACGGGAAAATAACGACGAAATAAAAAAATAATGAACGCGGTGCTCGGTAATTCAACGTAAGAGGAAATCGTCGTAAATACCTCGTAATCGGAAAACGCGGGCCTTGCTAATTCCTCGTAGAATAAAAACTAGAAAAAAAAAGAAGAGAAGAAAGATATTGGAATCACATGTGGCGAGACCTACGTAAGTCTAGCCCACATGTGTTCCAATATCTTTCTTCTCCTCTTTTTTGTTTTCAAATCTTTCTAATTTGAGATAGTGTGTGATTTGTGACAGTACGTGATTTGTGATAGTGTGTGATTTGTGAGTTTGTGTGTGATTTGAGAAGGAAACTTGTGGGTATTTATAGAAAAGCAGACCTCTCTAATTCCACGTAATGCAGAATCGTCGTAAAGACCTCGTAATCTGAAAACGCGGGCCTCGCTATTTCCTCGTATAGTAAAACGCGGGCCTTTGTAATTCCTCG
>NC_027750.1:46057887-46070015 GCF_000695525.1 Brassica oleracea var. oleracea
AGTCGAGGAACCTGAACAAGAAATTGATGACATCCTTCTCATTGATCCGTATAATCACAAGTACGAAGATATTACTGACGATCACGATGCCACAGATGAAGTTGTTGAAGACGAGTTTAATGAAAATGATGATGTTTCTAGTGATGACGAGAATGTCAATGTATCCGATTGATGTATTTGATTTTCTGTACGGTAATGAGTGTTTGTTTTAGAAATAAGATATATTGAGATTATAAGTTAAGGAATTGTGGTTTTAGAATTTGGGGTTTGGAATGGAAAGAATAGATTGAGGTTAAAGAATAGATTGAGGTTAAAGGGAAGATGGGTTTGGGGTTTGGAATATATGAAGTGGAAGATAAGGAAGATGAGGTTTGGGGTTTTGATTTTTGGATTTTAGGGATTTAAACATAATCCTCGTTATTTCCTTGTATGGTAACGAGGAACTTATGACGAATCCTAAAAATAAAGAACGCGGGACTCGTTAATTCCACGTAAGCAGAAATCGTCGTAAACAACTCGTACTTTAACGAGGAAATAACGACGAAATAAAAAAATAATGAACGCGGTGCTCGGTAATTCAACGTAAGAGGAAATCGTCGTAAATACCTCGTAATCGGAAAACGCGGGCCTTGCTAATTCCTCGTAGAATAAAAACTAGAAAAAAAAGAGAAGAGAAGAAAGATATTGGAATCACATGTGGCGAGACCTACGTAAGTCTAGCCCACATGTGTTCCAATATCTTTCTTCACCTCTTTTTTTTTTTCAAATCTTTCTAATTTGAGATAGTTTGTGATTTGTGATAGTGTGTGATTTGTGATAGTGTGTGATTTGTGAGTTTGTGTGTGATTTGAGAAGGAAACTTGTGGGTATTTATAGAAAAGCAGACCTCTCTAATTCCACATAATGCAGAATCGTCGTAAAGACCTCGTAATCTGAAAACGCGGGCCTCGCTATTTCCTCGTATAGTAAATCGCAGGCCTTTGTAATTCCTCGTAACTTTACAAGGAAATTACGAGGACATGTAGTCTCTTATATATACTCCCGAGAGCTCACTCTTTATTTCGTCTCAAATTCCTCTCCACTTCCTCTCCACTTCCTCTCTATTTCATAGCAATGGTAAGTCTCTCTAATTCCTCTCTAATTTGATTAGTTTAGGATAGATTAGGTGGTTAGTGTATGGAATTTAGATAGGTTTACGGATTTTATGTTAATTAGTGTTGATTAGGTGGTTAGTGTAGGGAATTTAGATAGGTTTATAGAATTTGTTAATTACTGTTGATGTTAATTTTAAAAATTAATTTTTTTTTTCCACACTAATTCCTCTCTAAATTGATTAGTTCAGGATAGATTAGGTGGTTAGTGTATGGAATTTAGATAGGTTTACGGATTTTATGTTAATTAGTGTTGATTAGGTGGTTAGTGTAGGGAATTTAGATAGGTTTATAGAATTTGTTAATTACTGTTGATGTTAATTTTAAAAATTAATTTTTTTTTTCCACACTAATTCCTCTCTAAATTGATTAGTTCAGGATAGATTAGGTGGTTAGTGTATGGAATTTAGATAGGTTTACGGATTTTATGTTAATTAGTGTTGATTAGGTGGTTAGTGTAGGGAATTTAGATAGGTTTATAGAATTTGTTAATTACTGTTGATGTTAATTTTAAAAATTAATTTTTTTTTTCCACACTAATTCCTCTCTAAATTGATTAGTTCAGGATAGATTAGGTGGTTAGTGTATGGAATTTAGATAGGTTTACGGATTTTATGTTAATTAGTGTTGATTAGGTGGTTAGTGTAGGGAATTTAGATAGGTTTATAGAATTTGTTAATTACTGTTGATGTTAATTTTAAAAATTAATTTTTTTTTCCACACAATTCGAAAGAATAGACTTACTCCCCATTACAGAGAGATGTTCGGTGAGCCTGGTAGTCGTTTATACCCGTCTTCTTCAGCTCCCGGTTCTTCTACAGCTCCCGGTTCTTCTTCAGCTCCCTGTTCTTCGGGTCCGGAGACTGTCCCCGAGACTCAGTCTTCTCAGAGAGTCTCTCGGTCGCCTTTTTCTAGTGCACCTCATGTGCCTCTTCCGATGGCTCCTCCGACGATGCCTCCTCCTGTGCCTCCTCCGATGGCTCCTCCGATGCCCGCCGAGATTCATCCCGATTTGATGGTGCCTCCGAGTGCTCCTTACTCGCAGTACACTGTCAAGGACCTTCTCCGTCAGCGAGGCAGAGAAGGTTTACCATTCATAGACCCCGACCGACCGGACGGAACTTTGTGGTATGTTACATTAATTTTTTTCAATTCTTTTTCAATTCTTTTATAACATTAATAAATAATTTATACTTTAAATTTGTTTTTTCAGGTTAGGGATTGACAATTGTCTTGCATCAGACGTAACCGACACGATCAAAGGTTACTTCTCCATGTCACATCCGGACTGGAGAAAGACGTGGTTCAAAATTTACGCTGTAAGTTACTTTTAATTAATTATATGTACTTTTATTTTTTCATGATTTATATATATTTTATAAACTAATTATCAATTTAATTTTTTTTTGCAGCAAAAATATCATTGGTCCATGGGGGTCACTGAGAGGGTGAGGAAACAGTTTTACGCGAACGCGAAAGTTTGCTTGTTGGACATGGATGGTCTCCAACTGGAAGGGTGACTGGATCGTGAAGGGATATAAGCGTGGGATTCATTTAATTTAACTTTAAATTTTTACTAACAATATTTATTTTCTTTGTTTTTAAGGTGGTCCCTAAGAAAAAGGGACGTACGTTGGGGATTTGTTTCGTCAACGATGTTCCGAGAGCGACATCGTCTTATGCTCATACATGGAAGATGAAGTCACTGCGCTGCGTAGAGAGTCCGAGCAGCTGCGTAGAGAGTCCGCTCGGATGCGTAATGAGATGGACTCGACGCGATCTGCGTTCACAGCTCGTATGGGTGGACTCAAGGGCTTCTTGGACGTTGTAGCGGCCACAAATCCGGAATGGGGGTCCTTGTTGAGGAACTTGTGACAACAAAATCCCATTCCATGCGAGTCATCATCCGACACACATCCCGAGGCGGATGTAGAGAGGAGGAGTGATGAATTCTACCGGGCGATGAACGACTCTTAGTTTTTTTTCGGTTGTTGAATTATAAATTCAAAAATTATTTATATATAAAATATTTTGGTATTGTTTTTTTAAATTTTTTAATTTTATTAATAAATTAAATAATTTTAATTATTTTTTTAAATTATATTTTTAAATTCTGTAAAATAAAATAATGAAGTAAATTCGTAGCTAATTTATGACCTATTTGCCTGGAAACTTTACGAGGGAATGACGAGAAAAAGTAAACGAGTATTTTACGAGGAAACATTTTCGAGGATATTACGAGGAAAGATAAACGAGTACATTACGAGGAAATACTCTCGTGGTTGTTACGTGTACTTTACGAGGAAAATCTTTCGAGATATTTACGTGTAGTTTACGAGGAACACGTTTCGCGGTATTTACGAGGCAATCTAGCGACCTCCTTATGTGGAATATTTACGTGGTCTTTACGACGAAATGATTACTTCGTCTTTCCGACGAAATATTTTCCTCGCTAATTTACGACAAATTGGCGAGGAAATATGTGTTACGACGAACGAGTAACGACAAAACGTGTTTCCTCGCTAATTCCTCGTAAAGCCTCTTTTAAGACGAACACACGAGGAAAACCGCCCTCGTAAAACTTATGTTTTCTTGTAGTGTTATGTTTTCCCTTTTATTTTCGGACTCTTAGGATTTACTTTTGAACTTATTATTTTATTTTATGACTGGAGTTTATCTATTTTGCTAATCGTGCATGTGTTTGGATTGTCTAACAGAGCTAACCTAGCTGACTGATGCTAATTCTATGATGAGTTAGACACATGGATACGTTGCAACTAGCACATACGTTTTCTGTCTCTGCGCTGTCGATCGATAACGAGACGGTTACGTCGATCGACAAAGATGCGGTGATATCGATCAATTATGCGGTGTACATGTCGATCGATCCTCGAGACAGAGGGTAACACATTCTTTTCTCTTGTCTAACATCTAACCAGTATTTCTTATTCTCTAACCAACCAATCTTTGACTGATTATCACTGGGGACAGTGAGATTTAAGTCTGGGGGAGGTATTTAGTGATATCAGTTTGCTATATGATTTCTAAAAAAAAAATCTATATTTTCAAAAAAAAAAAGAATTTTTTTTTATTGAGTCAAGAAGGGAATAAGGATCTTACTAAATTTTTGCTTGTTATCAAACTACTCTTCTAGCACCGTTTTAAACTTTCTGATTGCACATAGTACTAAAGATACTGAAGTGGATCAACCTGTCAACTGTCCACACTTGCTGAGATTGTTTGAAGGAACCAAAGCTGACCTCCAACACTAAACTTGACACAACTGCTTGTCTTGGGGCTTGGTATACATGTGATCGGATTCTTCAAACAAGTCTGGAAGGTAAAGCCTTGTGTAGATTTATCACATTTTCTCTCTCTATTTCGACCCTGGATTAATAGGTAGATTGAAAAAAAAAATTAATTCATTATAATTTTATTAATTAGGTGATAGCTAGGTGGAATCCGAACAAGACTTGGTGGCTACAACCATTAAGGCTTGCTTCATAAGGATTCCAACAAAAAGAATTTGAACGGGACTTGGTGGCGACAATCATTAAGGTTCGATTCATATGAATTCTTGGATATAGGTCGAAAAGAAGTGAACAGGACTTAGTGGCAACCACCATTAAGGCTTGATTCATGGAAGCGAGTCCAATCTTGGTCAATGAATCTGCAATAAGCAGACTTTAACTAAAGAGAGAAATTAGAAGAGAGAAAAGATAGGAACTAACTTTTACCTGCAGATCCAGATACTTGTTTGAGAATCCTTGCATTCTGTGATCGATACTCCCAAGGTAAAGCTTACACTTTTATTTATGCAAAGAAATGAGGTTGGTAGAGGGGAATGTCAGACAAGATTTGTTTAAGTTGCTGGCTAGATGAATTTGGTTGCTAAGCTAGGATATGGTATAAAGTGCTTTTGTGATAAGGACTTCTTAGATATGGATTGCAATATTGTAGAGGTGATGATTTTGAGTTTTAAATCATGTGAGTTCCTGATGTTTTTAAACATCTCTTAGAGAGACTGCTCTAGTATGTTTTGCTTGAGGACAAGCAAAAGTGTAAGTCTGGGGAGTAGATAGACCATGGATTTTACCTATTATTGGCTATGGTTTATAAGAGACTTAAGATACATTTACTACTATATAGAGTCCATTTAGAGTATTTACATGTCCAAGAATTAATGACAAATTAGGAGATTTCAAGTTTCACAAAAGTCTTAATAATTACATCATTAGTCCATGGCCGCCTGTTATGCTATTTATTAGGGGTTTGTATCATTTTGGAGGCAGACTTGCCTAGAGACCTTTTTAGACCTAGTTTGGAGGAGGCAAGAAGCCACCATTAAAAGAGGAGAGCTTAGGATTGGAGAGATAGATCATCTACCGCAAAACAGAGAAGATCTTGAACTTCCTTGTTTTCATTATTTCTGTTACTTTTACTATTTATTTTATTTAAGTATTATTCAGACCATCATAACCATGTGTTTCATGAATATGTCTGAGTAGTCCTTACTATTAGATTTAGGTTTCTCAAATGGGTTGATAAATGTAATATTGACATAACAATTGCTAGGGTGTTTAGAAATATAGTTCCTTCATCTAGTTGTGCTTAAAGCTAAGTTTAAGATTGATCACCCTTTAAACTTAGATCTTAGAATTAATTGGGATCGAGCCATTGATTGACTCAATACCTGAAAATAACTAGAATGATCAAACTGACTAGATACAGACGAGAGTTGGTCTAGTGAGTTAGAGATTATAAATCAAACTTGTCCGTAAAGCTTTCTGGAAGAAATATTGATCGACGCAGCGATAGCCCTGTCGATCGATATTTTGAGAGGTGTATCGATCAATATTCACAAAGAATTATCAATCGACACTTTCTCGTGATTAAAATACGAGATTTGAGATCCGAGATCCAGATTAGATAATCAAATAGATTATATCTTAGTTTGAATTCAAGAAAAATTAATATTAATAAACCCCTAATTTCTGAAGTTAATTTTTACTTATCATACCTGAGAATATACCTGAATCTAGCTACTTCAACCAACTGTTAACAAACTCAAAACAATCAATCGAGCAATAAATTTTCTCACCAATCCATTTACTGCATTTAAAACATCTAAACCATTCAATCTAGATTTATTTAAAGACCATAATCTATTGTGTAATCCTAGAGTCTTTGTGGATTCGATCCCTAAGTACTACATCTGAACCTCTTATTTGAGAGAGTAATTCACTCCTTAGGGCAATTTGATTGATATCAGGTTGAATGATGCTCACTAAGCTTACTAGATCAGCTCTCGCCTTACTCTTAGCAAGAAACTTAACTCAATTAGAATGGTTTCAGGATGAGAATGAAGCTATCGCTTTTATCTAATAATCCTAGGGCAAGTTCTAGGTAGCTAATCCAGAATCAGGCATTAATGACAATCCAAATGATTATTATCACAACTCAGCAATCTATAGTTGGGGCTAATCCCTCATAACCTATTTAAACCCTTAAATCTAACAATAGAACTACTCAGACATGGTCAAGCAATTCATAACATCAATTAGGTAAGAAAACTTCATTAGAACAGTAAATAGATATCAATGGAGTTCCAATAACAAAAATAACTTTGGATCTTCTCTCCAATCTATCAAAATCCTAAAAACCTTTTGTTGATAACAGTAAAACAAGAAACACAAGAAAAGCATTCTCCTTTTTGCCTCTAACATGGTGGCAAATCTTATATAATTAGGTTAAAACTCGTCAGGGGTAATCTTGTAAATTGGTGAAGACTTGGGCTTCAAGTCGGCTGTGACCAAACGGGCTTTTTGCGTGCTTCGCTGTCGAGCTCGATGGTCATCTCAGGTGCTTGCTCCAAATATCTCCAAAATGCTCCAAAATCATAACTTATCTCCAAATTACTCCTGATCTTATAAATATAATAAGTAGACTCTATAATATAATAATTAGTAGTATAAACACCTATAAACCATGGGTGAAAGTGGGTCAAATCCATGGTCTATCATTGACATAGATATAAAAGATAAAAGAGGAGTAGAAAACGGAGTTGGGAATCACCTTTCCGTGATAAGAGTTGAGAATGATGTCCATATTGAAGATTTCCTACCAATGGAAAATGTCTATCATGCGGACTCAACATTTGTTGGTCACATATGTCTTACATCTGAGGAACCGTCGACCGAAACCAAACATAGTTTGTCGTTCGACGCCCTGGACAACCAACAACTCAACTCATCCTCAAACAAAATTACTATCGACTTACAAAACAACCTTCCTCGCAACCCACTCGATTCTGAGTCAGATTTCTCCCGGAGGAAGAAGTTTGAATCGAGGGGTGCATGCGATAGATAGAAACATCTCAAATAGACATTGGTAAGATGATATAGTAAATTATCTTGTTGTTGACATAGAGCCAGAATCATTTAAAGGATATACAAAGAAAAAGTTTCTGCGAGAAATCCAGAGATACTATTGGGATAAGCCATACCTCTACAAGCATTGTTCAGATGGGATATATAGACGGCTTGTCACGGAAATCGAGTTCCATATATTTTATTCCACTCCCATGGATCCGACTATGCTGGAAACTTCGCAACCTTTAAGATAGTATCAAATATTCTACAGGCAGGTTTTTGGTGGCCAACAATATTTCACGATGCTCATGCATATATTGCACAGTGCGACAGATGCCAACGAAGAGGAAAAATCAGCAAAAGACACGAAATGAAACATAATTTCACCCTAGAAGTAGAAGTCTTTGATTGCTGGGGCATCAATTTCATGGGCCCCTTTCCCTCTTCATATGGTGACAAATACATATTGGTTGCTGTAGATTACATGTCCAAATGAGTTGAAGCTGTAGCTTCCCCGACAAATGATGCAACAGTAGTTATCAAACTTTTCATGAGCATTATTTTACCAAGATTTGGAATTTCTCAAGTAGTAATAAACGATGGTGGAACCCATTTTATAAATAAATCTTTCAATAGATTGCTCAAAAAGCACATAGTTCACCATCGGGTGGCCACACCTTACCAACCAAAGATAAGTGGACAAGTTGAAGTTTTCAATTGCCAAATCAAAGAAATTTTAGAAAAACTATAGGAACCACTAGAAAATACTGGTCTAAAATGTTAGATCACACGCTTTGGGCCTATATAACAGCGTTCAAAACACCACTAGGTACCACACCATTCAATTTACTCTACGGAAAAGCTTGTCACCTGCCGGTTGAGTTAGAACATAAAGCAGCTTGGGCAGTAAAAGTGACCAACTTCAACATTAAACCAGCTGCAGAGAGGAGACTGAGAATTCAAAGCTGTATAAGGAAAGGACGAAAGCCTATCATGATAAGAAGATCATCTCCAGAAACTTCGAGCTAAATGACCAAGTGCTCCTATATAACTCCCGACTGACACTATTTCCTGGGAAACTCCGTTCTCACTTGTCACGACCCTTCACAGTTAAAGAATTTAAACCTTACAGAGCTGTTACTCTGATCAGCAATGAAGGAAATTAATTCACGGTGAATGGACAAAGAGTTAAAACATTACTGGGTCAAAGTATATATACCGAACAGTCAAACTCTATGACTAGTTTCATCTGAAAGTCAAGCTCAGCATTTAAAATAAACGCTGAGTGGGAGGCAACCCACCGCTAGTTTTAATATTTTAGGATTAGATTTCAATTTACAATAAAATAAAATAATAAATAATAAAATAATAACTAAAAGAAATGTTTGGAACGTCGATCGATTACGAGCTCATCGCATCGATCGACACCAGGTCTCGAGTAGTGGACTATATAACTCAACATTTAAAAAAAAAATTCTTTAGAAACCCAAAAACCCTTTGAAACAATCGCCTCTCGATTTCTCTCCTGTCCCTTGACCGATTTCGGTGATTCTATCGCCTAACCAACTTGTTTTTCACTCATCTATCTGTTTAGCTCACTAAAACAACCAGATTTCAAGGTATGAGCTCTAAATTTTCTATATTTCGCATACTTTAGGGTTGATATGAAAATTGAGATAAGATTGATGATTGTGTGCACTTTAGAACGAATTAGGTTGATAGAACGATAAAGGAAGGATTTTCAAGAGCTCTTATTAATATCTATACTTTACATTATTGGAATTTCTATGTTTGGGTTTTTACAGGTTTCGCGAACAACCATCGTTCGACGAAACAACATCAACGTCGATCGATAAGTTGGATACACTGACGATCGATGTCGACATCGTTTGTTGATCGACATCGACCACTACATCATTGTCCGCGCTGATCTCTTGTTTTCTTCTATGAAATTTGGTTGCAGGTGGATGAAAGAAGAACTAAGAGACGATTTGATCATGCTGGCAGCTCTAGAGCACCACCGCCGGTTCACGATCGTGACCCTTGGCCAAGGGAAAGAGAAGGAGATCATATTGAGACAAGGGAGCAGTTTGCTGAACCCCGAGCTGCCGTCAGACACAGAGATTGCACCCACCGTGCGATCACCGAGGAATGGGATGACTATGACATCCTGTTCTACAGTGAATGGCAGAAAGTCATCATTGAGCCCACACGTTTCATTGACTGGGCAACTATAAGACGCCTAGGGCTCAAAGAAGACCTGGTGGAGATGATCATAGGGTTGGGTTTTGGCCACATGGCCATCAGATCATACGATCTTTACCCCGAGCTGGTCAGACAGTTAATGGCCATGGTACAGGTTTACTACACACACAAGAGGGTGAAGAGAGCCAATGAAGGGACTCTGACTTTCTTCATCTGAGGCATCAGATACAGGCTCCCTCTCACTACACTCTTGATACCACTCAAATTACCCTAAGGAGTGATTTTACTCTCTCAAATAAGAGGTCGAGTTGTAGTACTTAGGGATCAAATCCACAGAGAGCGAGGGCACACAATAGACTATAGAAATTAAGATTAATCTAGGCAGACAGTTTATAAAGCAGTAAACAATTAGGAGAAATAGCTAGACCTAGGGATTTACCAATCAAGAGATTCAATACTACAATCATGGATACTAAGGGTTTTATAGATTCAATTTTAGAACTAGATTTTAATAAGTAGCAATCCAGCTCTCGCATGCAATTGCTAATCAGCTGTCTAAGTCCTGTGTTCCAGCTTTCGCGTGCGAACCAGGAGCGAGCATCGATCGATGCTATGGCCAGAGCGTCGATCGATGCTTCTTCAAAAAAGCGTTATCGCACAGACCAATAATGTTCAATTAGCTCTAGACCAAATCTCGTATGCGCCTAGATAACTAATCCACTCAGGGTTCGGGTTCCATTAATCAATTTCACTTTCGTGCCTCTCAATTATCCAATTATTCTAGGTTCAAACAATCAGTCAAACTGTCCTGCTTTTCCAACTATTCCAGATCCTAGTATTACAAGCTACCCTGGTGTAGAAATCAGTAAACAACCCTAGAAATCCAAACAGATTATCAATATGAAATTACGCTCATGAAATCCCTAGATCTAACAGGATGAACTACTCAGACATGCAAGCAGTAACACAAATTATAGTCTGAATAATAGATTAGATACATCAATGGTAAATCCAATGGAGTTCGAATCAATCTCTGAAGGAGAATTTATCTTCTCTCCAACCCTAAAACAAGAATAATGAATAATAGAAAGCGTAGCCGTCAACAGTGGCTTAGAAATAACATAAATAGGGTTTCTGGTCGTCAATGGGTATTTTGGTAACTTGGTGTGGCTTCTGGGCTTCAAACGGTCTTGAAATATGCTTGGCCCACGTTCTGGCATCACTGTCGATCGACACCAATGCTGTGTTATCGATCGACAGTCCTTCATCTCCTCGACAGCTTCTTTTTGCGAGGCAGACTGACCACTCTTCAGTAAAACAGGCATAACCTCTTCTACAGGACGTTGATTGACCTCAAAACGGTGGAATTGGAAAGCTAACTCAAAGCTCTATCTTGTGTCAAAATATGGGCTCAATCTAAGGGTGGAAAGATCTCTATCCATAGCTAGACATCTGACACGTCTGTGCTGTTTTGCACTCAAAAGGCTCCGGAATCACCATATTTCTCCAGAACGTACCTGAACCTGTAAACACTCTAAATAGACTCTATATCGTAGTAAATATATCTTAAAACACCTATATACCATGGCTAATAATGGGTGAAATCCATGGTATATCAACTCTGCGATATCTACCGGTTGGAGAACCATGAGTACTCACGCTGCATCGTTCCCGCTTTTCATGAGCAGTCTCAGTTCTGGGGACTATTGGCTTCAGGATACTTTGATTCAGGCACAGCCACTCAGACCGACATCTGTCACCTAACTCTGCGCTATTTCATCAAGGTACTTGCCAACATGATAGACCATGGATTTGACCAACTTTTACCCATGGTTTATAAGTGTTTTAAGTATTAATTATTTTATTATATAGTCTATTTAGAATATTTATAGGATCAGGAGTGATTTGGAGAAAAGTGATGATTTTGGAGCATTTTGGAGATATTTGGAGTAAGCACCCGAGATGACCATTGAGCTCGACCATCGGTCGATATTGAAGAGGAATAAACGATCGATGTTCACATCTTGACATCGATCGACAGCGAAGCGCGTAGAAATCCTGTTTGGTCACAGCCGACTTAGAGCCCAAGTCTTCACCAATTTACAAGATTACCCCGGACGAGTTTTAACCTAATTATATAAGCTTCGCCACCATGTTAGAGGCAAAGTGTGCTTTTTTTAGACAGCAAAGGTTTTCTATAATTTTTAGTAGATTGGAGAGAAGATCCAAAAAGATTTGTGATTGGAACTCCATTAATATCTATCTATTATTCTAATGCAGTTTTTATACCTTATTGTCGTTATGAATTGCTTGGCCATGTCTGAGGAGTTCTTTTGCTACATTTTAAAGTTTAAATAAGTTATGAGGGATTAGCCCCAACTATAAATTGCTAAGTTGTGAT
>NC_027750.1:46070123-46075199 GCF_000695525.1 Brassica oleracea var. oleracea
ATTCTAACTAAGCTAAGACTTGCTAGAGTAAGCGAGAGCTGATCTAGTAACCTTAGTGAGCATATTCAACCCGTGCATTAACGCTTGACCAAGCGCGGCAATCGATATTCCTATCGAATAATCGGTCGACGTTTCAACAAGTGTATCGATCGATATTCCTATAGAATAATCGATCGACACTGGTCAATAGACAAACCTAGAAAGCTAAAGCCTAAGGGTTTGTTATTAAGTGTTGAGCTCTATGATATCATGCATGCAACTTGTTAAGCATCTATAGGATTATAATTCCAAATTTCCTGAATAAAAACCCTAAGTCTAACTATTTCTTTTTAAGCACCAAAATCCCAACCAATCAATCGAGCAATTACTTGCTCGCAAAACTTGCAACTTTACATTAAAAACATTAAACAAACTAGCTTAACAAATCTGATTAGATTTGTTAGGGGATTTTTGTGTAGGATCTTTGTGAGTACCACAGAACGATGGACAAGGCTGGTATTTGTATTGATTTTGAGAGATACAGTAGAGATAAAGACTTGAAGAGACGTTTTATTGAGTAGACAAACTAGGATTACAATGATTTGAATAAGAACCCTAATTCTAGCCGTCTAGCCCTAATCTCTAAGTCTCCAAGTGTCGATCCCTTGCTTTAGGGTTTAGTTTCCCTTTATATAGTCTTCCTAAGGTGGGCCTTAGTCGGTTGGAGTAGGTTAAACTCTTCCAAATTCAGAAATATGGAAGGTTCTCCTTATCGGAAGTTTTCCATTTCCCGGGGGAAGGGGGAGGTCCTCGGGACCGGACCCGGAGTACTTCGTAGCGGGGAACCGGGGTTCCTTCTAGCGGGGATCCTGGGAACCGGGGTTCCTTCCAGCGGGGATCCAGAGACCGGTGTCCTGCCTGGGGTCTGGAGGAATTCAATACCTGAGTATTTTCCCCCATAGTTTGCCCCTTATTGCTCGATTTCGTCATCGAACTCGGGGAATAACCTGTGCACTCGAGTCAACCGGAGTTGCTCATTCTCAGCAAGCTTCCCTCAGGCAGGACATAGCTCCAGTAGTCCTGCGATTCCGGGTTCCATTCAGGTCGGAACCATACTCTGAACCCGAGGGAGGATCAGTTTCCCCTATATCAGACCGGGGTCTGGTGCTACTTTGGCCGCTGATTCTTGTCGAAGATGGGAAGCTCTGGGCTTCTGATGGCGTCTTGGAGACGGCAAAGCCTGGAGCTCTGATGCTTCCTGAGGAGGAACTGATGTAAAAGCAGGTCTCGATGCTGGCGCAAATTTGGTGTAGAGATTCCGGATGAGTTTTGGGTCTTCCCGAGGTTTCTACTTTTGGTATCAGGGATAACTCGCACCGATTCTCGCCTGATTTTGGGGATTTCATTCCCTTAAGTGTAGGAGATCGAATGAGATTGCAATTCTGTCCGATAAGGAGAGATTGCAATTCTGTCCGATAAGGAAAGATTTTGAATTTCAAATCCCCAAAATCCGAAAGTTAATAGGCTCGCGGCTTCTTCGGGAATCTTTCCAACAACTCCTTCTTTATAGGCTTCTCCTTTCCTTTTTCCCTTTTTATTTCTTACTCTTTCGTCGTCGGCATCTTGAACTCAGGTAACCTTTTCTCTTACTTCTCTTCTAGTTCTTCGGATTCTAGTTAGATAGATCGAGTCTTTCGTTAGGTTTCCTCGCGTTTAGCTTTCTCATTGTCGTGATCCATTGGATAGGAACTATCAGCATCATGTCTAAGCGATCCTCCTCTTCTATTCCTACGACGGCTGACAGGGCTAGGTTGAAGAGAAGGATGGAATCTCCGGTTTCCCGATCGGACAGCTCGTCGGAGGCGGGTGAAGGATCTGATTGCAATCTGATGGCTCCTTTTCCTTTATCATGCGTTTACGCGGCTACTCCATTGGTGGTTCATGCCTCACGGTCGGTGAGGATGAGCTGGCAGAATGGAGGAATAGATATTCGATTCCTTCTTCCGTTATCCTCCGAGTCCCTACCCTGGAAGAGCGTGCTTCTAGCTATATCCCAGGGGAGATCGCCGTTTACGAAGCTTTCTTCGACTCCGGCCTCAGGGGAACGATACCTGCTCTGATTGCTGGTTTATGCAATCTTTTCGAGATCTCACCTTCACAGTTGAATCCTCCGGCTTGGAGAATCCTCATAGCTATCATGAACTTAGGCGATTTAGAGTATCTGTCTCTTGGTATTAATGAGGTCCTGTTCGCGTATCATCTGGCTCCCCTTAATGTAGGAGAGGGGCGATTCCATCTTCGCCCTCGTAGCGGAGTGCCAACTGTGGATGAGCTTCCAAAGAGTGACCGGAAAGGGCCGGTTTTTAATAAGAAATTGCAGGAGAGATACGCTATTATGATGTTCCCCGGATCCTCTTATCGATGGAACTTTATAGGTAGGAATTGTTTAGTCCTTTTGCTGATTGACCATCTTCTTGACCCTGTGTTTTTCATGCAGCCGGAACTCACCATGCTCCTTCGGAAGGAGAGAGAGCTGTTCTCCGGGCGCGACAGCTTCCTGTGGATCGTCGTCAGGTGAACTTCTTTGTTTGGGAGACGGTGTTGCAACGTAGTAGTCTGTGGAGTAAGCGTCCCCTTACCCTGTCCCCTTTTCTTTTATAATGTCTGACGATTATTTCAATCCAGGAGACATGTCAGGGGGCAATACCAACGATCCTTTTGCAGCCTATCAGGAAGCGGCGAAGGTGATGTCTGCGAAGAAGGGGTCCAGTAGTAGGAATGCTTCTGTAGATGAGGTGATGATTACCGGCAGCCGTCGTTCGTCAGTGGTTAAGCTGGAGCCTTCTCCTGGAAAGAGACCCAAAAGTGGCGGCGTGATGACTCGATCGGCACAGCAGACGGCTGACATGGCTCGCTCTGCTGGGAGTTTGGCTGTGGCTTTGTCGAATCTTAACTTGAATGTGTTCCCTCAGGACGGTACTGTTTTGCCTATAGGGGATCCCTCAGAGGTGGTCCAAGTTCTTCAAGGAGGGATTCTTCGGGTAAGTCCCCTTGCATGCACTCTTTCCCTTTTAGCCAGGTAGCTTGATTGAGATTCATGTTTCGTGCAGACCGTATCTCAGTTATATCATCTTAGGGAGCGACTATCCAGTGAAGACCTGCCGATCCTCAGAGAAGAGATAGAGGACCTGAAGCGCCAGGTGTTAGGAGAGAGGAATCAGCGTGCGGCCCGGGAGTTAGAGGTCCATGATCTTAAAGACAAGGTGAAAGATCTGGAGAAAGTGGCCAAGGCATCTTCACCTGATGCGTTGACTGCGAGCCAGAAGAATCAAGAACTGGGAGAGGAGATCGACGTCCTCAAGGCGGCGGCAGAGACTTTTAAATTTGAGATGGTGATGGCTGTGAATGGGGCGAGGGTTGTTGCTCGCTGGGAGTTGATGAGGGAATGGTTAAGGAAACAAAGTGCTCAATGGGATTTAGCCACGACACTGGAGCAATACAAGGCTGTAGTTTGAGAGGAGGCTAAGAACAAGGGTGTTCTCCCTCCTACCTTCGAGGATGAACCTGTCATTCCGCCGATTTCTGAGATGGATGTGGATTCGTCTGTCAAACCGAGAAGATCTCCGGCCTGAACTCATGTCCCCTTTTCTCCCTTTTTCGAATAATGATGTTTGTTTGAACCTTTGGTCCTTTGTGGCCTTTATTATTTTTTGAACAATGGCTCTGCTGTGGCCTTCTTTTTATCTAGACTCTTGCTTGTTTGCTTTAAACTGATTTATTGTATTGGGGTTGATTCGGCCCTACAGACCATGGACCGGTCGGTGGATAGCCTAGGAACCCTGAGGTCCGGAGGCGATGTAGGAACCTGGAGATTCTCTAACAGATTCGGAGATCGCTGGTTGGAACCCGGAGGTTTCTGTGATTGTGGTTGGACCCTGAGGTCATACAAGCGTACAAGGTTTTTCCTTTAGATCTGGAGATCGTATCGGGACCCTGGTGTATTTGGACCCTAAGGTCGTGTTGGAACCCGGAGGTTATTTAGGGATGTAATGACCCCGATGCGCCCTAGGCTGCACAGGGGTTCTATCCTTTTTTCTAAAATTGTATTTAGGCCTTTAAGGCCGTGTCGGAACCCGGAGGTTTGGATCTGGAGATCGCTGTTTGGAACCCGGAGGTTCTTTGAAGTTGTAATGACCCCGTTGCGCCCTAGGCTGCACAGAGGTTCCAACTTCTTTTTATCTTTGGAACCCTGAGGCCACATAGGAACCCGGAGGTTCTCCTTAGACCCTGAGATCTTTGATTGGAACCCGGAGCCTATAGGGGAACCCGGAGGTTCTTCCTTAGATTTTATGCGTAGGACCCGAAATCGTTTGGGGAACCTTGGGTTTCCTCTTTAGATCGGGGGCTAGCATAAGGACCCGGAGTTCCTTGGGAACCCGAAATGTTTTGTTTTTCACAGGGACCTTACTCCGCCTTCCTAGGCAAGACTACTACCGGTACCTGTTTGGATTTCGCATTCTGCCGCTCGGAAGCTGGCCACTATCGAGTTCCTATGCTGTATTCTACTTCTGGAGGAAGTCACTGACATGCTTAGAGGGTGATGGTGTGGGTGTTATGACCCAAGTGCCAGGCTTACGCTGCTTTCCACGTCTGGAGAAGCAGGATTTAGATTGCTCCATGTATTTCACAGTACTTTTGTAAAGAATATATACCATGTGTTCCCTGTATTGTGTAGCTCGTAGCGTTTTGATACAGGTACTTGTGAGAACTGAAATTTGCACTGTCAATTTCCGTTTAAATAAGGAAACTAGGAAAACCCTAATTTCCCAGAGGACCCGGATATCTGCTAATTACCACACGTCAAGCAATCAGAACACGAGAATAATAAATTATAAGAATAAGAAATCAAAAAAGAGAGCAAAGTAGATCTTATTCCGAATCTGCGTATGAGCGTTTACAACAAGGTATAAGCCTGGGCTCGAGAGCTGTCGGCGAGATTCCTAGTTCTAGCAACCCTAAGACGGCTAAACCTAATTGAGTCGCAGCTCGAAATAGCAAGAACGGAAAATTGCCTAAATTGCTCTAAGTGCTAAGTTT
>NC_027750.1:46075350-46075691 GCF_000695525.1 Brassica oleracea var. oleracea
TTTCTGCGGTTTCTAATCCGCGAAGTTTGATCGATGAATTTGAATAGCGGAGAACATGGACTGAGCTTGCTACGGTCTTCGGGACATAGCATTCGAAGATTTGACGAGAATGCATGGATTGATGTCGTATCGATGTTCGGAAGGGTTCAATCGCTACACAGCGACTGAACTTCGGCTCGAGCCCGGTAGCTACGTAGCGACCGAGCGGGACGAACGCTCGGTCGCTACGTAGTGACCAAGCTTTAGCTTGAGCTCGGTCGCTACGTAGCGTCCGAGCGGGACGATCGGTCGGTTGCTACATAGCGACCGAGCGGGACGATCGCTCGGTCGCTACGTAGCGA
>NC_027750.1:46075791-46077144 GCF_000695525.1 Brassica oleracea var. oleracea
TGGTCTAGGTTATGGACCATCCACTTCATGATTCATAACAAAACTCAAGAACACTGGGAAGGTTGAACAAGGAGTTTGTACCAATGTTTGGAGGAGTAGGCAAAGGAAGTCAAGAACTGAAGAACAGGCCCACAGTTGATACGAAGGAGAGAACAACTGCACCCGTGAAGCAGAAACGAGTAAGGGCTGTGGACATCAATGGATCCGTCCTCTCCTACTATTTTGCGCGATATCCTACATCCACTTAAATTTGGTAGCCCCTAAACACTCTTAGCTCCCCCATGAAATAGCTTGTTTCTTACCTAGCCCGTCTACCCTGAATAGTGCTTGTGATGAGAAGCTCACGATGTTCTTAATTGAATTTAAAGAGTTTTGTCTCGATAGTGTACCCTTTTTCAGGTATGAGATACAGAGTATGGAGCTGATTTTCGAACAGCGATCTTGGGTGTTCTGGAAAGGGTTTGTGGTCTGAGTCTACAGCTTGTATGGTTCAGAGATTTGTGGTAAGAGTATGGTTATTGAGGTCAAGCGAGTCTTGAGTCTTAGCCTTGTTCGAGGACAAACAAGGATCTAAGTCTGGGGGAATTGATATATGGTGTTTTTATCACCATTATATGTGTTATTTGAGTTAATTCTTTGTCCTAATTCGTGCGTATTTGATATCATTCTAGGTTTGGAGCAGGTGAAAGAGTAAATAAGAGAGTGCCATGAAGGAAGACGTCATTTTGGAATATCTAACGCAAAACAGCCAGTCGGATCAATCCGAAGGTTGTTCCCAAAGAGAGCAAGTGTCTGACTGTTCCCGACTATTAAGGAAACCTCCAAGATTTCAGGGGTTTGCCCTAGATTTTCTCTCCTTTCTCTTTACCACTGGCGCCTCCATATAAAAAAAGCCTATGCTATCATATCTAATTCCTTACGCTAGTTTTACAAGAGACCGAGAACTATTTTGGATTTAGCAACTTGTAAGGGAGAAGACTTCATCTCTCATTTTCACGAGAAGATCATCCTGAACCCTTGTCTTTCTACTTTATTTTATATGCAATATTATTCAGAAATCATGTCTGTGTCATCTTGCTTTATGATTGAGTAGTCGGCTGAGCTTGCTTAGGGTTTATGGTGTCAATCGCATGAGCTAAACGCAAATAAGTGATTTTAAATGTTCTTCATTCATATTGTTCTTACTGCTTGCACTGAATTGATCACTTAATGTTCGATCTCTAGTTTAACCACCTAGCTAACCGCTTAGGAGATAAATTGATATATATTGAATGAGCTTCATATCCCTAATCAGCGAGAGTAGATATTAGGGTATTAAGTGAACTAATCGGACCTGATCTCTAAGGCTTGCTA